>NC_137469.1:120184563-120383478 GCF_964235325.1 Thermobia domestica | reverse complement strand
ATAAACGCTAAGATGAACATTGTCATTAATTACTTACGAACCTGCAGATGAAGAGAACTTAATATACTCGAAGCGTTCCTGTGCACAGAAGATCGGTGTCCCTATAGTAACAGAACTACAGGCGTTTTAACTAAAAGGATGTCTTCCTAATTATGCCACACAGTGAGCTCTCTTCTTTTTATTCTTACCAATCAGAGACAGTAGAGCGAAATGCTTGCTCAAGTATTTTCATCATGGTGGTCTTTATTTAATTTTCCTGATTTTTTTTTCTGTTCTTAATATTGAAGATCTTCGAAGTTTCTTCCTAGTTGTAAAATCTACGCAAATTTTAATTATGAATAAAATTGGTCAACCAGTTGGAAAAAAAAAAAGAGTTAAAATAGTTCAATGAACTTCTTTGTGGAAAAAGATAAAATATTCTCACCCAAGGTAATGTGGTGTTTTCTGAGTTATTGTAATATTATACGTTGAATTTCTATTGTATTTACTGTATTTGACTGGTTGACTCAAATAATACAACACGTTGGAACATAGAACATAAAGGGGAAGGAGTACGGTGGTTTACTGATAGTACTCCCATCTCTGGTTCGAGGGGTCCCTTCGTTTGATTCCTAGCCATGTAAAGTTGTGGTGGAGTAGGGACAAACACTATGAAAAACAAAATTAAACATTTTACTTCAAACATCAAAAGTTATACCATGTTCTTCACTGAACATAGATGTATAGTAAGCTATGTTGCTCACAGTTTTCGTGTCGTGGTGATGCGTTAGTAGCGAATAAGCAATATTTGTTCGGTAAAGTCTTTGCAATCAATAGGAGCATAATGAATGATTCTAGATTTTTTTTTTGTGGGAACATTCCCATCATACTGTCTATCATATTCAGTAAGCATGGTAACTTGACCACACTGTAGAGCTGAAATTCATCACTGTTAATGCCATGAATAGACTCATCTGATCACAGTGTTCGTTTTTTCTTTGAAAGCTGTGTAAAGTTTATACTTA
The DNA here is from genome assembly GCF_964235325.1 of Thermobia domestica. Taxonomy (NCBI): domain Eukaryota; kingdom Metazoa; phylum Arthropoda; class Insecta; order Zygentoma; family Lepismatidae; genus Thermobia; species Thermobia domestica. Next base: position 120,382,474 of record NC_137469.1, on the reverse strand, counting down.
TTAAGTTGGAAGATTTGAAGATGATCTATGCTGTGATTAAGAAGGTAAACATTGCAGGATATCTTTTCTTTTTCCGTCTGTCAAACTATCAGTGGTCCGTAAGTGCACTATAAATGATCGGAATGGTTTCTTTCTTTGGGTCAGTGGATGCGTCTTCACTTTAGTAATAAAATGGTTATTTAAGTTTAATTTGGCCAAAATATTTGACTTCTTAATCTCTCCAACTCAGTTGTTTCCGAGAACTTCCACAAGAGTACAAATTTAAGTGAGTAATACGACATCAAAAGCTGCATGTGTTCACTAGAACCGTGTGTTACTTTGTGTAAATTGTATACACTTAACTTTTAAATTTCTAATTGTCTGTTTTGTCTTTGTATTATTCACGAAAATTCAAAGTACAGTGAAGCAGAAATTCACTGATTGTCATTTTGCAATCGGAGCTTATGTGGGCTCGCGTGACCTTAGGCTCACTATTCTCATTGAGGCTTACACTATCTCGGGTTTGCGATCCTCAGTGAGACTCGGGCTCTTTTATCCGCATATGAACTCACAGTTTATTGTGCTTGTACTCACTGACTTCACTGGAATTTGCGCTCCCTCTGACTCAGCCTCTGGTCCACTAGTGCTCACACGGGTTCGCGTTCAGCCATGAGCTCAGTAATTATTGAAGTGAGTGGATCAAGTCGGGCTCGCGAGTTTTGACATTTCTGAACTGAAGAGCATCAATAAATGTTGAAAATAAATAAATAAAATACATTTAATGATACGACGAAACCACTTCATTATGAAAAGTAAAATATGAATGGATGGAAAATCCTCTAAAGTTGTAAGAAAATCTTCAAATGTTTCATGAAGACATCATCATTTTGTGCAAACATGATGAGGATTTCCAGCTAGAAGTGAAGTGCAGTTATAAATAATGGTATACGTGATCGTTTCATTCACCAGCGAGGGTTATGCTCGTAGCAATAGTTGTGATGCGTTGAATACGACATTAGTAGCTATATGGAGTAGGTATTCAACAACTTTACGAACCATAAATCTGTCTGTTGATTTCTGGCACGTGAGAACAATGGAGGAAAATTATGAACTCATTCGATGCTGTTACCTTGGTCAGAGGTAATTGTTTTGTAAAATGTCATGGAACACATTTTTCTTTCTAAAGAATTATATGTCAATATAGGGTATTGCACTAGATTAAATTTTATTTGCATTTATATTTTTAATTTTTTCCCATATATTTTATTATTTGTAGTTTGCAATTACAACACAAGCCAAAACTCACGAAAGGATTTGAAATCCTTTTGTTTTTAGAATATTTACGTGCATATCTAATCAGAATTTTATCAATAACAGCTGAAAAATTATTGATTGAGCGGCAATGAAAACGTATAATAAAGAATCTTGTAAATTATATTAATTTATCGAACTTGTTACTCCGGAGCACTATAGTGAACGAATCTAAAAGATTTTGACATGTGTGAGTCTATGTTTTGTGTATGTACGAGGGTCGTTCAAGACAGATCGGGAGAATTTGAATTTTATAGGTATAACAACAAATGGTAGCGTTGCAGTACTACACAGTAGAAGTGAAAAGTGCGTCCTGTTGCTGATTGGCGATGCATATGTCAACAAAATGTTGTACATCAATTTTAGTTTAGTTAGCCATTGTATGGGATGTTGCTCAGATTTCTATGCTAGATAAGTGGAATGTACGTATGAGCAATTGATTACTATTTGTCCCTATAGAATAAATGTTCTCATATATAAATATTCACCGTTATTTATTTTTTATTAATATGTCAACGTCATCCGACACCTGTCATAAAAGTCAGGAAATTTCCTGCCAAAGGTCAGGGAAGGTCAGGGAGAAGTCATGAAAATAGATTTCTTCAGATCAGTAGGAACCCTGTATAAGCGTTGATGTGATCTGATCTCATAATGAATCAGTAATGTAATACTGCCACTTCAGTATCAAAATGATAACTTGCGGGCATTTTAAATTCATATGATTATTCCAGATTCCAAAATTGTAGTAATATTAGTAGTTGTAGTTTTATTGTTTTAATTGCATTTGGCAATGTTGTGGAATTGATACTGCAACTTCAAGATGCGTCAAGGATGCACTGATCACCTACGGGTACTAATAGAGGATGTTAGGTCATTCTTTACAACTGTCACATGTTTAATTATAGGCACAATAAAATAGTGACAGAACACTGCAATCTTAATTACCGTATGGTAGAATAAAACCCATTTCAAGACCTTTGTTAACATTTCGTATATTTAACGCAGCCCGATTTTTCAGTGGCTAAAGCCATGCGCAAAGTAGGTTCAATCAAATACGATATAAAACATAAAGACGTCTTACTATGGTCATATGCAAATATTGTAAGAAGACACGTCCATGATTCTTTAGTACCAGACGCATTGAAGGCACGGAATAGATATTTATCTTTCAAGTCTCGAACGTTCTTCAGAAGAAGAAAGAAGCATCATCCTAGATTGATAGGGAGACCAGCTCGTGTGTCACTGTCAGCCATTTTGATAGGTTTGATTGATAACTTATGATGACAGATATTGATATACACAACCGGACGTGTCTCTAGTATTCTTGTTATTGGAATGATGTTATCAAGTTACTTTTCTATTTGTTAGTGTCAAATCGTGCAACTTAAATTGTACGTATTTGAGAGTAACTAGAGCTTTAAGCAGCTTACGGAAGGAGAGTTGGAAACTATTGTTTTCTACAATGTAATTATAAATATATCCTTTTTCTTTGACTCATAAGATCGTAAAACAGACGACCAGGGTTTATTAATTAGGGATACAAGTTACAAATCTACCTTTGCATACGGACCGTTGAAGGGAGGCTTATCACCTCCGTCCTTAGCTTGATGGCGGCTATAAGAAGTCAACTGCGAAGACGTAGTTTTACTAATTTGTTCAAGAAGATTAAAATTTGTAGATTTAATATAAACTGGACATTAATATGCGATAATTATTATTGAAATGAATGAAGTGTGGCCAGAGGGAATGCAAAATCCTAAGGAAAGCCACGCATCGACACACGGCAATGCTGTTCACCAATGCAGTGAACATCAATGTATAGCACGATCCACGATTGAAGCAAGAATTTTAAACACGCATTTTTTAAAAAGGTGTTTGTGCACTTCGTACACAATATCACGAGTTTATCCTGCGGAATGCTTATTTCTTATTGGCCGTTTACCAATAATGAAGCCATAATGGGACCATAGTGACTCGGTGGTAGGTCGTTTATCTATGGTGCGTTAGATCCTTTGTTCGATCTCAGCTCAAGTCAAGTGGGCATTGTGATGGAAACCAGTGTGTGCGTGGGTTTTCTTGGGGTTCTTCCGTTTTCTCGCACTTCCTTCATTCCACCATTTCATTCATTCTCATATCATCGTCTTCTTTAGTCTATACAGCATAAACGTGGGAAGCAAAACTGTCAAGAACAGTAGTACATAATATGTGCACACAACTAGCCTTCAGTTTAAAACGTTTGTCAACATTTAAACAAATGCCGCTGGTCTCTGGGCTTGCAAGCAGTTCAGTGTGAGAAACATCCTTAGGAAGAGCGCCCAATGGTTTAACCCTAATCCCATTTCATTAAAAACATGTTCTCCCCTTTCTTTCATTTTATAAAAGTATTTTCCTGTTATTAGGGACATTCCATGTGAAATCAACCAATGAAATGACAAAATCTGACCTGACGATCTTAGATTTTTGTAAAAATTGGTGCACAGCTTTATTACAGTGGGAGATGAAAAAATCCCAAATATTATCTCTATCCTCCTGAAAGTGTCCCCATACATGGTGTTCAAAAATTGCCAAAAAGGGCATTTTTTTTTCAGTTACAGTGATTATTAAAAATTGTCATAAATTGTCATTAAAATTTGAATTTCGCACAGAAATGTCCATGTGAATTTGTTCAAAGTTGTCCAGATTGTAGTCTCATATGTGTACTAAAACATCACAGTTTCATTTTGGGCACTGAATGGGATCCGATTCAAAATTCAATATAAACCGAACATTGCAAGATATTGACCATGTAACTATCTGGATTCAGATCGGATAACCATTTGCCTGTAGAATAAAAGGAATTTATGTTCAATTTCATTTGTTTCTTGATGTATTCATTTGAATTCACACAATTATCCACCTTTCGACTTATTTAGAAAGGTATTACTTTTCCGAACAGCACTCAATGCAAGTCATTATTCTTGTTAGTCAATATAAATGTTTCAAACTTTATATTGGCAACATTGATACGTTATTTACATTCCTTTTTCAGGATTGCTGTTACAAATATGTGCATCATTGAAATAGGAAAAAGAATTTATTGACTTGTTTGTGCTGAAAGTGTGTGAAGTGATTGCGAACAGTGCCACAGTGTGTCATAACACATTTGATATAAATAGTGTGAAAGGGAGGGAAACATGTCCCTCTTTTTCATTAGTTCTTTTTCCTGTTTCAGTGATGCACTTCTACATGTATCAATGTTGCCAATATAAGGTTAGAAACATTCATATTGACTAACAAGAATAATGATCTATATTGAATACTGTTCGGAAAAGTAATACCTGTCTAAATAACTCGAAAGGTGAATAATTGTGTAAATTCAAATGAATACATCAGGAAACAAATGAATATAAATTCCTTTGATGCTGTAGGCAAATAGCTACAGGCAAATAGTTATCGATCTGAACCCAGATATTCACACGTCAATATCTTGAAATGTTTGGTTTATGTTGAATTTTGAACTGGATCCTATTGAGTGTCCATAATGAAACTTTGTGATGTTTTAGTACACATGCGAGACTTGTAACGCCCCTATATAACTCATTTTAGAATTGTATTATTAGTACAATTTACAACTTACCTCTTGTAACCCTTTTGTATTTGGTAACCCTGTTGAAACATCATGTTCGCGGGTTCGCGCAAGGGATTCTGGGTACTCGACCATGAACAGGAAGATGCAATGGTAACCGTAACCTTTGTGTGCTAACAAAATTATGTTAAATCTCTCTCACCAGTGGCCATCGTAATATTTAGAAATGTGTTTACTCTACCTCGTAACTTGGTGAACAATTTCTCACATTTTTCTTGTGTGCAACTGGTCTGCACAGTATAAATTTTTGAGTGGAGTTGGGTAATATTCATTCGCCCCAGCTAGCACGTGAGCCATCTTTGTGTGTGTGCATGTTTCAAGTTTGACTTCATTCTGTTATACTATCATATTCGGATATCTAGTGTGCGCTCTTCTGAAGTGACTTAGTCATCATGTTATTATCTGTACACATTTTTAACCTGCAGCTTGAATTAATTAATATTATGTCCAGCTAAACGTTTAGCAGCGGGGCCCCCAACCCATTCAAAATGTCCGTGAAGCAAGGCAAAAGTAAGCATTTTCTTCGGCTGTTTTATTTAATTATATCAGTGCAGTTATTTACCATGGAAGTACCAAGAGTGTATGGTAAGCTCACCAGTGATAATATAACCTTCTGTGAATGTAGTCCAGAAAGCTGCTACCGCGGCAAGTTACGTGAACAGTACGCGTGGCTACAAAGATATAGTATGTGCATAATAAGTTTGTATGAACTGCTCAGTTACTTAATCTTATTCGATCCGTTAATCAACGTGAGCAATCATTTTGTTGGCTATTCAAAAGATTAAAAATGCAGCATCACGCCAAGTAGTTAAAGTGGAATTTTGTGTATATACTCATATGTGAAGTGTTAGCCAATAAGAGTCACTTTCACGTACCTTTATTAGTCTTCTTTTGGAACTATCAACAAGGCGTTCAATTTCCAGTTTATTGTTATAACATCATACTCATTTTACTTATCAGTTGGATTTAAATTCATAATGGTAAATAGGCGTATTATCATCATTATCCAGACTGTCCAGTGACCTCCATGAAGTGGGTGCACACCAGCTCCTACCTGCCCAGGCCGGATCGTGTAAAATGAAGATGTCTTCTTGCGCTTAATCTCCTATGCCAAATAATTTAGAGGAACAACTCAGCAGCAGTGATCATTTAATTCATCCAAGCCTCAGTGCCTTGAGTGTGCTTAAAGCCGCAGTTAGTGTGCATATCGTGTAATTTGTTTCCTGTTGGAAATGTGTTTCGTTGATGGTGAAAGTGCATTTGTGAAAAGTATAATGATTTTTGTTTATTCTATACCTGCCAAAAAAGTAAGTACCTTGTGTCATGAGAGCCCGCCTTCGTAGCCGGCTAATAATAATTCTGCCTCGCACAGAATTATCGTCTTCACTATGTGTGATTTGTTGAATTACGTGTACATATTGCACCCTCATGTGGATTTGCCGGTGCACGTTTAAAGAATGTTGTTCTGCAGGTATTCCTTTGCACTTATCAACGCCGTAGTTACGTTGGAAGTATTCTACCAGTAATATAAGTGCATAGTTAATTACTATTCTTTGAGTTTATCACTGTCTAAGTCACGAGCACGTCTCTCGCATTTAAGAGTCACTTGGCTATCTAGCACGAGTTGGTCAGGAATGTTGTCTCTTTAGCTTATTATGTTTGTGTTACCATTGAATTAACTTTGGCCAGTTCATATTGGTTTCTCGCTGGTTCTTTCCTCTTAATATTTGCCGAGGTGTGTTTAAGCCACAGCAGTGTATTACTGTAAAATGATTACATGGGTTTTATTAAGCATGTCACTATGTTTACATTAATATGATAATCCACTACTTCCAGCATCGGGATCGGAGCATGGTTGTTAGCAGCCCGTTGTCAGGATCGGTCATAACGTCTTGTGTCCATATCTGTCCAATTTGTCCACTTTTATAGCCTCATTGAATTAGGGTAGTTTATTTGTTTTATGATGATATATAAGGTAATGAAAACTCAATCTAGCATGATGTTTCTTTGGGGTTCACTATTATTATAATAATTACTTACTGTTATATAATGGTTACATCTTAAGCATTACATAATTTGTGTACACCCGACTAGTCGTGGTCAGTAAGCTTACTTCGCTCGAGCCATTGGTCCTAATACTTGTCAAAACTATGGTGAACTACTTAGCATGACACTTTTCTTATAATCTTTATTATTGGTGTGTGTGTTTAATTGCTTATCGTATGTTTAATTTTCTACCCACGTATGTTTATATTTAGTATGATTTTATTCAGTCATGTACCTGAATAGGTTATAAAGTAAAACATTGCGGAAGATTCTCAGAAATTAGTTTCAGTCTTAATCTCAGTATAATTATGTTGTTATATTTAACAGGTGTATAATGAATAATCTTAATTGTGAGAATACGTTTAGCCAAATAAATGTTACAACACCGTAACCATAAGTGTTATATTCTATGAAACCAAACATTACTGGTTCTTCTTTCAGCGTCTGCATTCTCTTGGAATACATATAGGTAAGGAAATCACGGCACAAGGAAAGGGCTGTTTTCTGTGCACTCGTAGAGTGTGCAGGGGGCAGTCTCGCACAGGTTGGATTCGTTTACCGTTGTACCAAAGTATTATTTTTTTTTATTGCATCAATTGAGTGCAGGTTTGTCCTGTTTTTGTATTTGTCTACTCATTTCCTGTGTTCCGAGCAGATCACAGGTGGCGACCCCTTTTCATATATCTATCAACTCAGTGCCCTGGCACTGAACATCAAACTTAGCCGTAGCCTGCCAGGGATTAGGGCCCTCTGGGGCGCTACAGCGGTTTGTTGTTTTTGGCGACCTGATCGCCAGGATATCAGCTGGTACCTTTTGATTTTTCTTGTGTTTTAGTGATTTCTATTCTTATTTCTCTATATAGGATTTTGTTGGTATCGTATTGCAATTTTTGTTTATCAGTATCTTGTATATCTAGTATATTTTGTATGTTTCTTAACTTCCGAAGATGGATACCGTCAACTCTGAATGTTTCCTATAAAAAAAAAAAAAACCTTGCTGTTTTAGTTAACTTTCATTGTAGGTGAGATGCAGTGCTCTTTGTTGACAATGTCAGATTGGGTTGGGGACCCGCATCATATATCAGCGAAGTAAAAGTCAATTGAGTGTTTAACATTAAATAAAACTATTTTTTCAGTGTATTCTTTTAATTTTAGTGCGTGTGTTAACCTGTTAGTGCCAGAATGAACAAGTCTAAGAGGAAAGCTCGTCAGTGTGGCCATTCAGGCACTTTATTAGAGTGTACTTCCTGTAATACTTGGTACTGTAAGCAGTGTTCAGGATTAAGTGATGAAGGTTTTGCCGAGAAAGGCAAGCCCAATGTTTCGTGGGATTGTAATTCATGTGTGGTACAATCTCCCAATTTAGCAGATAATACTATTGAAATAGATGATGTAAACACTGGATCTTTAGCAGAGAAGAGTCAGAGTGGAAGTAGTAGTGAAATTGGTGTTGCTTCTAATTTTTCTGAGCTGCTAGCACAGCTCACTACCCAAATAAACTCTATCAAAGTGGTCGTGACAGAGGAAACCTCTCAAGTCAAAGCAACAGTGATCACTGAAATTTCTGAAGTGGTAGAAAAGGAAATGTCTGAGCTGAAGGACACCGTGGATCGTCACATTAAAGAGCAGGATGCTCGTATAGCAGCATTAAGCAACCAATTGGAAAATAATACGGCGGAATTGAATCATCAGCTGGAGGTGGTGAACGAAAATTTAGCCTCTCAAGAAGAAACCTTACTTAATTGTTTAAGAGACAATAGTATGTGCAAGCGTCAATTGGAAGCTTTGTCTACCCAAGTTAAAGAAATCCACCAGACCAGCAACTCCTGTTTAGGATTGCGGGACGAACTTGAAGCCCTTAAGGAGAAGGTTGATAGCCTTTTTGATCAAGATTACGATGAAGAAGTGGAAGAACAAGGTAGCCAGCTCCATTCTGATGTTGTTAATGTGGAGCGTAGACACTTCACAGACTTTGAAAGATTTTTGGGTCTTGTTAAGCCTAGCACTTGTGAAGGTAGTAGCCAGTCTGAAATTCCAGTAGTTGTTTCTAGTCCTTTGATTGGAACTACTTCCGTAACCACTACTTCTTGTCTTCGCCCTGCCCAAGTCAATCTGTCCCAGGTACAGCATTTCTTTAACAATGCTAGTTGTGTTTCCACTGCTTCTTTTCATGGCATGCCGCATAGTCATTGTACTCATTCTGAGCCTAGTCGCGACAAAGGTTTGGACGGTCGGAAATCTGATAGTTTTCCTAGTTATGAACGAAATAATTTATTTAACCCTTTTCTCTCTCAGCATGCTAAAGATAGAAACGACTTGCCATGTGTTTCGTCCGTCAATATTGGTCGAGGTGACTCTGCCTACCCAAGAACTTCCACCTTGGAGCCAGATGTCCCCTCTTTCTTGTCTAACGGTTGTCCACTGTCTAGCATCAATAGTAACAATAATAATGGTCATGGTCTAAAATCGTTACGTTTGTCAGATTTGAGTCATTTCCCTGAGTTTACAGGTAATGTGTTGGAGATCTCTCCACTTGATTTCTTGCAACAATTAGAACAGAATTTTAAGTTGTTGAATCTTGATCCCGAATACCAAGTGTTAGTTGCTGTGAGAGCCATGAAGGATTCTGCTGCTTGTTGGATCTCGCAGGTCTCGGATCAAATTCATTCATATCATGACTTTAAACGTCTTTTCCTGTCTCAATATTTAAATCCAAAGGTAGGGCTCAGTGGAGATATTTGCTATCTACCAAGTATAACCCCAGCATTCACGGAAAAGCTTCTGAATTTGTATGGAAACTTTCTAAAGGTTTGAGAATGCTTAAGAATAACATGTCGCAAATAGAGTTAGTAGACTATCTAATTGACACCTTACCTCCAGAATATCAGTTTACCTTAAGTCAAGTAGAAATCACTTCTGTTTCTGAACTCGCTGAGCGCCTAATGAGACTAGAAGTACCTGACAAAGCCAAGTTACTAAACAGTCCTCTAGTGTCTTTAGAGTCATTTAGTTTTAAACGTAAAGCAGGTAATGATAATGATACTCCTAATAAGAGTAAGAAACGAAATGTTCATTTCGATGTTAACCTAGCCACTACTATGATCAATGAAAATAATAATGAACAAGGTAGTTCTGGTGCTAGTTCTAGTTCTGAAAATAAAGTAACCACTAAAGAGAAATGGGCTCAAGTGGGATATGCCAATGTAAAAGATTACTTAGGCAATAATCCTCCTGGTAATAGCAATAACAATAGTAATAACAATAATGTTAATTTTAGACGTAATAATCGAAGAAGGTTTGGTTTTGGTAATCGTAATAACAATAAGTAGTAATAATTTCAATAATAGACAAGGCAATAATGGTTTTCAAGCTAGACAAAGCAATCGCAATGTCCGAAGGGTTAACGTTAGAAATCGGAACATTAACAATGGTTTTACCAGAAACACTAATAATCAATCAGGAAATTCTAGTGAACAGGCTGAACCTATTTCTTCTTGTTGTAATTGTAGTCATTGTCCTAACTTTAGGAATAACCACGAAAGTATGGGTGTAAATTCACAAACTGTCTCTGAGCCTTATGCTCAATGTAATGCAACTTTAAATTAACAGGGCAGACTCCTGATCGGTCGCCTGGAGCCCGTCAAGATTGTAGTCAGCGACCAGAAGCTATGTTATCTAACAGAACTAATGGTACCTGGTTTACTCAGTCTCCTCTTCAAGTTTTCTTTATTTTAAATGAAAATTCTCATGATAGTGTTAATGAAAATAGCACCTTCGTAAAGTCACCTTATCTGTCAGGCCAGATAGCCGGTTTATCTCTATCTTGTATAATCGATAGTGGGTGTGAGGCTAACCTTTTGTGTTATGATAATTGGAAAAGGATTGTAGAAGTGTTACCTACCGCCAAGCTAGTGCCAGCTAAGCATGTAACTTTGCAAGCGTTCGTGGGTGATAATAAACACCGAGTTAAAGGCCAAAAGACTTTATATCTGGAATTCTCTGGTCATGTTCTCGAAGTTTCTTTCTTCAATGTGGAAGGTATGAAGTCAGACGTTCTCCTAGGAACTCCTTTCTTGAGTAAATACAGCTGTGTTGTGGACTTTGCTAACCGTATCCTTACCTTCAAAGACCTAGATGGCAAGCCAGCCAAATTGAATCTGAACTCCTTGTGGATAAGTTCAGTGGAACCGGAACCTTTAATACAAGAAGTGAACCAAGAAGATGATTATTTGGTACCTATAAGCGAAATTCGAGACACCATCTTGTCCAGAACTGATCTAGCCGAGGATGTTAAGTCCAGATTAGTAGATTTATTAATTCGGTACAGGGAGTTATTCTCCGAGCGACCTAGACCAGTGAAAATAAAGCCGCTGAAGATCGAACTCTCTGATAACGAGCCAGTGGTGTGCAAGCCATACCCGATAGCCTACTCAATGCGAGAGCCATTCCGAAAACTCTTGCAGAAATGGCTGGAATGGGGAGTGATTGAAGAAAGATTGTCACCTTATTTAAACCCTGTGCACTGTGTCTACAAGGCAGACAAGCAGTCTATTAGGCCCACGTTGGATTTAAGATGTCTGAATAGGAAGGTAATATCTGCTAATGTGCGCGTGGAACCCATACAAGACATTTTGGCTCGCCTCAAAGGTTCTATGGTGTTCTCCTCATTTGATTGTAAAGATGGATATTATTGTCTACCCTTGGAAGAAGAATCCTACGAGAAGACAGCTTTCTTGTTTGAAGGAAGACAATATTGCTTTCGTTACCTAGTGATGGGACTGAAATCCGCCACAAGTTTGTTTCAGTTCGTTATGAACAGTATCTTCGACCTGTCCACAAAACATTTTGTCTCCTGTTACTTAGATGACCTTCTTTGTTTTTCACCCTCTATAGACCAGCACTTCGAGCATCTGGAATTTATCCTGTATACGTTAAACAAGTTGAACTTCTCTCTAAATTTTCGTAAATGCAGATTTTTGTTTCCAGAACTGTTATTCCTAGGACATATCATATCTGGCCGAGAAGTTAAAGTTAACTCCAAGTTAAATGAAACCATCAGAAATTTTCCTGTACCAAGAACTCGTAAGCAGTTACGTCAATTTCTGGGTATAGCCAATTGGCGTCGCAAATTCATTAACAATTACGCCGAATTAACCGAAGATTTGGTGCATCTTCTACGCAAGGAAGTGAAATTTCAATTTGGTCTGAAACAACTGGAAGCTTTTGAATCACTAAAGCGAGAATTAATTTCTCCTCCTGCCTTAGCATTGCCTGACATGGGTAAAACTTTTCACATCTTTTCAGATTCCTCTGCCATAGCCATTGGCGGATATATTGGTCAGTACGAAGGTGACGAATTTAGAGTTATTTCTTATGCTAGTAGACGTATTAAGCCCACTGAAATGTCATTGTCTATTTTCCAGACAGAATTATTAGCTGTAGTATTTCTGTGTGAAAGGTTTGCAGATTATATTCTTGGTAGAGAAACTGTCGTCCATACAGACAACAAGGCCATAACACATCTTAAAACTATACGTAATCTAGATGCTAGAACCACTAGATTATTGTTAAAACTTCAGGATTATAATTTGCAGTTTGAACACCTGTCCTCTGGTGAGAACTATGTTGCTGACGTCATCTCACGTAATCCCCCTGATGAGGATGAGTCTGGTAATGCTATGTACATGGTGAATGTTGTGTTTAGAAATTTAACTCAATCCTCTTTCTTACAGCTAATGTCTAAAGAACAGCAGAATGATGCTTTTGTTAGTAAGTGTTTAACTAAATTGGAAGAAGGTAATTCAAATTATTGTATACATTTAAATTTGGTGTATGTTAAGCAATCTAACGTCTGGAAATTAATCATTCCTAAAAGTTTAGTGCATGTAGTAATCGACGAAATTCATAAGGAGGCACATTTTGGTTCCAGGAAATGTTACCTACATTGTAAAAAGCTTTTCTATTGGCCGAATATGAAACGTGACATTGCTAAATTTATAAGTGATTGTGAGGTTTGTGCAACAACTAAACCATGTTCGCAGGCCAAGGCACATCAAATTTGTCATGTGGAGGCAGACCGCCCACATTGTAAATTAAGTGTAGATCTTATAGGGCGTTTACCAAAAAGTAGCTCTTATTCTTACATATTATCTGTCTTAGATGTCTATAGTAAATTTCTTGTGTTGTATCCAGTAAGGAACGCTAATGCCAAAGAGATTATTACTATTTTTACTAAAAGGTATTTTTACCACTATCCGATTCCCCAGGAACTCATCACTAATAGGGGAGCACAGTTCGTTTGTTGTTTGTGGCGTCGTTTTTGCCGCCGGAATGGCATTCAACATTTGTTGTTGAGCCCGTACAATCCAAAATCTAACCCTGTGGAAAGGTACCATTCAGAAGTTTCTCGTTTGTTAAGGGTATTTATTAACAAAGATCATACTCAATGGAGTCAAAAATTATCAGAGGTTCGGTCACTGTTAAATAACTCTGTGTCTCTTACTACTGGTTATGCTCCTTCAGAGCTCTTTCTCAATTTTTCAGCTCTAGATAATTTCAAGAAAGAATTAGATTGGCCTTCAGAGTTTGGTGAAGTAGACTATAAGTTTAAACATCAGTCAGTATTGTTAAATACAAGGAAAAGTCTCAGGAAAAATAATTCTAAGGTTAAAACTAAAGGTATCGAAATTAAAATTGGTGATCTTGTTTTTGTAAAGAATCAGAAGCATAGCTCTGTGATGGATAAGACCATTAGCAAGTTTTTCTTGAAGTACTTAGGTCCATTTTTAGTTATAGGTGTGGAGAATAACGCAGTAAGTCTGGTAAATTTAAATAATGAATGGATTGGTACTTATAATTTGGATAATATCAAATTGTTCAACTGTTCCTTGGAAAAGCGCCAAGAACTGTTGGTGAATACGTACTTATAAAAAAAAAAACTGTTTGGTCAAAGTTTTTTTTTTCTTCAACCAGGGCGAGGTTGTAACGCCCCTATATAACTCATTTTACAATTGTATTATTAGTACAATTTACAACTTACCTCTTGTAACCCTTTTGTATTTGGCAACCCTGTTGAAACATCATGTTCGCGGGTTCGCGCAAGGGATTCTGGGTACTCGACCATGAACAGGAAGATGCAATGGTAACCGTAACCTTTGTGTGCTAACAAAATTATGTTAAATCTCTCTCACCAGTGGCCATCGTAATATTTAGAAATGTGTTTACTCTACCTCGTAACTTGGTGAACAATTTCTCACATTTTTCTTGTGTGCAACTGGTCTGCACAGTATAAATTTTTGAGTGGAGTTGGGTAATATTCATTCGCCCCAGCTAGCACGTGAGCCATCTTTGTGTGTGTGCATGTTTCAAGTTTGACTTCATTCTGTTATACTATCATATTCGGATATCTAGTGTGCGCTCTTCTGAAGTGACTTAGTCATCATGTTATTATCTGTACACATTTTTAACCTGCAGCTTGAATTAATTAATATTATGTCCAGCTAAACGTTTAGCAGCGGGGCCCCCAACCCATTCAAAATGTCCGTGAAGCAAGGCAAAAGTAAGCATTTTCTTCGGCTGTTTTATTTAATTATATCAGTGCAGTTATTTACCATGGAAGTACCAAGAGTGTATGGTAAGCTCACCAGTGATAATATAACCTTCTGTGAATGTAGTCCAGAAAGCTGCTACCGCGGCAAGTTACGTGAACAGTACGCGTGGCTACAAAGCTATAGTATGTGCATAATAAGTTTGTATGAACTGCTCAGTTACTTAATCTTATTCGATCCGTTAATCAACGTGAGCAATCATTTTGTTGGCTATTCAAAAGATTAAAAATGCAGCATCACGCCAAGTAGTTAAAGTGGAATTTTGTGTATATACTCATATGTGAAGTGTTAGCCAATAAGAGTCACTTTCACGTACCTTTATTAGTCTTCTTTTGGAACTATCAACAAGGCGTTCAATTTCCAGTTTATTGTTATAACATCATACTCATTCTACTTATCAGTTGGATTTAAATTCATAATGGTAAATAGGCGTATTATCATCATTATCCAGACTGTCCAGTGACCTCCATGAAGTGGGTGCACACCAGCTCCTACCTGCCCAGGCCGGATCGTGTAAAATGAAGATGTCTTCTTGCGCTTAATCTCCTATGCCAAATAATTTAGAGGAAAACTCAGCAGCAGTGATCATTTAATTCATCCAAGCCTCAGTGCCTTGAGTGTGCTTAAAGCCGCAGTTAGTGTGCATATCGTGTAATTTGTTTCCTGTTGGAAATGTGTTTCGTTGATGGTGAAAGTGCATTTGTGAAAAGTATAATGATTTTTGTTTATTCTATACCTGCCAAAAGGGTAAGTACCTTGTGTCATGAGAGCCCGCCTTCGTAGCCGGCTAATAATAATTCTGCCTCGCACAGAATTATCGTCTTCACTATGTGTGATTTGTTGAATTACGTGTACATATTGCACCCTCATGTGGATTTGCCGGTGCACGTTTAAAGAATGTTGTTCTGCAGGTATTCCTTTGCACTTATCAACGCCGTAGTTACGTTGGAAGTATTCTACCAGTAATATAAGTGCATAGTTAATTACTATTCTTTGAGTTTATCACTGTCTAAGTCACGAGCACGTCTCTCGCATTTAAGAGTCACTTGGCTATCTAGCACGAGTTGGTCAGGAATGTTGTCTCTTTAGCTTATTATGTTTGTGTTACCATTGAATTAACTTTGGCCAGTTCATATTGGTTTCTCGCTGGTTCTTTCCTCTTAATATTTGCCGAGGTGTGTTTAAGCCACAGCAGTGTATTACTGTAAAATGATTACATGGGTTGTATTAAGCATGTCACTATGTTTACATTAATATGATAATCCACTACTTCCAGCATCGGGATCGGAGCATGGTTGTTAGCAACCCGTTGTCAGGATCGGTCATAACGTCTTGTGTCCATATCTGTCCAATTTGTCCACTTTTATAGCCTCATTGAATTAGGGTAGTTTATTTGTTTTATGATGATATATAAGGTAATGAAAACTCAATCTAGCATGATGTTTCTTTGGGGTTCACTATTATTATAATAATTACTTACTGTTATATAATGGTTACATCTTAAGCATTACATAATTTGTGTACACCCGACTAGTCGTGGTCAGTAAGCTTACTTCGCTCGAGCCATTGGTCCTAATACTTGTCAAAACTATGGTGAACTACTTAGCATGACACTTTTCTTATAATCTTTATTATTGGTGTGTGTGTTTAATTGCTTATCGTATGTTTAATTTTCTACCCACGTATGTTTATATTTAGTATGATTTTATTCAGTCATGTACCTGAATAGGTTATAAAGTAAAACATTGCGGAAGATTCTCAGAAATTAGTTTCAGTCTTAATCTCAGTATAATTATGTTGTTATATTTAACAGGTGTATAATGAATAATCTTAATTGTGAGAATACGTTTAGCCAAATAAATGTTACAACACCGTAACCATAAGTGTTATATTCTATGAAACCAAACATTACTGGTTCTTCTTTCAGCGTCTGCATTCTCTTGGAATACATATAGGTAAGGAAATCACGGCACAAGGAAAGGGCTGTTTTCTGTGCACTCGTAGAGTGTGCAGGGGGCAGTCTCGCACAGGTTGGATTCGTTTACCGTTGTACCAAAGTATTATTTTTTTTTTTTATTGCATCAATTGAGTGCAGGTTCGTCCTGTTTTTGTATTTGTCTACTCATTTCCTGTGTTTCGAGCAGATCACAGGTGGCGACCCCTTTTCATATATCTATCAACTCAGTGCCCTGGCACTGAACATCAAACTTAGCCGTAGCCTGCCAGGGATTAGGGCCCTCTGGGGCGCTACAGACTACAATCAGGGCAATTTTGAATCAATTCACAGGGACATTTCTGTGTGAGATTCAAAATTAAAATTCTAATTTGAATTTTTGAAGTGTTATTTTTATTATACGGGTTTTTCAATGTAGTACAACTTGTAGAGCAATCTTTAAGTTTTCCAGTGGTGTTTGTTCCATGTCTCTACTGCATATATTAACCATTTTATGACAATTTGTAACAACCACTGTAACTGAAAAAATGCCCTTTTTGGCAATTTTTGAACACCATGTCGTATGGGAACACTTTTCAGGAGGAGAGGGGTAATATTTGGGAAATTTTCACCTCCCACTGTAATAAAGCTGTGCACCAATTTTTACAAAAATCGGAGATGGTCAAGTTTGATGACTTGTTGATTTGACATGTCCCATTATTCTTTTTTCCCTTTATTCGTCGATGAGCTTTTTAATGCTTGAAAACGAAGTATCTCTATTTAAAGTGTTTGTGTTTGTAAACAACTACGTAAGAACTTTTTATATTGTCAGATAAGGTGCATTATGTTGTCAGATCCTGCTTTGAACACAACTAGCTTACATTATAGCGTTCTTTCATGAACTCTTTATCATATCAACTTAAAAAAAAACAGTGAACAATACAAGAGAGTAAGGAAGTTAATTTAATGAGAATTTCAACAACATTCCGTATTCATGTTTTCTTCCCTTTTTTTCTGTAGAAAACAAAGGAAATTCTATTGGATTATTGAATATAGAGCTTTGCATTTAGTAAGGAATCCTGTTACAGTGCTTTTTATATTTCCCAGTCATTACGCACGATTTTAATCTAGCTTCAAAATTTACATGCTTAAACCATTTATTGAATGTTTTTAACATTGTATCTGTGCACAATGGATTAGCTCAACAAAACTAATTGAAGAAAAGTAATTTGCGTGTTCTATTTCCAAAGAAAATATTTAATAGAATTCCACCTCATACCAAGTATTTTATTGATACTTAGGAACTTACAATTTACTAGTGATGCTGTGCATTGTAGAAGCAAGTTTTTTTTTTTTTTTTTTTAATAAGTATTTTCATCGCTGTACCCTTCACCATTTTAACTCCAACTAAAATCAGTAACACTTAAAACGATGTTGAATACCTATCCCATCTTTCTTTTTAACCCTTCAGTGTAGAAGTTGACGAGACAGGTTGCTTGCGATTTTTAAAAATTTCCTGAACTTTTATTTCAAATTAGTTTGAAAGTAGAAATAAAAATTAATAGAAAAATAAAAAATTTGGTATTTTTTTATGTTGTTGTTGTATCCATTGCAGCAACAGCAGTGCTAAGTCCCGCAACAAAATTGGCAAGAAAAAATATCGGAGAGATTATGTACGTCATCCAAACTCAAATTCAGTAGAATTAAATTCTGAGCTTATATATACACACCATCCTCATACAAATCTGTATTGTGCAGAACTCATATACCGAGGGTATTTTGAAAAGAAAAAAGAAGACGTTTGGTTATCAATGACATATACTCGCAGATACAGAACTTTTATTATACGTGTTTGAGAAGTACATCATTACATTAGTTTTCAACGTATTCACCATTTAAATTGTGCTTGTCATAACGTTTTACAAGGTTTAAAAATTCCTTCTGCAAATAGCCTGGGAATGGAGCCACCCGCTAACAGGATTGTGAAGCGCATTGTTATTGCCGAAGTAGTTCGACGAAAGCCACTGTTCCGTGTGCCTGAAGAGGTAGTAGTCGCTCTGCGCCAAACCTGGGCTATAGGGAGGGTGATCAAAAACATCACAGTGGAACTGCTTCCACTTCTGCCGCATCGTGCACGTCAGTTCGTCCATCTTTAAACATGACACTATTCACGTACGACACCATCTCTCATCATGTTTAGTCTGTAAGTTATCGAGGAAAATATTTGGTCTAGGAATTAATTCGTGCGGTTGGTACGCACACATTGAAGTTGTAGTACAAACACAAAATACATAAATACCTTAAGAAAAATATTGTCCATCGCTAGCCACCACTTTCGCCCATCTGTCAGGCAATGTACGGATTCCGTGGCGAAAGAAGTCCTCATCCTTGGAAGCGATCCAGTCAGAGACCCATGTTTCGATATCTTCTGAAGAAGTAAACCGCTGTCCAATCAAATCGTTGTTCATGCAATCGAACAAGTAGTAGTCCGAAGGAGCAACGTCTAGTGAATACGGCAGGTGGGGTAAAACTTTCCATCCGACATTTTCTAAATAGGTTTTGACCGGTTTTGCGACATGTGGGCGAGCGTTATCATGTTGAACAATAAGTTTATCATGTCTGTTCTCCCATTCTGGTCGTGTTCTGGCCAGAGCTTGCTTTAAACGCATTAATTGTCGTCGATAACGTTCTCCATTCATAGTTTCACCCGGTTGCAGCAGCTCATAGTACACCACACCTTTCATATCCCACCATATGCACAGCATAACCTTTGCAGAGTGAATATCTCGTTTTGGTTGTGATGGACCTGGTTCACCTGGTTTCACCCAGGCCTTTTTTCGTTTAGGGTTCTCGTAATGGATCCACTTCTCATCACCCGTAATAATTCGATGCAGAAACCCCTTTCTGCTCTGTCGTTGAAGCAGCAATTCGCAAATGGTTTTTCGTCTTTCAACGTCTCTGTCTTTCAATTCATGTGGAACCCAATGTGACATCTTTTGAATCATTCCCATGGCTTTCAAGCGTTTGGAGACTGTTATTTGATCAACGCCTAATGCTGCTGCAAGTTGTTCCTGCGTTTGACACGAATCCTGCTCGAGCAATGCTGTCAATTCTTCGTCTTGAAATTTTTTGGCTGTCCAGCTCGCTCTTGGTCTGCCAAGCCGAAATCACCACTTCTAAACCGTGCAAACCACTTCTGACACGTTCGCTCAGCTAGAGCATGGTCACCATACACTTCCACCAAAATACGATGACTTTCAGTCGCACTTTTCTGCATGTTAAAGTAATGCAGCAGGACACCCCGCAAAAACACTTTATCAGGCACAAATTGCGCCATGTTCACTTAACTACAAACTGGTGTTGTTGACGCTTTAATCCACTGCCCTATACTACGAACGATACGCGATGACAGGGGTTTGCAACACATGTGCATAGGCGCAAATCTGTCTTCAACATTGGGGGGGGGGGACGGGTAAGACCGTTCCCATATATAAATATATATATATATATATGGATATAAAAACAATGTTCAAAAAATTTATAAAGTTGAAAAAGAATGCTGTGGAATATCAGGGTGCAGAATTGTCTTTAGTAGCATATTTAGGGGGTTATCGGACTGGGTTTAAGCTCCCCCCGAGATAAATTTGTTTTTCGCATTCCACGCACAACAATAATCCTTCTTACATTTCGAAGAATGTCATGGACTTTCCATTTTCTTATGTTCTTTGTTCAGAAATAATACTGTATTTGTCAAATTTCATTCCATGTAAGAACTGCATCCTTTTGTTCCATCTTTCGTCCTTTCTACTTTTCTGTTTCTTTTTCTTGATGTTACTTTCTTTCATTTCGCTTATCACTTTATCGACCGTTGTCAGTTGTGATTGAAGTCGGCCGTCATCAGTAACACCAAAACTAAGAGGAGTTGATAAGCGAAGCTGGTGTTCCACACCAACTTGCGCGGATATCAACACGACAGAATTTTGGTTATTATAACAAAGGAAAAATTATATCGGTTAGTTATTTTTAAAAGAAGGAAATGTTTGAATTAAAGAAAACCAAAACGAGGGAATAATTAGCCCGGGTAATTAGGAAGGCCAAGAGGATGCTTCCTTTTTCTTGTGTAAATAGAATAAAGGTTAGATTCACTCCTACATTTTTGTATCATATCATATAGGATTTATCGGTTTGCAATTCTTGCCATTATAACTTCAATTTATGCATAAATTAAAATATATTTAATTCTCAAACTCAGATGGGCAATTGCCCACTTCCTTCCTTGTGTTCAACATAGCCCCTCGAAACAAAATCCTAAATACGCCATTCGTTGTCTTCAACATTGGATGATGGGCAGGTTTGAGGCTTATTCTAGAGAAGGGAGATGAAACTCATATTACGGTAGATGAATCTGATTTCAGAGGTGAACCTGTTGTAGAGTATATTATATATTAGGCGATGTAGATGAAATAGTAGTACATATCAGTATTACATATCACTGCCGTGAACACATTCTGAAATCTGAATACATGCATATTTATAATTGGTATGTTTCTAATTAGTTATCCACAAAGATCAACGTTAAAATTGTTTTATAATTATATAATAATATAAATAATGACTTCCCCAAAACTATGAAGAAAGAATATAAATTATGTATGACGCAACATACTCATATTTGAGCAAAATGATGATAATCTCAAGAACATTACAGGAATCGTTACCGAAAACTGACGCAATCATATACTCTTTAGTTAACAGATGTAACCTTAAGATTATGGAGAAAAATATTCCAGCAATTGAATTCTTTTCTTTGCTTACGAAGCATCCTCTCTCAAAAGAAAAATTGGGTCGTGGAAATACGTAGGAATAAACCATGGTTCGAACTAGCAGAGAAGAGAAAACAGGCAAAATTACGTTTGCTACAAAATCCGAATGAAATAATTACACAAAATTTCATAGACATCAGGCGGAAAACTTCCAAAACTTTTAGAACAAAGAAACGCGTTTTTTTGAAACCTAAAATTAAGGAACTTGAAGATAATAGTAAAAATAAAAGCATTCGGGACATGTATAAAGAGATCAACGAATTTAAGAAAGGCTATCAACCTCGTGCTTATATTAAAGAAAGCTGATTTAACAGTTATCACTGATACAGATAGCATTTTAAATAGACGGAAAGATTTCTTTGACGATTTGTTAACACGCAGCCAAAAACTAACCTGCGGGGAGAAAGGGAGATACGTACCGCAGAACTGTTTATTCCAGAACCCAACCGAATAGAAGTAGAAACCGCTATAAAGAAATTAGAGGAACACAAATCTCCTGGTGTAGATGAAATTCCGGCTGAAATATTGTACAAGGTTCTTACAGAATTTGGAATACCGAAAAAGCTAATTAGATTAATTAAGGCATGTTTAAATGAATTCCAAAGTAAAGTCCGGGTAGGAAAATTTTTGGCCACGAGCTTTCACGTCGAGAATGGCCTGAAACAAGGAGATGTGTTGTCGCCATTAATACTCAACTTTGCCCTGGAATACGCTATAATGAAAATCAAAGATAGCAACCAGGGCCTAGAGTTGAACGGAGTTCACCAGGTTATGCGTACGCTGATGATGTAAATTTAATAAGGGATGATATGAGAACAATAGAAAGAAATGCAGAGAAAACTAAATACATGGAAGTGCGTCGGGACCGTAACACGGCAAATTATGAATGCGTTAAAATATTAAATAATACTTTTGATAAAGTGGATACTTTCAAAAATCTAGGATCAATATTAACAGAGGAAAATCACATTCACGAAGAAATTAAATATCGACTAAAAACAGAGAATTCGTGTTATTATTCAGTTCAAAATCTCTTGTCGTCGCGAATTCTGTCGAGGAATTTGAAGCTTATAAAACGATAATCATGCCTGTTGTTCTGTATGGTTGCGAAACGTGGTAGCTTACTCGGAGGGAAGGATATAGACTGAAAGTATTTGAAAGCAAAATCCTCAGACGAATATTCGGATCCAAGAGGAACGGGAATGGTGAAAACTTCATAACGAGTAACTACATAAATCATACGGCTTACCAAACATTGTTAAGGTCATCAAGTCTAGGAGGCTTAGGTGGGCAGGACATATAGCCAGGATGGAAGAAAGTAGGAACGCTTTCAAAGTGTTAGCGGTAAGACCAATCGAAAAACGACCATTAGGAAGACTTAGGCACAGATGGGAAGACAATATTAAGATGGATCTCGCAAAAATAGGAATGCAAAGTAGAAACTGGATCCAGTTGGCTAAGGATAGAAGTCAATGGAGAGCTTATGTGAACGCGGCATTGAACCTCCGGGTTCCATAGGCTATAGAGTTAGTTAGCTTACGAAGCATGAGTAGATGCCTAGGCTGATAATACAAATAGATGGTAGTCTATATACTCTTCGTGTTCTAGGGCCTAGGGGAGAGGAGGAGATATTCCACATCAGGTTGCGTCACACACAGTCGCACACCTTCATTTTCATTAAAAATGAAAAAAAAACAAGAGAAATCAATTTCATCTCACTTTTCTTTGTGCCAGTCGGACACAAATCGTCACACTTATCTACAAAAAGCACTTTTCAAATAGGATTATTGGGAAAGCCTCCAGTTCCAATGTTGAGGGGGGACAAGTCTCCCCATTTCCCCGGAATTTGTGCCCGTACCTAAAGCTGAGACAATAACTTTCTAGCATGAGGAGAGGGGCATATCCTCCTCTGGCGTTTATTGCAATTTGTGCCCAAGTAGCGGAAATGGAATTAATACATTTTGATGAGACTACTAAACGCACTACAGCACGAAGTTCAGTTTGAAATACTACAGAATACGATTCTTTTAAAAAGAAATGGAAAAGCCAAGAGAACTCATTTTCATCTCACATACCTTTGTGGCAGTCGGACACAAATCATCACACTTATTCCAAAAAGCACTTTTTAAGTCAGATTATTGGGGGGGACAGTCCCCCCCAGGTCCAAGATTGGAGGGGACATGTCCCCCTCGTCCCCCCTGGGATTTGCGCCAGTGCACATGTGTGGATACACGGAACTGTGGGACGCTCCGTTCGTTGCGCCATCTCTTGTCCACCCGCACGAATTAATTCCTAGACCAAAATAAGTTTCTTACAACGTTATTTAAATAAAGAAACTGAAGTTCGGGGCAAGAGCCCATTTTATCCCCTTATCCATGAATGATTTCAAACAACCAATGAAGATGACCCGGATTCTTAAAAGAAAATATACATAGTGTATCTAAATGATGTAGGCTATAGTGGAAAATTATATTATCACTGTATGCATACGCAAATATAGCCCTCACGCTGGTTCAGTTGCAAGTGCATGGTCCTGAATTCTATTTCCGGTGGGAGAGTACAAGAAAAAAACATTCACAATCATTCATTTTCATTAATCATCTATCTCCTTTAACCTAAAGGGCATAACGTGGGACGTTAAAACTAAAAAGTTCATATTTGATTTTTGCATATACAAACTTACATGGATGGATGTTTCTTTCGTTCAATCCCTTATTGTTGTTCGGTTTCAGTTACAAACAACATAGTTGTTTCCGAAGGTTGGGGAAAATTACATACATTATAATCTCGATTTAACAGATTCCTTCCGGATCTCCTTTCCCTTTTAAATAAGGGTTTCCATTAAGTATGAGCTTAATATAAAGAATACACGCATCATAAAAGAGTTTCATTAAGATGTAATATTTTAAAACGTCTTGTATTTTTAGAACAATAGATCTCAGTGATTTTTATTTGTCTTTTAAGAATTGTTCATTTAAAGAGATCGTAAAATAACATATTTAAATAAGCATAGAAGAGTTGCTAAACGGCTAACCATTAAATCTAACGATTGTTTTAAAAGTATGCATACTATGTTTTTTTAACCTTTAGCAGACTGGAAAATGTACTGAAATCCGGACCAAAAATATATCAAAGTGAAAATTAACAAAAGCTGAAGAAAAGAAATGGCTGACTTTTTTTTTTTTTTTTTAAT
The DNA here is from genome assembly GCF_964235325.1 of Thermobia domestica. NCBI lineage: Eukaryota > Metazoa > Arthropoda > Insecta > Zygentoma > Lepismatidae > Thermobia > Thermobia domestica. Next base: position 120,357,957 of record NC_137469.1, on the reverse strand, counting down.
AAGTCCAGAAGAATAATATTGATCCTACTGGGTAGTCAGTAGTTATGGAAATATCGACAGTAGTGTTCGTCATTTATCGAAATATTTATATACAATCGTACTAACCGACTAGGGGCCTATAGTAAATATATATGAGGTTCCGTCTTCGATGTTTATCAGTATTTGCGGCGTATAGCAGTACTTCAAAGTTGTTTCTTCTGCAGTATCGTTACCTTTCGGGACCAAACTAATATTTCGTTATATGCGGGAACATAAAATGGGGCATATACTATACCTTATTTAATGTGGGAGATGTACTATACCTAGTTCAGTTAAAATTGGATAAAGTTTACTAGAGTTATCTTGATATATACTGACACATAGATGCCGATTAAGTCGAATAGTAGAAATTTGCTACGCTTTCTTCTGTTAAGAAACCTTAATATTTTGTTGTAATGGATTTCGTTAACTTGAACATTGGTTGCGATTAGTGGTAATCTTTTCCAGCTTTACGATGCTGTTACTAGCAAAAGCGGATATACGCACTTCATGCGTTCTGTTCTCAATTTCAGAATGATTCTACCAATTTCATTGACGTCGAGCAAACGTAATTATTTATAAAACAGTAGATTTATATCCACAGCAGTTTCCGATGCTATTGCAAGTCGACCGGGCGAAGTTGTTGACAATGGATATAATTTCTGCTTTTCTTAAGGTGGCTTATGAGTTAAAAAGAATAAACTCTTCGCACTCGTTAAAGGTTATCACCAACTAACCGTAACTAGTGACACTAATTCTTCAGTCAGCAGCAAATCTAGAAAAGGTAATGGCCACTTAGAATTTTCTAGAAAGCAATGAGTAACACTTGTTTTTCATAGCTAGGCTTATCATTAATAGAAACAATTTTCTTGTAGTACGAAGTAAATTGTCATTTGAATGCAAATGAAATTAAATGCTTACTTAGTTTAACCTTGCTCGGTTACACCCTGCAAGCTACGAGGTGCATTCAGAAAGTAAGTTCCGATATAAAATGAAAGAACATAAAAAACGATTTTATTACTGTAAACTTAGTGATACATAATCTACTTTTGAACATATGTACCATCTTTGATGAGGCATTCGTCGTAACATGTCACCTACTTTTGTATACCAGTGTCAAAGAATTCTGCCACCAAAGACTGAAACTCACAACCATGCTGCTCGGGTGCGCTGTCAAAACGTTGTAACGGCCAGAAATCGCTTCAGGTCGACAGAAGAACATACAGAAGTCGCTGAGCACGAGGGCTGAGGTCACGTAGCACACTTACGTTTCGTCGCCGGTGATCGTACTGGTCACCTCCCTGGTGGAAACATATCAGAAAGTCAAAACGATCGTTAGGCACTTCTTTGTGTGCTCCGCTGACAGCAGTCTTGCAACTTGCAGCCCATCATGCACACAACTTGCGAAACCCATCATTCACTCCAGTCACTGGATCATGAACTCATGGAACAGGGATCGGAAGATCTGCAAAGAATGACATGCGAGTTCTGACATTGTAAACGAGCGATTCTCCAGAATTGCCTCTTCTCACTTCCCACCAATCCAAGCATAACCATGGACGGTCGGCCACTGCGGTGTTCGTCATGCACATTAATGTGTCCTGCTGTCAGTTGTCTGCTTTATTTTCTAACTATACCTTCATTCATGATTTCGGTCCTCAAAACTTCACACAACTATGGTGCATCTCTGACGCCAACAGCCTCTTAGCGTAGAGAAACTGATTATCGCGCACGTCTCGCACTCGGCGGGAGACTATGTGCGCAATCATGTTTAGCATACCACAGTTCTCTTTCCATTGACCCCAAAGTTCATACAATTGCCATCGTGTAAGGTTATGATTAGTGTTCCTCCTGCACTCCTGAGCAAGCACATTTAATCACTCATACCATCTTGGGGCACCTCATAAAAGAGGATGGTAGATTTATGTGAGTAATCATACAAGAATTGGTGGAGTGACCAGAGAACTGTGAGAGGACCTGCGAACACGATGTTGTCCACTGCTGAACCTCGTAGTCTTCAAGCATAGGTGGGAGCGGTTTGATCCCGAGTCACTGATTCCTCCTCACCATTTTTCTTCAAAATTCTGTGTTTATTTGATAGTATTGTATTATGATTCACAAAGAAAAGCATTAAATAGTTCAGGAAAGTTCTATTCTCGATCATGTTTATACTTGTTTTATTTTTGTCTCGATTTACTGTATAATCTAACTAGGGTTGCTATCATTTTGGGAAGGGGGGAGTAAGAATAAAGGAGATTTTATCACCTAAAGCAGCTATAAAATGATTGCAAATGTCCTTATTTAAAGCTATATGTATTTACATCTTTGGCATGGAATTTATAATCTACAAGTTCACTGGAAATGTAATCAAACTTCATAGTGATTTGTAACTCCGCTTTCATTAAATCTAAATTACATCGTTTTCTATAATCCCATCGTCTTTTTTTTTTTTTTTTAATATGCGTTCTATATGAGCATTAGGTGCTGGAATACTCAGAAAAAAGAAATGATATACTCTTTGCATCTATCAGTACATATACTTATTTTCCCCACATTATTACAATTAGTGGATATCTTCTCTTAGGAATTGATCTCGGAGGTTATCTTGATAAATTTCAATAATATTTTTGTTACCATTTGTTTTTAATATGGGAGATATAAATTCCCGGATTAACTTATATCGGAAAACTGAAGAGAGCTTAAAAATAGTGCCAAATACGGCAAAGTTGGCAAATCTAAAGCTAGTAATGTGTGTGTCACACGAAGTCAAATTCAAGATCATGTACAGAAAATTCAGATTCTTTATCATTTTCTGGTCATATGTACTGTATTGTTTTAAACAAGTACATTGTTTCTTTTCTTTTTCTTTCTTTCTTTTTCCTTTTTTTTTTTTTTTTTTTTTTGTATGACAAAGTGAAGTCAAATCATAATTTGGAAAAGTGATTTGGAATCTGAGAGAAATTATGTGCACCTAGAGTGTGAGGAGAATTGATGTTAAAGAAGATGTAAGGTTTTATGCATGTTCGTTTTTCTGCAGAAGCATTTACTGTTACCATTTCCACCTAAAGCGTGAGCCAAGATGAGGATTGCTTTAGAATTCAATTCTCAGTTGACGACTTTGGCCCCAATCCAAAGGCATTGAATTACAATGAACAGCTTCCCGCATTTTAGAAAATGGTCTGCGATGAGGAGTCGTTTTTCTTTTAAATTCGCTCTCTCTCTCTCTTATCATTCAGAGTGAAATATAAAATAGATCCACTGGCCTCAGATTTTTTTTTCTTTTTTTACATCCCTTGCTTTTGTTGAAGAGACTGATTAACGTGGCTTGCCGTAGCACATATTTCTTATAAGATTAAGATTATATAAAAACTAATATCATCTGAAGCTTTCACTGATATATTTCAGAAGATGACATATTTCAGAAGATTATGGGAAAATGTCTGAAGAAGTATTTCCCCATCGGTACTTATATATTGGGTACATGCAAAAGTTCCACCCGCTTCTGAGGTACAGTCCGCAGCAAAAAACCTGCAACATGAGCATTAAGTTTATTGTGAAACTACGCCTAATTGCCCAGGAATCAACATAACGTCTAAATGGCACGAATCATGCCAGGAGAGACCTCTGCGTCCTCCCCTGCACACTTATTTTGGAGCAAAAGACTTTGTCGTTTCACAATAAACTTACATGCCCATGTTGCAGGTTTTTTGCTGCGGACTGTACAAATAGAAGTGCAAACACACAACTCATCTAGAACTGTTCATAATTGCCACCACAGTCGACGACCTCCTGTCATCTTGCTGGTAGAGATGAATCTCTTGTCGATAGAAATCCTGAATTTTGGAATCGAAGAACTTTTATGAGACAGTTTTCACTATCTCTATATCATTAAATTTTCCGAACGAAACAAGTGGCATGGATCAAGTCAGGGTGAGATAAAACCTTCCAACCAAAGTCCATTAATTTTACGCGTGACAATGTCAGTAGCATGTGGATTGGCCTTACGTTAATGATGACTGCTTGACGATTGGCAAGGCCTGGTCGCTCCAATGACAGTGTTGCTTGCAGTGTGTTGAATTGTTCACAGTAGAAGGCATTCATTGTTTAATTATGATCCAGAAACTAGCAGTGGATTTTTCCTTTGATATCACATTACATACTTAAGAACATCTTTTTGGGACGAAGTTCTGGTTTGGATGTCAGCTGTAATAGTTTAGAAACGCGACACAGTCCTGCGACACTTTACGTTCCGATTATCCACTTCTTATCGTTCGTGATAATGCATGGGGAGATATGTCATCTTTTGTGCTGGAAAAAAGCAAGGAAACAGGTCGCGACCCACTTTTCGTTGATTTGCACTCAGCTGATGTGGGACTCCACGATATTTTGTAATAAAACCCAGTGCTTTGTACCGCCTTTTAGGTGTTGTCCCGTATACTGGGAAGGTATCCGCTAATTTCACTGCGATTGGTTTCGTCAATATCTCGGTAGAAAACACTACTGACATTCACTCCGTGGTTTATTGTGACAGCTTCTGTCGTGGTCCCTGAATTTCGAAACGCCATGTACTATCGTCAACTGCATCTACTCCATACGGTTGTCGAGTATTTTTGGAGGCTGCGGTCATAGTATTGCCTTTATCGAAGTCAAAAGTAAACAGTGTCCCTTATCAGTCTCCATTTTACCCACTCTTTACTCTGTCTCCTAAGACGACCTCGTTCATGCTTATTGCTTGTTGCTGCTCTAACGTAAGGTTTGTCTCATCACATCGCATATACTTTTTTAAGAACTGGCAGTGGTCAAAAATGGGTAGAACTTTGCATATACTCAGTTATACACATAGTATTAATACTTAAATATAATGTTGGCCAATACGGCACACCATTTGTCAAATAGTGACGAGAATTAAATCTTGACATATTTTATCTTCACACACATATCTAGTCAATATTATATATATATATATATATATATATATATATATATATATATATATATATATATATATATATATATATATGAAATTGTCAGAGATCTGGCTTTAGTAACGTGATTCCTGTAGTTCGCTGTGAAGTTCCTCATTCATGGCGGATGTGGGAAAGGCTAGTAGATCAGTACAGTTCATCTTTGTTAAGAAACCAGACTCAACCGACATCTTACCAATGCAAATGCGGTCATCCATTAACGCTCTAGACTGGATGTAAGATTGACGACCGTATTTAAAAAATAAAGTATTAGGAGCAAAAGACGTTTTATGTATGACCTCCAAAACGGGAAGAGTAAAGTCCTAGAGAGCAAAGTGAAAAAAAGGCATTAAGATAGAAACGTTAAAATACTAGAAACTGGGAAAATTTTATGTATTGAGAGGTTGGTTCAAAATGATTCCATTGCAACCTCAATTTTGATGTCTTGTATTTGCCTGCGTAACACACAAAGATATGAGTTTCAGAATGTAGAGGGGATTTTCCCTTTCAAAAGAGGGATAGGGGGTTACAGTGTCTCAGTGATAGAGCGCTTACCTCTGGTGCGTGGGATTCCTAGTTCGACCTCCGGGTAAGCTAGTTTGTGGTGCACAACATTGTGTGCGTGGGCTTTCTCGGGGTACTCCTGTTTCTTCTCACATTGTCATTTCACCGATTCTCTCATCATCGTTCGACTTGCCTTAATCATCCATCTCTCTCAGCCTAAAAGGCATAATTATGGGACATTAAACTGGAAGATTTTATTTTGTTTGAAACAAGCGATATCCCTTGGAGCTAAATGGATTGGGGCCTTATGATTAGTGCCATACTAACGAGTTCGACTAACATATGTTTCCTGCAGTAGTCAGGCCTTTAGTATGACGCTAATCATATGTCAAAAGGACTCTGCATAAGGCCCTTGATGTTTTCTCCTGTTTGTGCTGTTGGACCAGGTTCACTTCCTGGTAGGACTACGAGTTCGGATTTATTATAAACTGAGGGTCCACATTTCATATACTCCGGTATTCCAGTTAATCGATCTGTAAAGAACACACTTTTCGTTTGTTCGTTTCTCTATTGAGAGAATTAGTTCTGATGTATTTGTATTTGAATGTCTCACTAAGGTAAGTTTAAAGGAGCTGTAATCACCAACAGCACGTAACTTTTATCTTTCTAATGTATAGGAAGTGACAGTATTTACAGTAGTTCAATAAAATTCAAGAACTGAATATTCAAACTTCGTCCAAAGACAAATTGAGTCAATAATTAGAGGGTGTGCTTTTATTAGATATTGTTTCTTTCATACTCAAGAGTAAAATTAAGTGTTGTTTGCACAATGAACAAATTTAAATAATCAACAAGTGGACGGATTAGTCTCTGATTATTGGTTCAACTTGTCTTTGGAAAGGTTGATTCAATTATTGTGAGTTTTGTTACTCCGTACAAAATATATGAAAAAAAATAGAGAATAAGTGCAGCCATCTGTTGGCTATAGTCGAGCCTTTTCACTCACCTTATGTAGCCCTAAATATTGTTCGTAAAATGAAATTAATACTATTTAGTAAATTATATATTTTCCAGAAGTCTTTAAAATAAACAAAAGTTCAAATGAACTGCAATAACCTAAATTCTAAGCTTGCCAGAAATAAGTTTTACGTAGACCGTAATACGAGGAGCATGCCGAAAGTTTTTAGATACTAAAATTCAAATAGCGTTGCAGTACTTAAACATATAGGGCCTTATGCAGAGACGTTCTGATGAGTGATTAGTGCCATACTAAAGAGTTCGACTAACATATGTTTGCTGCAGTAGTCAAATCTTTAGTATGACACTAGTCGTTCGTCAAAACGACTCTGCATAAGGCGGATAACGTTTAAATCCTTAATGCCCTCTAGTGGTGAAAGGTATAACTACAAGACTGCAGGTTTGTTTTGAAAATTAGAGGGCTTGAAGTGTAGGTAGTGTGAGCCTATCAGTCGGCAACAATGGAGCTCGAGTGACATGATCTTTCGTGCATTTTTTTTCTGTTACGATTTGTTTACGGTTTAACGCAAGCGCAATGTCATGATCGTTTAGAAGAGTGTTTCACGCGTTTGCGGAATTTAAGCGCGGCCGATAAAGTTTGATAAATGAGCCTCGCTGTAGCTGCCCTAACACGACAGTGACGGATGAAACCGCCGCAGCAGTAAGAAATCTTGTGAAAGAGGATCGCCATACCACATACGAGGAAATTCGATAAACCTTGAAGATTGGATCAACTGCAGCCCAGTCCATAATAAAGTATTATCTCGGCCTTTTCAAGCGTTGAAATCGGTGAGTCTCATATCTGCTTACGCATAAAAAAGAAAAAAATAATAAAAAAAAACACCACTTGGAGTGGAGCCGCTATATCCTTAAAATATTTCCGCAGGGGTAAAGTAAATACATTTACAATATCGTCACAGGTAACGAAATATGGATTTACAATTATGACCCCGAAACAAAACAGCAGTCAACTGTAAGTTGTTTTCAAAATGAAACTCCACCTTCGAAGATTAAACAAGCACGGAGCGTAGACTCGCCATGTAGCAATTATACAGTTAGATGATTGATGTACAGTAACAGTAGAATGGTACGTTACTTATTGCCTTTCGAGTGTATTTGAAGCTTGCACATCTCCCCACCGAAAATATCTTCTGTTTCACTTTTTTCTTCATCACGACAATGCACGGTCACACACAGCAGCGAATATTTTGGAGTTTCTGTAGGAAAGTAGAGTCCGTATTCAACCGCACCCGGTTTATTCTGCAGATATAGCTCCACGTGACTGCCTAATCAAGAAAAAGATTCGAGGACGCAACTTTCAAACAAGTGAAGAGGCTATCTCAGCGTATAATAATGAAATTTTTGATGTGCCAAAAAAATAAAATTATTTAACTGGTAGTTTTTAAGAATGCAGAAGTATATTGATTCCTGTGGGAACTATCTTGAGAAATTGTAAAAGATATTGTGTAAATAAATTCATTTTTTAAAGAGTATCTAAAAATGTTTAGCATGCTCCTCGTATTTCGTGTATTAAGATTTCCATCTTTGAAAATTCCTTTGGAATTATCTCAAACAACAAACTGAAATATGTCTTTGAGTGATTCTTATCGTGATTCGTATCAAAATTAAAATATCAAACAGTATAACATTGAACTGTTGATTTTTTCTAGTGCAATAAAAAATACAGCATTTTCTCCGCATGAAAATTAATAATTTTACGATGCCCTAACTTACTTATGTGTAGATTACCATTAGTATATATTCGTGTGAAATTCTCAGTTCGAAGTATGAGGATAAAAGTCGTAATTATTTAAGTTTCAACGGAATACAATTTGCTGAAATGCTAGTTCTCTTTTATTGATTACATTGCAAAGTAGAAGCTTCAGCTTTCTGTTAATAGGCTAAAGAACAATAATAATTTTAAAATTTTCCCAAACTAATTTTATACTTTGACGTTTTACAATAAACGAAGAATAATGCAGTACTGTAGCGTTTATTACTTTATAAAGATAAACCAACTTTATGACTTCAGGAATGCGGGAGTTCACTGCAGAGACAAAAGAGCATCCAGTATTCTTAACATGTGCCAAACTAATCCAGTCGGGATTGGTACACTCGGGTTTATTAATATTTACCTAAATAAAATGCTATTTATTCATTATTGGTTCTGGAAAGAGGGAAGATATTAACACTAAAGAAGTGAAAGGCACTGATTAAACTTAAATGTAGCCATTAGTTCTTTCTTTCTTTTAATTTTTTTTAAGGGGCAAAGAGTGATAACAAAACCAGTTGAGAATGCTTCAAAAGTATTGTCAGAACGAACTTGAAAAGAAGAATGGCAAGATGGAGTGAAAAGGATAACGTGATTGTTCCTACATTTAAAAGTAAATCTTCGTATCCGCACCTTCTCTTTCTCGCAAAAATTCGCTAAATATTATCTCTATGACTTACAGTTCCCGAGCTATGGCTCCTTAAATCTTCCGAAATTCGAACTTTTTGGCCAATATCTGAGGAACAGTGGCCAGTTAGCCAGTGGCCACCGGTTACCATTTGGTACCGAAATATTCACCATCCTCTTAGGTATTGATCAACATCTATATCATCTTTCTATAACTTACGGTTCCCGAGATATGGCTCCTGAAAGCTCCCGAAATCGGACTTAAATCTCCGTTTTTTTTTTTTTTTTTTTTTTTTATACCTAATATCTCGGGAACGGAAAAAGTGACGCGAAAAATTCCATCACTCTCTCGGATAGTTTTCGATGCTCTGTCGAGTGGAAGGCTAAAAATTGAGAAAATAACAAATGACAAACAGACAGACAGACACACATACACACACACGGAGAAAGAGAGAGAATTCAGTGACGAACTTTTTAAAATTCGTTGAAAATTAGGGAAGACGCGTCATCGACCATGGAAGGATGGGAACTCCTGTCCATGTTTATAGCTATTATTATTATTGAGCGGTTAGTGTCAAGATGATAAGAGGACACAGTTTATTGAAGGGGCTTTTTTTAAGGGCAATCGGTGTATTTGTTTTTATTTAAACTTAATTATTTTTTAAATCAATATAGTATATTATATACCCTAGCATCATAAATTGCATTGCCAGTTGCAAAGTCTCATCTCGCTGTGTAAATTCGCTCAATCATTGTGCAGAATTGCTAATGTTTATTGTGTGATATCTGATAATTACAGTAGATATCGTCTTTGTATGTATTTCTTAGTATAATATATTACAGGTTTTCCATCATCATCATCATAGGTATTCTGCCTTTATTGGCAGGTCACTTGCCGCAGCTGAGAAGCTTCCATGCTCCACGGTCCTCCGCTAACCTTTTCGTCTTCGCGTATGATCTTTCTGTTTTAATATCATCCATTAATTGTAGTCTCCTTCGCCCCCTCCCTCTTTTCCCGCCACCATACCCTCTAGGACGTCCCTCATGATACAATCTCTTCTTAGGCAATGTCCCAACAGGTTTTCCAATGCTTCTATTTTTTCTATATATTTGTGTCTCTTCCTATAAACTCCAATATTTCCTATATTTTAACGAAACCTCCTATATTTTTGTGGCATTGCTACTTCCACTTGTGAAAATAACACAAGAAAATAAGGTGTAGGTGGTTGGAGAGCCTTTTATCTCCACAGTAGAGTGGTTGAATGGAGACTCTTCTGTCTTTCGTCCTTTTCTGCTTATTGTGTAAAGATAATTACACAAAGCAATATACAGTTAGCGCAAAAAAGTATTCATATATTTACAAAATGGAACAAAAAATGAACTAGTTTCGTCGTATTCATTAAAAAGTTCTATGGAGTAGTGATTTTAAAGACTTATAAATAATATATTTAGATGTATCAATACTTTTTGCACTAACTGTAGGCAAATGATTGTGGAATATGTTACACATAGTCAAACCTTACCTTAGAAACGCCAGCTGCAGAATGTTTAGATTTTATCATTTAAATCATTGTAAACATTTCATTTAGATCTTGGAGACATATACTTACAAACACTGATTTTCTGATGCAGACCCATTTTACACGTTCCTTGTGGTCGTTGCTTAGCACTGGTGAGTTACGTACGAAAACACTAAGAAACTCGTATAAAATTTTGCGACGAGATAATTACCCATTTAGTTATATTTACAGTAGAATGTGTGTTCATATAACAATTGGTGTAATTTCCATGTGATTTTTTTCATTTTTTTATTTCTACCTATTGGATAATTGAAATGTTCCTTTCTCTCAGCTTCACGAAACCACCTATATTTTTTCGGCGTGATTTCCTTATATATATATATATATATATATATATATATATATATATATATATATATATATATATATATATATATATATATATATATATATATATATATATATATAATTAACATTGGAAAGCTTGATATTAGTTTGCTCTTAGTAGCAGATGCAAAATTTTGTTAATGTGAATGCAAATTGGGACGGATTAGACAGAATATAACAAAATACTAAAATATGTACAGCACGTAATAATTACGTTTATGCAAATATTCAAAGAAACTGTGTACATGTATAGACATAGCTGTAATCTGTGGATGTGTTCAAGAAAATATCTGAGAAAATCTGAGTGAATAAGAGTACGTTTCATAATGTAAAATGCGTAAGTACAAATTCAAGATATTCAAAACAATAAATTATTGTAGGGAGAATCAAGACCAGAGTTAATATAGGTGCAGTTGCGCCCATTGTTTCCATTATGAGGCCGCCTATGTTTGCTTTAGTCGACTACTTGGTAGTGGTTCAAAAGATTAATAATAATTAGTCGCTAAAAATAAACTTTAAATAAAACTTAACAAGGACCAATCAAATTTTGAAGTTTTGTAGTGAAAATAAATGAAATCTTTGTTTCACGTCCCACGATTATGCCGTGTAGACTAAAGGAGACGATGATGATGAGAATAAATGAAATTGTGGAATAAAGAAAACGAAAACCCCGAGAAAATTCTCGCACACGGTACTTGGCCTCCGCAAAGTCGATTTGGCACGAGCAAGGATCGAATCACTGACCACCACGCGCACCAGAGATCAACACGTAGTGCGTTAAACTGTTTGTGTTTTTCTTTCGCTTCCTCACACGTCATTCTACCAACTAGCCTTCCGTCCCTTTAGCTTAAAGGCTTAGCTGTAAGAGATTCAAGATTTCGTTTCGTTTATTATTATTATTATTATTATTATTATTATTATTATTATTATTATTCCACCAGTAAATTTCCAATTCGTTATTTTTCAGTTTGCGAATAGCAAGTATTAGTTTTAAATTTAGTTATCTAATAATACGTACATATCCTGTATTACTTTATCTGCGAACATCGCCATGTCAACTATAGCAACTCTTCCGTTTGAATAAAAATCTTACAGTTATAGCCAGTAGTGTGTTACTTCCGTATTCATATATTCAAGAGTCGAATAATAGTGATTATATCAATATGCTTGTAATAAATTACTTTCCTCTGTAGTTATGCTTTACGTGTTCCGCTCGTTTGTTCCAGCGCGTAGCGATAACGCTATGCTTACTGAAAAGGAAATGATATCATTATACCCCCTTATTTTATAAACGCTGTCAGTTCATATAAAGATGTTATCCATAGGTCACGGGGTTGAAATTCACTCTTAATAGTTCAGAGGATAGCTTTTTCATTTTTTTCTTTTCTTGTAAACATTGAAATACAAAATAGTTCTAGGAAGAAAAAAGTTCATTTTGTATATGTTTGAATTAAGAGAGATGATGATTTATTAAATATGTAATTTCATAACGCTCAGACATAGGCGAACACGATAGAAAACCGACGAGAAAAGATAGCTTTGGAAATAAAGGTGTAGAAAGAAAAGACTGGTAAAAATTAGTTGCGTGAGAAAACCATGTTCGTAACCTTTATCAAGGTTCATAACCACGATTTTCTGTATCCTGCACATGATTTCCGTCAATTTGCGGCTAAGCGACAAACCTGTGAATAGCGTGGTACTAAAAATCTTGTAGATAATACACAAAGTCCTGCTAAATTTCGCCTCTTCGGATTTTCTAGTTTAAAAATAAGCTCTTTCTCTCAATGTAGGCGCTGATTGTATTCAAGACTTCTCGTTCTGCTAGCACAAGCTTCACCATCATAATTCTGTCACTCGCTTCACGTACACCAACTTTTCTTTCATATTCTTATCCATGACAATTAATTCCACCACCACTCTTTCTGGTGTATATAAGTTTGCATCCATTTTCTATTTCTTTTGATCTTAAAACCTTCCATGTAGTCTTCTGGATGCATGTTATGCTTACTCTTTTTCTTGCCAATGTTTCTGATAACTGTAACTCCTACCTGTCAATGTCTCAACGTTCTTCGTTGCTATTCTGATCTTTTGTTGTTTCTGAGCTCTTTTTGTTAAGGGGTAGCCTTGCTTGCTTCTCACGGCGAGAAGAGATTATTCTGAAAAACGTGGTACAAAGTATGGTGGAAGGAACAGGAGGGAGAATATGTGACATTTTATGGATGGTGTTAGAAACGACAATTCTTACACTAAAACAGATCTTGACGTTGGCCCGTCTTTGTTTGTTGAGCAAATGACTTGGCAGAAACGCAATACTTGCCTGGTGGCTAAATCGCTGGTCTTACTGTTAAGTACTATGTTATAAATACTATAAAATTACGTACAGATCCTTTTATTTCTGCAATATTAAAATTAAAAAAAAAATAGTTGCGGAGTTAATGGATATAGCTTTAGTTCACAATAATATATCGGCGTCAAGAGAAAATGATAAACCATATTGTAAAATTTGAATCTGGTTATCACAGGAAATGTACAAAAATGGCTCGATGTTCTGTTGTTTACGCTTTGAGACAGTGTATTTCCAAGTCATGAATAAATTAATTACGTCCACCAAGACCTTGGTGGTAGTCTTGTATTATATGCAGTAATTTATTTCTAGAACTTATTTTTGATGAAATGATAAGTAATTTGCTGTGCTTTCACATCGAGGTTTGAAGTTTAATTTAACTTATAAGCGTCCATTTTATCTTAGCTCTTTCTGGTTTCGAAGAAGATGACAGCAGGTAGACTTTAAAAGGTGGAATTAAGTAAAATTCTAGCTTTAACTTCTTTTTCTTTTTATACCAATTTTGGCTGAGTAGCTTCATATTTAAGATATGGTAAAAGTCTGAAGCAGAATATTCCAATTTTTGACACTTTTTAAATTTCTTTCAAAAACTTCGTATTTTCTTCGCAGCCTTTTTCTTCTTTCTTCTGAGTAGAGATGCAAAAAAGCCGGCTTTTTTGAAAAAAAAAAAAGAATTTTGGAAATTTTGGCTTTTTTCATTTTCATGATTTTTCTATTTAGATAGCTTTCTTATAGTATACTCCAAAGTTAAATAAGATTTCATGACCTAAATGCCATATTTCGCTCTGGAATTCACCATCATGATGGATGGAGCACATGTTTTATGAATTAAAGTGAACATAAAGTACATAGTATTTGAGGGTAATTTTAGAGGTCATTTAACTTTATTTTAACTTCTGAGTTATCGACAACGTTTTTCTTCTCTAGATAATTTCTTTTTAGTCATCCGTGTTTCATTTCTTAGAGCTTAGTACTCTAGCTTCTAGCACATAATTAAACTTACGTTTTTCAATATATCTGTCAGGGCGTACTTCCACATTTCTGTTATACTGTAGCTGTGCAATGTCTTAGCAACAATCTTCCGGATAACCTTAAATACCATTTGATAGGAATAATCAGTAGGGGATTTAGAAAAGTATTTGGGAGGGGTTTCTCCGAATGTTTGATTTTTTCTAAAAATCCCTAATTTTTATTTGCGAGGAGCTTGAAGTTTATGAGTACAGGCATAACAAATATTTCGGTTTGTTTGTATATTCAGCAATATTCTTCCGAATACAGCCTTGAAGACCATTTTATACTGAAATCAGTGGCGGATTTAGAAAAGTATTTTGGGAGGAGTTTTTTCTTATAAATGTTTAGTTTTTCTTTTAAAAAAATCCTATATTTTTTTTCTGAGGAGAGCTTGAAGTTTATGAGCAGGCATAACTAATATTTAGTTTGTTTTAGAATTTCCATAATTTCGGGGTACAGGCTTCACAATCCGAAAGACATCCGTACCCTAACCCCTTCGCAAATTCCTCACTGCTGGTAATTAGTAATAACGATTTAAAACCGATAAGAAAGAAAGTCGGCCAGGAGTTAAATGTATTCTGGTGTGGACAGTTGTGCTTAACTTAAATGTATTCTCTCTCTCAATGGTCTACGGAATCCGAAGATTGAGTGCCTCTTTCACAAAAGCTCTACATTGACTTGCCCAATTCGATCCAGTTTCTACTCTGTATTTCTATTTCTACAAGATCCATCTTAATATTGTCCTCCCATCTGCGCCTAGGTCTTCCTAATTGACGTTTTCCGACTGGATTTCCAGTTAAAACTTTGAAAGCGTTCCTACCTTCTTCCATTCTGGCTACATGACCTGCCTACCTGAGCCTGCTAGACTTGTTGACTCTGACGATGTTTGGTAAACCGTATAAATTATGTAGTTCTTCGTTATGAAGTTTCTGCCATTTCCCATTCCCGTTCTTCTTGGGTTCAAATATTCGCCTCAGGATTTTATTCTCAAATATTTTCAGTCTGCGTTCTTCCCTCAGCATAAGCGACCATGGTCCACAACCATAAAGCATAACAGGCATGATTATCATTTTATATATTTTAAGCTTTAAATTTCTCGACAGAATTCGCGACGACAAAATATTTTGAACTGAATAATAACACGAATTTCGTGATTTCAGTCGACATTTAATTTCTTCGTGGATATGATTTTGGTCTCGTAATATTGATCCTAGATATTTGAAAGTTTCCACTTTGTCGAAAGTATTATTTGATATTTTAACGCATTCATAATTTGCCGTATTGGTGAACTTCCATGTATTTAGTTTTCTCAGCATTTATTTCTAAGTCGATTTCGCTGCAAGCGTTTAATAAGGCCTCTGAATTTATTTCGATGTTCTCCTATAAGATTTACATAATCAGCATACGCCATAACCTGGTGAATACCATTCAGCTCTAGACCCTGGCTGCTATCTTTGATTTTCCTTATAGCGTACTCCGGAACAAAGCTGAATAATAATGGCGACAACGCATCTCCTTGTTTCAGGCCATTCTTGACGTGGAAGCTCGTATTTTTCTACTCGGACTTTACTCTGGGATTCATTTAAACACATTTTCATTAATCTAACGAGCCTTTTCAGTATTCCAAATTCTGTAAGAATGTTGTACAATGTTTCCCTCCTAACCGAGTTGTAAGCCTTTCTAAAATCAATAAACAGTTGATGTACTGGGTAATATAATCCCATTTCTTTTCGAATATTTGTCGAATGGTAAATATCTGGTTGATACTTGATCGATTTCACCTAAATCCACACTGATAATCTCCAATAATTTCATCTGCGTATGGGATCAATCTTGTTAATAGAATGTTAAGAGAAATGCCTCGTTAATTATTACAATCATATTTGTCGCCTTCCTTTTGAATTGGAACAGTGATTGATTCTTTTCACTCTTCTTAAATGTATTCCATAGTTTTTTTTCTTTTTTCTTTTTGAAAAAAAAATCGTAACGATATATTGAATTCCTCTTGTTAAAAATTCAGAAACCTTCAGAACTGGGTAAACCGTGATGGTGGTTATATATTCTAAAGCCTTCACACACAGATGAACAGTCTATTATGCATATGATCCATGAACGAAAAATTTGGTACTTTCCCGATTCTAAATAAGCTTAAGGAACAGTCAGTGCATTACAGAATTCGGAGCCTTACCGATTTTGCCGATCCGAAACACTTGATAGGTGGTAACAGATTATTACGTATGTGATCAATGAATGAAAAATTTATTCGACGTATTTATACAATGTATGTGAAAGTAGAACTTAACTGAAAAATTTCAAGAATGTACAGAACCTCCCGAAACGAAGCTCTTGATGTGCAGCTTTTAAGAGTATCATATAAATGTATTTCTCTCATGTTTTACTTTATTTTGTTTCAAAAAGAGGGTGTGTGATATTGTGAAGTAAAAATACTACATGCCATTTTGCTAGTTATTTATGTACATTTTTTCTTTAAAACAAGTACTTTTGTATATAAAGAGGTTAAAAATTTATTATATATATTGGTGAATTCTTTGGAATTCATAATGAAAATATATTAAGTATTTAAAAAAATCTTTTCGAAATTCATGGTTTATTTTAGAGGTTTTATATTATTATCTGCATCCACCACTAATTAAATGAGTTTTGTGTTGTAAAGAAGCGAAACGAAGTCCTCTTTATCAATTTGAAGCAAAATTTTCAAAAAAGCGCAAAATTTTTCAAGCAAAAAAGCGAAGCAGAAAAAACCGATTTAAAAAAAAGCCGTTTTTTATCGAGCCCTTGCATCTCTAATCCTGAGTCAGAGTTTCCATTTCCATGTAATTTTTCTGCCCTACATCTCCCCCCCTTCTACCATTCTCTCCCTATCAATGACGTAATGTCCATTGTATACTCTAATGATAAACTTAGTTAAGAAAATTACAGTAACAACCGGTTGTGTACCAAATACCGGCGCATTCTTCCCAATATTGTCTAGTAGTTGGAATTGATAAAAATGTCTTAGATTGGAAGAAGCGTGGAAAGTAAGGCAAATCACAAAATTTGATATAACTTTGGTATAGAATCGAACAGAGCAAAATTGACAATAGTTCTGAATATAGGAAAAAAACACTATTGATTGACATAAAGGACGATACTAATTCTCCATACCTTTTGGTTAATTACTAATTCTCTTTACCTTTTTGGTTAATCAAATCACTACCGATCACAATAAGCACGAATTGAGGTTCTAATCTCCCTATATAATTTTAAAAGTAGTAGTACTGAGTGAGTGAATGACTGTCTGATCAACGGCTAGACCAAGCTGCTTAAGCTTAAAAAAAATTCTGAGGTAAGGTACCACTAAGGAAGGATTTTTGAAAATTCGACGATTAAGGGAGGGCAGGTGTAGCAATTATTGTAGTAAAATATCCGTATCTCTGAAGGGTAGAAACACAAAATTTGGTATATGAACTTCCCATTTAAAATGGTTAGCACGTTTTCACTGTTTTTGGTACTTACTCTAGAAAAGAAGAAAGAGAGTAGGGTTACAATTGTTATAATAGGATCGCCATATTTCTAAATCCTTTAGGGTTAGAGACATGAATATTGGTACTCAGACTTTTCATTTAAAACAATATAAAAGACATGTTTGGCCGTTTTCTTTTCTTGACATTTCCTCTACAACAAAAGATTGCAAGTGTTAAACTAAGATGCCCATATCTCGAAATACCGTGAAGACATAAAATTTGGTATTTAGACTTCATTTTAAAACAGTTAAATATGTGTTTCAGTGTTTTTTGATGTTTACCTTGTTTAGTGTGGTTAGTTCCTTTAATAAAAGAATATTTGCTTGTATCTGTACTGTCGTCTTGGATTTTTAAAAAAGAATATCTTCTATGACTCAGTAGGATCAATTGGTGATTATGTAATGAATACTGTAGCAAGAAGAAGTGTGTATAGTGATTCAGTTAACGTTCATGTCCCAGCATTCCGTCTCGTTATAACTTTGCCTGTCGCTACATTGAATGGTAATTAGAAACTGCTTGAAATGCAGTATACTTGTCGACACCTACGTGTGATCAAGTGGTACTTATGCAGAAGGAGTAGATCTACACCTAAAGCAAAACTCTCAAGGATTACGTTCCGATCTGTTGCTGGTATCTGCGCTGAGACCAGTTCACCCAGTCAAGCAACTGTCCTATGGTGAGAAAATGTAGAACGGTATCTCGCTTCGCATACTAGTTTAGAAAAATATTTTCCTTTCACCTTGTTCTTCCAAGGTCATTGTCGCATAAATCAGGGGAGGAAATGCATTTTTATGCTTCCCGTAATAACATTTATAATAACCTTTTAATATTAATGAACATCTGCAGGATAAAATTAGCGGGTAATTCTGCTGTCTCCAGTGGAACCTCGCTTTGAAGTCCGCCACAAGGAAAAGAGGGAATGGATGCTTATTATATACAGGCCACCATTCTACACTGAGGTTTTCCAACATTTTTCGCTTTTTTTTTTTTTTTTTTTGCGCAACTGTTGATTAGGGAATTTCTTAAATTTATTCTGTTCATGTATATATCGAGGTGCTATTATCGCTTTGTTAAAATTAATGAGCTTGTGTACGAGATCCTGTACTTAAAGAGATTTTGTTATTTATTAAAATAATAATAAGTAAAAACAATGCCTCAGCATTCTTCACGTATCAGAATGAAATGAGGACTGGTAAGATTCATTTTGTTTTGGTTTGTTTGTTGAAATTTCAGTATCGACGCAAAATGAAATGCGAATCTACAGTTTTACGATGAAATCCGAACCACTGAAAGGTGTTAATGGTTCTATCATTGGAAGTCGAACCTGATACCGCATGCATCAAAGTCCGCTAGCTAGTAGATCAACGGAGAGGCCTAAGATTAATTTGGACAGGCATACTAAGTTATTCCGTGATTAATTTCTTCAAGATTGGAAGATTATTTTCAAATTTCTTCAAGATTGGAAGATTATTTTCATTAAGTTAGGGAGACAGTACTTCTCACAGTGGCATAGGCATTAGACGTTCCTGTGGGTAGCTTGTTACGGGACAACTGGCCGTTGTGTGACGTAGGAACAGGCGTTTACAATCTAAAAAATATCAGAGAGTAATATTGGAGCAAAGGAGGGGAGGAGCATAAAGCAGGAAAACGGAATAAAAGAATCATAATGGTCGATCAGTGCTTGGTTTTTCATAGATCCGTGAATAGTAAGCCTTTAAAACTACCAACTACGTTGCCAATGTTCTTGTTAGCTTCTCAGTGTTCTTTCCATTAACAACAGGTTTCTTGCTGCTCCTTGCTCTCTCTCTACGTGGTTTGCTGAGATGAGCGCCAAACTATGAGGCCACAGAGCATTCAATTAAAAAATAATGGTGTAGGGTACAGTGCAGTGATATGAGATGAACTTCCGAGTGTTGTAAGCTATAGAATGAATGAGCACGATAGCTCAAATATACCACGTTTATTTTTGTGCTTTTAAATTAGAATTTTGTATACTAGAATCTTATCTTTTGTTTGTTAAACATAAGAAATCAAACTGAAATCCGTCATAGAATATAATTTTACATAATCCGTCTGCACCAACGTCAAAATCGAACATCTGCCAGTGCTGAAAAATAAATATCGTAGATTTGTTTCGCAGTGGGAGGTTTCTATAAAATATAACATTGAAGTACCAAATTGGCATGGAATGATACACATACAGAACAGTAATCATATCTACCCAGGTCAGTCATCTGTGCAGTTTCTGCCTTTGATTGATATGTACCCTGGATATAAGACAGATTCTGTCAACTCTTTAGTGTATCTATGAGCTAGCAGCAAAATACAAAATGCCAACAGTTGTCACTTTGATGATACTTTTTTTTTTTTTTTGAAAGCTTTGAAATTGTTGGTGCCGAAGATAATGTAAAATGAAATATGTCATACTGTCATGAATCTACTTGTGTATATGTACGTTATTGCAGGACATTGTATTGAACGAAATATTAGCTACAATGTATTAAAAATACATTTTTATATATTATGTCAGGAAAACACTATAACGTTCATTGCATGGACATCTTACGGTCGATCAATGCCTCAGAAACTACTTTTCTTCAGGCTATTGACACTGAATCTGGATTCGAGAACTTTATTCAGAATCTAAAACATTTGTACTGTCAAACTGAAAAGAGTGACTTACGGGTGGATAGCATGCTTGAATCAGATTATACGGGAAATATAGTTTTATGAAAAAAAAAAAAAAAAATCAATATTCTTAGAAGGTAAACTTCAGTTAACTATACGCAAATGTTGGGTGTAGTCAAGGGGCTAATTCGTGCTGATCGATCAGGTTCATCGATTTGCTTACTCATATTTGCTGCTTCAAGTTACCAAAAATTTCAAAAGTCTGCCTACCGTCACCTTCAAACCATGACAAGTGTGGAGGTAACTAGCCCTGAAGTGTATCATAAGTCCATGGAGGGGTACCAACCATGTGATTAGACGAAGCAGCAAATTCTGGTCTGGTGTTTGTTATTGTGTAGAAGCTAATGAGATCATTAAAAACTACAGAAGGGTTAACAAAAGGTAGTGGAATAACAGAAAACGAAAGGTGGTGTGGACAGTGTTCTTGAACCTTATTCACCACTGTCTGAAGAGATGGCGTTTCCTAATATTGTAACTGGAATAAATGCTGATGATGATGTGAATATGCATGCTCTTTTTTAAGTATCAGGACCGACATTGTTTTCCAAAGAACACAAGTTCACATTTTTATACTCACACAAACGCCACGATTATGCAGTTACATTCGCATCAGCAAATGCTGTGAAGGAATCAGAAAATAGAACGATAAGTCCTGCTCTTTTATTTCAACTGTTAGATGAGGTAATGAAGTACGAACGTTATACCTATCTGGACGGTTTCAAGCTAAACTGAAATCTAGAACGTGTATTTGAAGGCAGGCGAACCTACAGTTCTTGGAGCCGTAAGGAAATAATGCTGCTTCTATGAATGATGTAATCCTATAGTATTGTTTTGAATGTGATTTCCCTCCTAAGTACGTGCAGCTCCATTGGATATCATTATTCATGTTTTAATGCAGAATGATATGAAAAAGGAGCTGTTGTTTTCTATGGCTATCGAAAGCCAGCCTCAAAAGTGACAGTACTCGCGACCTACGGAACACAAGTACAACAAATATAATCAATGTCACGGAAGCAATAAAATTTGCTGGAAAAAAGGAGGACTTCCTTTCCATTGGAAGCAACTGCTATTGATAAAAATTATTACAGTGCGTAAGCAGGACTTCCTTCCTGTTGGAAACAGCAAATAATTATTGATAAAAATGATTTAGTTTGAGATTGAAAGGATGCCATGTAATATAAGCAGAGTAAGATGCAGATGGTAACATTGTAAAGGCTGCAGTTCCTAAATCACTCACCAAATTGACGACCTTCATTAGAGAAGATACGGATCTACTAAATATTGCTTTTGTATTACGCGTATGCAGATGATAATAAGAGCCTGTATCTATGATGAGACAAAGGGGGAGACACATGTTTACATTACACTCGTGATGATTTTGCTTGGGTTCTTATAAAGACGCTCTCGTGAGTCTTAACAAAAGAAGCCAGCCCCAAAGTTCTTTTGTTGTGCGGTCACAAACTTTGTGTTCTCGCAGATACAGATTTCAGAACTGTGGAAACCATCGGGAGGAAGGCAGTGTTGACTTCGTTCATTGGGAAAGAGTCTCTGATACATTGAAATTGCGGTATACCTACCTTTGAAAAAAAAATGCTATTTCATTTGTAACACCAGAGTGACTTCCACCCACACTTACAAAATACCAGTCATGACGAACTTTCATGCTATGGCTTGGATGGGTCTAGTCAAGACACAGACTGGGTTAATGAAGGGGGCGGGATTAGTGAAAGGGTAATAAGGGAAAATGTAGTATATATAACATAATTAGTTGTGAACAGTTCTTCTTTCTGACATTAAGAAGAAATAATATGAAAAAAGTGTTCCTTCACGAAAAATCTGATACATGCTGTATACTGAATGTTATGTATTAATGCAAAAACCCATGCCAGTGTTTGACATGCACTTAACATTATTCTTTACCATGGTTTGTGATTATCTTATTGTAAAAATAATTAACATTTTCGTGAAATAACAGCCATATTTTATGATATAACTGAACACTTTGTGATGCTCCGATCTTGGCCAACTTTGGATATGTTTGACTTTCATTCCTTTTGTTTGGAATAAGGAACACAAATCGACTGGACTAACAGTGGAATATACCTGAATAGCAATTCGTTGTTGTTTAAGTGAAATGATGTCAGATTCTATTCTTGAAAGTCATGTGTAAAGGACTTGCCTTTGATGTTTTGCTTTCTTGAATTAAGTTAGTTACGAAGCAACTATCTTACTGTTAGGCAACCATTCCCATTCACAGTGTTGGTGTTTCAAACTAAGAACATTATTATGCTATTGAATATTAACTCATTGTAGTTAAATACGTTGCGGTATAAACCTATACATTATGGCTTTCGAGGCCAGCTGATCTGTAGTTATTGTTTGAAAAATGAATGTTCGTGTTTTTTGTTGCTTAATAATTCTACAATTTTATTATCGTATAACGAAAGATTTGTCACAACAATGAAATATATATATATCAAATGTAAACAGTTAGAGCTTTTAGTTAAGCACTGTTTTAACTTCTTGTGTGCAGCGGACTAAAGGTTTGGGTACAATAACTTGGTTCCTACGCGTCGAAGAACCGCTATATGTTAAAACACGTCTGTGAAGTTGTCCCGCCCACCTAATGAATTTTTCTTTTTCTTATTTACATCGTTAGTTTATCGTTAGTTTACGTTAGTTTTGCTAAAACTATCGTTAGTTTTGCAAAAATAACGATTTTATTCGAGAAATAAATGGGCAGGCCAACTTCACGGTTCCCCGCCCACAAACGAATTTCAAAAGTTTTTAATATCACATCGTTAGTTTATCGTTAGTTTACGTTAGTTTTGCTAAAACTATCGTTAGTTTCGCAAAAATAACGATTTTATTCGAGAAATAAAGTTTCCCGCCAACTGTGAATTAGCCCGCCCATATTGAATTCTCATAAAATTCCAACTAATATCGTTAGTTTATCGTTAGTTTACGTTAGTTTTGCTAAACCTATCGTTAGTTTCGCAAAAATAACGATTTTATTCAAGAAATAAAGTTTCCCGCCAAATGTGAATTAGCCCGCCCAAACTGAATTCTCATAAACTTCCAACTCACATCGTTAGTTTACGTTAGTTTTACTAAAACTATCGTTAGTATTGCAAAAATAACGACTTTATTCGAGAAATAAATGGGCAGGCCAACTTCACGGTTCCCCGCCCACAAACGAATTTCAAAAGTTTTTCATATCACATCGTTAGTTTATCGTTAGTTTACGTTAGTTTTGCTAAAACTATCGTTAGTTTCGCAAAAATAACGATTTTATTCGAGAAATAAAGTTTCCCGCCAGCTGTGAATTAGCCCGCCCATATTGAATTCTCATAAAACTTCAACTCATATCGCTAGTTTATCGTTAGTTTACGTTAGTTTTACTAAAACTATCGTTAGTTTTGCAAAAATAACGATTTTATTCGAGAAATAAATGGGCAGGCCAACTTCACGGTTCCCCGCCCACAAACGAATTTCAAAAGTTTTTAATATCACATCGTTAGTTCATCGTTAGTTTACGTTAGTTTCGCAAAAATAACGATTTTATTCGAGAAATAAAGTTTCCCGCCAACTGTGAATTAGCCCGCCCATATTGAATTCTCATAAAACTTCAACTCATATCGCTAGTTTATCGTTAGTTTACGTTAGTTTTACTAAAACTATCGTTAGTTTTGCAAAAATAACGATTTTATTCGAGAAATAAATGGGCAGGCCAACTTCACGGTTCCCCGCCCACAAACGAATTTCAAAAGTTTTTAATATCACATCGTCAGTTCATCGTTAGTTTACGTTAGTTTTGCTAAAACTATCGTTAGTTTCGCAAAAATAACGATTTTATTCGAGAAATAAAGTTTCCCGCCAACTGTGAATTAGCCCGCTCATATTGAATTCTCATAAACTTCCAACTCATATCGTTAGCTTATCGTTAGTTTACGTTACTTTTGCTAAAATTAACGTTTGTTTTGCAAAAATAACGATTTTATTCGAGAAATAAAAGTTCCCGCCAAATGTAAGCACAATTACTTAACAGGCATACGCCTATCATGTTCCCTCAGGTACAGTACATGAGAATGTGTCCAGTATGTGCCTTATATACTTCTTACGTATGCCTGTTATGTAAATGTGCTTTTAGGGTTTACATTTGGCGGGAACTTTTATTTGTCGAATAAAATCGTTATTTTTCCAAAACAAACGTTAAATTTAGCAAAACTGATGTAAACTAACGTTAAACTAACGATATGAGTAGAAAGTTTAAGGTAATTCAATATGGATTGGCTAATTCACAGTTGGCGGGAAACTTTATTTCTCGAATAAAATCATTATTTTTGCGAAACTAACGATAGTTTTAGCAAAACTAACGTAAACTAACGATAAACTAACGGTGTGAAACAAAAAAGTTTTGAAATTCGTTTGCGGGTGGGGAACCGTGAAGTTGGCCTGCCCAATTATTTCTCGAATAAAATCGTTATTTTGCAAAACTAACGATAGTTTTAGTAAAACTAATGTAAACTAACGTTAAACCAATGATATAAGTAGGAAGTTTAAGGGAATTCAATATGGATTGGCTAATTCACAGTTGGCGGGAAACTTTATTTCTCGAATAAAATCGTTATTTTTGCGAAACTAACGATAGTTTTAGCAAAACTAACGTAAACTAACGATACTCTAACGATGTGAGTTCGAATTTTATGAGAATTTAATATGGGCGGGCTAATTCACAGTTGGCGGGAAACTTTATTTCTTGAATAAAATCGTTATTTTTGCGAAACTAACGATAGTTTTAGCAAAACTAACGTAAACTAACGATAAACTAATGATGTGAGTTGGAATTTTATGAGAATTCAATATGGGCGGGCTAATTCACATTTGGCGGGAAACTTTATTTCTTGAATAAAATCGTTATTTTTGCGAAACTAACGATAGTTTTAGCAAAACTAACATAAACTAACGATAAACTAACGATGTGATATTAAAAACTTTTGAAATTCGTTTGTGGGCGGGGAACCGTGAAGTTGGCCTGCCCATTTATTTCTCGAATAAAATCGTTATTTTTGCAATACTAACGATAGTTTTAGCAAAACTAACGTAAACTAACGATAAACTAACGATGTGAGTTGGAATTTTATGAGAATTCAATATGGGCGGGCTAATTCACATTTGGCGGGAAACTTTATTTCTTGAATAAAATCGTTATTTTTGCGAAACTAACGATAGTTTTAGCAAAACTAACGTAAACTAACGATAAACTAACGATATTAGTTGCAATTTTATGAGAATTCAATATGGGCAGGCTAATTCATAGTTGGCGGGAAACTTTATTTCTCGAATAAAATCGTTATTTTTGCGAAACTAACGATAGTTTTAGCAAAACTAACGTAAACTAACGATAAACTAACGATGTGATATTAAAAACTTTTGAAATTCGTTTGTGGGCGGGGAACCGTGAAGTTGGCCTGCCCATTTATTTCTCGAATAAAATCGTTATTTTTGCAAAACTAACGATAGTTTTAGCAAAACTAACGTAAACTAACGATAAACTAACGATGTAGATAAGAAAAAGAAAAATTCATTAGGTGGGCGGGACAACTTCACAGACGTTGTTAAAACCACAACTTTTCAGAAGCAAAAAACTTTCAAAACTCTTAAAATTTTGCCAAATGTACACGGAAACATATGAAAAATATAATAAAATTCGTTCTGCGTATATTATGCACTGGACATTATTGTAGCTTGCTTCAGCAATATTATATTACTATTTTTGTGTTTAGATAGCACATGTCGGTTTACATTTCTCGTCTTTATAAGCACATAGAGGATTTGAATACACCAATCAGTACGTAGATAATGAGAACCTGAAGCCTTTAATTTCAGTCTATTATTTTTTCATTGTTGTGGCAAATCTGAATATTCACTTATCACATTACAGGTTTATTTGCACGACATAACTCATTTTCGACAAAAATGTCACATAGCGGTTCTTCGAGGCGCAGCGACGATATACTATATATAAATTATAATATCAACATATTATTTCTATACTTAAAATATTTTGATTGAACGCTATGCCATAGTTTCTTTCTTACGTTCTGATTAATATTTTCGTATTCCTATGTACTGCTCACACAATATTACAAAAGCAACTCCCTCTTGGTGTTAATATTCCATACATAGATGTTCATTTTACTTCGACCTCACTCACCCTCGCCCTCGCAGTAGCAGTTGGCCCTCGCCCTCGTCCACCCTCGCCCTCGCGAATGGAATTGTCCATCGCCCTCGCGCGCCCTCACCCTCGCTGTCGAAACTTGTCCTCGCCCTCGCGTACCCTTGCCCTCGCCGTCGAAGCTTGTCCTCGCCCTCGCGCACCCTCGCCCTCGCGGCCAAAACTTGTCCTCGCCCTCGCGCACCCTCACCCTCGCCATTGAAGCTTGTCCTCGTCCTCGCGCACCCTCGCCCTCGCTGCCGAAACTTGTCCTCGCCCTCGCGCACCCTCGCCCTCGCCGTCGAAGCTTTTCCTCGCCCTCGCGCACCCTCACCCTCGCCATCGAAGCTTGTTCTCGCCCTCACGCACCCTCGCCCTCGCGATAGGAGTTGTCCATTATCCTCGCTCGCCCTCGCCTTCGTGCTCAAAACTTTTCCTCGCCCTCGCGCACCCTCGCCCTCATATCATTGAGGGTGAGGGTATTTGAGGGTGAGGAGGCCTCGAGAGGGCCTCCTTCGCAAGGATCAGAGCATCAATTATTCAACATATTTGTTGAATTATTTCCTTATCGTCAGTGGCGGATCCAGGGGGGGGGGCGATCGGGGCGATCGCTCCCCCCAGAAGAGGAAACTTCTTTATTTTATATATACAAATAAAACGCAACCCAGAGTTTAGAGCTCTTAAAAGTAGCTCTAAGTAGCAGTATTACAACCCACCACTCCCACCAGAAGTCCGTCCTGGATCCGCCCTTGCTTAACATACGTCCTAAAGAAAGGAAACTAAACATATCATCGTATAACTTACTCTGGAACACCTAAAATGGAACAACTGTTACAATAGAGATCTCGGTCGATAGTGACGTTTACATCTTTTATCAACAGTATCCAATGCCTTTACTTCAAAATGTTCCTTGAACTACGATGCAAGCATAAGTATTCAGCCACACAAGGGCGGCTCTCATGAGGGTGAGGGTGAAATCAAGGTTTGATGAGTGGCGGTAGAGTGACTGCCGCGGACTATCTGTCAGAATTTGACAGTCAACACGTTGGCCATCCCTGATGTATGTAGCGTAACTGAGGAATTTGAACAAATTCAAAGGGAAAGATCTAAAGAGTCCCTCTTAGACTTCGACTCTGGTTATAGGTCGATTACCGGTGATTACTGAAAGTTAATGATATTGAAATATACAAAGGAAGTTAGTATAGTGTCTAGCAAGCATGTCTGCTTTGCAGCAAGTCTCAGGTTCGATTCCCTTGAGTAAAGTTTGAACGCATTATGGTGGTTCGGATCCTACCATAAACTATAGATTCACGTACCATTTAGCATCGGCATCGGTGATGAATTATAAAGGGACATTAACTCTAATACGTCAGAATACAGACAGATCGACTGATTCCCAGATATTCATAAGTAAAACTTATATTTTCCAAAACAGCAAATTACGTTAGTAGAGTGCTATTTTTTTCTAAATATAGATCATGAACGGTTTGAAATTATGTTTATTCTGTTGTGTGAGAACGTTTCTCTATAGTTAAAATTGAGGACATCTTCGAAAGTTCCCCTTCGGGAGGATGAACACTAAGAATAATGAAATTATAGGTGTAAACCTGAATGCAGTTTTACCCACTTATCTCAATAGTAATCTATGTAAATGTAAGGTCACTTGACAGGTCCAAATATAAGGTCACTTGACCAAAGGCTTAGATAATGTCCCCATAACCTCCACGATGCGGGGCCACCAACTACAGGGATGTAAAATATATAAAAAATGTTTAGAAAGTAGAGGCGAATAACTAGGGGCTGCAGCGGGCAGGGGCTGTGTTGCAATAATAGACTATCAAAAACTTCCTGCTCAAGTCCTAAAATTTCACACGGCGTACACCATAGTCTTAAAATTTTCACAGAGTATATGCTAGTCTTACAAATTTCACAGGTTATATATGCTAGTTTTGAATATAGTACTACACGCCTTGAAGCAGAAAGTATGCGCAAATGACTAAGATTGAGCAATACACGTTCGTATACTCTCGACTACACCCCTGAATATATGCTTTTATTTTCTTAGTTTGCTTACATACGTGTGACGAAAATCTGGGAGGAACGCGACCACCCAAGCCCCTCGTTACGATGCCCATGATTAGATGAACCATAGCCGAATACTTCAGGTAGTTTTGCTTCTTTATTTCTAAGTTTTCCTATGCTTTGCTGACTAAATATCAGTTGTCAGGCAGCTTTAAAACTTGCGATATAGAACCAAATCATTCTATTTTAATATCCTACATAGCGAAAAAAAATAATAAAAACGTCGATAATGAAGGGTAACAGATCACAGAAAGAAGCCTACTGGACGCCCAAAATAGTCTCCCTTTCAAGACTGTGCGCTGCATATTCTTATACTATATTAAAAACGCTTTCAAAGATACCAATCTTAAAAAAATAATAATAATAATAATAATAAATAAAAAATAAAAATAAATAAATCTTTAGTTTAACATCCAACGGTTATGCCATCGATGGCTAGAGACTGATGGAATTGCAAGTGAATGATGATGAAAGAATAGGTGGACTGAGAAAACGGGAGGAAACGGGAAAATTCCGAGAAAACCCAAGTATACGCTATCGTTCTCCACAAACTCACTTGGCCTGGGATCGAACGAGTGACCCCTGAAACCAGAGATTGGCTGTAGCACTGAGCCAACGTGTTCCCGTCCAATAATACCAATCGTGTTAATCGTTTAATTGCAATAAATATTTTCGTTTTTAGTTTTCAGTATTGACTTAATAGTTTTGTAACCGGGTACTTGGAAAACGGATAGGATTTCAATTAAAAACGGTTTGTGGGCTGGCCTAGATAGTTGCGATCTACACTTAACGTAATTATCTTAGAATGAAATTTTATTTACAAAATTGACAATTCAATTAAACCATTAACAGTAGTGCTTTATAAGATAATCCTAATTTAAGATCAATTAAAATTATTGATCAACTAATAACTGACTTTGATGAAGTGGATTACACTAAGTGTGATCAATTTACAGTGTCTACATTTAATTCATTTAAAAAGTTCGTTATTGAATTCTTCGCCCTCGCGCCTTCGCTTTTCCTCGCCCTCGCGCACCCTCACCATCGAAGCTTGTCCTCGCCCTCGCGCACCCTCACCCTCGCCATCGAAGCTTGTCCTCGCCCTCGCGCACCCTCAGCCTCTTCGTCGAAGCTTTTCCTCGCCCTCGCGCACCCTCAGCCTCTTCGTCGAAGCTTTTCCTCGCCCTCGCGCACCCTCACCCTCGCCATCGAAGCTTGTCCTCGCCCTCGCGCACCCTCGCCCTCGCGGCCAAAACTTGTCCTCGCCCTCGCGCACCCTCACCCTCTTCGTCGAAGCTTTTCCTCGCCCTCGCGCACCCTCACCCTCGCCATCGAAGCTTGTCCTCGCCCTCGCGCACCCTCGCCCTCGCGGCCAAAACTTGTCCTCGCCCTCGCGCACCCTCACCCTCGCCATCGAAGCTTGTCCTCGCCCTCGCGCACCCTCGCCCTCGCGGCCAATACTTGTCCTCACCCTCGCGCTCCCTCGCCCTCGCGTCACTGTGGGCGAGGGAATTTGAGGATGAGGATGCCCTCGAGAGGGCCACCCTCGCGAGGGTGAACATCTCTGATTCCATACTTCATTTGTGCGTAAGTTGTACGCTTGAAATTGTACTTAATGTAGGCTCGGAATCATTTCTGTTTACTCTGTGAAGAAGTTCAGTATGCTGTTTACTCTCTTAAAATAGCTGTGTTGGCTAATGGGAATATCTCATGGGCCTTACGTAGTTTACGTCTCATAGATTGGAAACCTTATATAAGGACATTATTTCTAAGTAATGGAAAACAGCTCAAATTGGTTTATCCCTTAAATCAGTGATTCCCAACCTGAGGAGCGCAAATACTGACAGAAATAAACTACGTTTGTGATTACAAATATTGCGAATGTTGTAACACAGAAGCGTTAAATACTGTTTGTTGAGTAAAAGTTACGGTTGTATAATATGAGAAAACAAAGCTGGAATACTGCACTACAGTGGTATGCAGATACTTTGTTGGAAATAATAATAATAATAATAATAATAATAATAATAATAATAATAATAATAATAATAATAATAATAATAATAATAATAATAATAATGGCAGGGATGAGCGGAAGCGAGAAGGTGTGTCCGTAGGGAACAGGCACGTCAGCTGTGACAGGAATACATATAAACGAAGATAGTGCTTTATATGTCATAAAACACATGCTTTTGTGTGTGGCACAGTTTTGTGACATTTCTATGTGTACACTACCTTCACATTGTACTTCACTTCATCCTCTCTTTCTTATGAAGTACTGCGTGCTAGAGAACACACTTTCCGTTTCGTATTTCTACCTTATTATATATCTAAGAGGTAAGATCCCGATATATTTTGATTACTTGTAAAATCCTATTGTGAAATCAAGTAACATTTCTTCTGTGGATTTTCAAATATATGCCCTCATGAAATGAGAT
This sequence comes from Thermobia domestica, assembly GCF_964235325.1. Classification (NCBI taxonomy): domain Eukaryota; kingdom Metazoa; phylum Arthropoda; class Insecta; order Zygentoma; family Lepismatidae; genus Thermobia; species Thermobia domestica. The sequence continues at coordinate 120,326,845 of NC_137469.1, read as the reverse complement.
AGTACTCATTTCACTACATTTCATTCAGATGCAACTCTCTTCTTATTAGTTTCCGCTCTACATGTATTTCCCTCTATTACTACAGTTTAGACGTCCTAGGTTAGTTAATAAGACATTGGGTTTGAAACGCTGCCATATTATGCTCTATTGCCTATTTACCTAATATTGCATCAGTATACAAATTCATAAGTCCAGAGCTTAACTTTTTTTCTTAAGTCATCACCGTACATTGATTTATAGATTTTTTACTCCCGTGCTGACATTTCGTCTGGTTCTATTCATCTCTCCGTATTTGTGTTCGGCGCCGCCATCTACGGTAGTTAATCCTTTGGTAATATCAAATAACTGCTGTTATTTCCATAACTGACTTTATGCTGGATGTTGGGGTTCGCATATCGGTCTTAAATGGTTGTTACTACAAAAACACAATAAATAGTATTAGATTGTAGTGTTATCTTTCTTTCTTTTCTTTTTTTTAATAGTATTCAGTGCATAGTCTCCTGTGTAGAGTATGATTAACTTTTTTCTTTCTTCTTTTTGTGGAATGGTTTAATGTTGATTTTTGTTTCGCATTGTGCGTATAAACGATAAGTTCTGTTGCAAGTTAACGCGTAACTGTACTCTGACCTGTAAAATATGTTGGGTCAGCATAAAGTTCACTGTGGAGTCAAACAGCGCTTTCAAGCATAAAACACATTGAAATATACTTACGTAAGTAAAGACGAGGAAGTTATTCACTATTTATTTTTATCTATTATATGCAGGGTCGTACCTAAATGATTTTGGTGTCCCCATATATGTTTATGAAATTCAAAAAATGCGAAACAGTAATAAACCATAAACCAAATTGTTATTCAATCGATTTTTTAAATACTGCAACAAGGAAAATAATGTTTATTTTTGTATATTTCTACATAATTTATATTTGGAAAGTTTTCTCTTGTTTTTTTTTTAATTGCAAAGTCTTTGGTTAGATCCTCAGTCACTTCTATCGTTACTATTATTTTAATTTTTACCCCCGCCAAGGAGGCTGTTTTTGAAGAATATATATATATCACTGACGTTGCACAGAAAAGTATGCAAATTCACATGCTATATACAAAATTCCCTGTACTTTTATTTATGTGTTAGGGTATTTTCTTTCGATTTTATTATATTTGGCGGAGGTCTACACATTCTGAGTGGTTATATATATATATCCGTGTGTAATTTTTTCGTTTAATGTGGGGTTCCTTTTTGTGGACCATGGTAAACTCGGCTATGAAATATTTATGTGATGCCCCTTTCGCTTGATACTCTAAGCACATGCTTATTTTGCTCAATAGTGAGTCTACCCCTGATTATATGCAAATTGGTTATCCAATAAGGAAATGAAAGAGAGAAAAAAGATACAGTGAATCTGAAATCTTTGTGCTTCGCCAGACTTGCGACTCAAGATTGTCTAATTTTTAAAGGGTTTTCACCAAAGAATCTCAAACTCGCGAAGCATATAAATGGATAGCGAATTGGAGTCCGAGTAAGCCCGAGCTCCAATTATAATAAAAGGCAGTTTGTCTGTGAGTTACGTTAATCCTAATAGATGTTGCTATCTGTGCTACCGCTTGCCTGTGTAACGGAAGTCCGTAAATAATTGATAAACGCGGTATGGAGTTTCGGATGGTAAGTGGGAAAACTATACAGGGTGAACGGTAACTACGTGGACAAACTTAAACGGGTGATAATACATCTAAAAAGAAGCAAAAAAGTCCATGGGGGAAATTCCGTCCCGTTTAGAAGTGACAGAGTGTCGAAAGCGTGGGAACATGAACTTCAGAGGCCAACAGCTTAAAAATAATACATCGTAGAGAGTGCGGTTAAAAACGTCACTTAGAAAGTCATACCTACTCTATTGAAAAATGCATGTTTGAAAACTGAGCTATGCGTGCGCACGGGATTCCCCAAAGGAACGGAGGTATTCCCGGACATGCTGTAAAGGAAAGAAGTGTCACACGTTGTTAATCCCATTCGTACACGTAGCTGCGTTTTCAAACATGTATTTGAAACCGTATAAATGATGTAGTTCCTCGTTATGAAGTTTCCGCCATTTCCTATTCCCGTTTCTCTTGGTCCAAATATTCATCTCAGGATCTTGTTCTCAAATACTTTCAATCTATGTTCTTCCTTCGGAGTAAGCGACCATATTTTGCAACCATACAGAACAACAGGCATGATTATTGTTTTATATATTTTAAAATAAGCTAATACATTACACACACAATCAATTATAATGTCAGTTATATATGGTGTTCGTTGGGGAAACACTCCAAAAATAAAGGTTCATCTTAGAATGGAGAAATGTTTGTTCTTCCTTTTTCATTATTATTTGGCCATGAAACAAACGCCTGAGATATATGCAACCCCCACATACAATTCTGTTGTGTTGGAATGTATAATGGGTAGAATATGATGCTTTAGTTTTTTTTTTTAATTTCAACACTTCCAGTGTACCCGTAAAAATGTAATAAAGAAATAATGGCCATGTTTTTAAATATTGAGTTAGAACTGGACAATCTACGCAAAATTTGCAATCGATCAGTGAAAACGTCATCTTTCTAGAGCATGTAGTTTCCGAGATCTCACTGTCGAAAGGATTGGCCACATACATATAAATGTCCCCAAACATATCTATCTATTAAAATGCTACAATAGCAATTAAAAGTGCCCGAGTCCCAACCTATAACTTTAGCTTTCAAATCTTTCATTTACGGTTATGTGTGATTTCACGTTTAACAGAGACAAACAGTTTAAGTATTTGTACTTTAAATAGTCTAAATTAGTTAACTATATCTTTTAATAAAGTTTATAATATGAAATTAGCGTTCAAAACTATTGTATTTTAATAAGCCTTTTCCAAAATGAATGCAAATGAACGATGCTGCTATCTTTGGAGTTCTTTTAAACTATATGTTTCTGGAAATTTATATGTTTGTGGCCAACCCTTTCGACAATGAGATCTCGGAAACTACAGGCTCTAGAAAAGTGATGTTTTCACTGATCGATTGCAAATTTTGCGTAGATTGTCCAGTTCTAATTGAATATTTAAAAAAAGACATGGGCATTATTTCTTTATTACATATTTAGAGTACACTGGAAGCGTTGAAATTAAAAAAAAAAAAAAAAAAAAAAACAAGCATCATATCCTACACATTGTACATTCCAACACCACATTGTTGTATATTGGGGTTGTATATGTCCCAGGCGTATGTTTCATGGCCAAATAATAATGAAAAAGGAAGTATAAGCATTTCTCGAGTCTGAGATAAATCTTTATTTTTTGAGTGTTTTGCCCAATGAACACCATATATAAGTGACATTATAATTAATTGTAAATGTGATGTATTTGCTTGTTACATACTGCATGCAAGAAGAAAGGAAACACAGGTCATACATGAATTAGAAACTCCAACCGGAAGTAGGCTCAAATCTTGCAAACGGTGCGAGATATTGAGAAAAAATAATCGAAAAAATCTCCCCTTTATGATACCCCTTGCCTTTTTTTTTATATATATATATATATCAACACGTCTTTCACTTGTGTCTGTAAAGGGACATGTACATATGTTGTGAGGAATGAGAAGGAGATTTATGCTCATATGCGAATGATGCGCTATGTAGAGAGCGCAGGTTCAGCTAGTAGTTTAAAAAACTCCAAAGATTGCAGCACAATTCATTTGCATTTATTTTGGAGAAGGGTTATTAAAATGCAAAGGCTTTGAACAATAATTTAAAGGGATAAACTTTATGGGAAAGATCTCTTTAAGAAATTTATTTAAAGTACATATATTTTAAAATATTTGTCTTTCTTATAAACGTGAAATCACACATAACCTTAAATCAAAGGTTTGAAATCCAAAGTTAGAGGTTGGAGCTTAGGCGCTTTTATTGCTATTGTAGCATTTTAATAGATTGTAAGTACGACTTCAACGCATGGAGCAAGTTTAGCATCCCGAAGACTCAGGCGGAACAGATCTGAGTTTAATGAGTGCAAACTATTTTGAGTCCCATTGAGGATACCTACCTCGAACCGCATGAGGATAATAAACACGAGATAGAGCGAGCGCGAGGACTCTCTGAAGATAGTATGCCTGAGCCTGAGTGAACCTTAATTGCAACATTCCATGGAGTGCGAAACCAGGTATCCTATTTATAAACAGTATACGTCTCATTGTCAGTGTGTCATGCTAATTCCTAATAGTAAACAGTCACCTAATAGATGTCGCTTGCCTCCCTGACATAATAGACGCCGCTAGTGTGTAGATTTTCCAAGCTGATTGCAACCTCCATATTTAGATTTGACCATTCATATTTGTGTAACTGCGTGTGGTTGATGCGGAAACTAAAAAATTAGAACAATTAGAGCTTTAGTGAACACGATTTTATTCTATAAGGTACAACGGGCCGAAGGCTCAGCCGCAGTAACTACTTTTTCTTAAATCGGCTACTTCTGTAAGTTCGGCAGAAACTGGTAGCACTACTACTGGCCATCTTAAAGTTCGTTATACAGTTGTATTACATCTGTATCCATGCAATTCAGAGAGAGTTCTTGCCAGGCAGATGGCGTAACGCATTGATAGCCAACTTTTTAATATGTCCTCGTGTTTATTTTTTCTCTCTCTCTTTAATAGTCAATGTCATTGATAGCGCACCAGTAGCATGTTTTCCAGAAGCGTTTGAATTTGCCTTAAATTAAATATTTGCAGAACTAGAACGAACGTTATGATTAAACTGCAACTGTCGGTTACTATAGCAACTACCTGTTCTGTTCTCTGTGCAGAATGTCGAATGAGCTACAGAGCTTGATTGAGATTACAGTTTAATTTCCTAACTGACAACATGTACTTTAAATAATCCGTTTATATGTCATTAAGATGCTAAAAAAATACTTTTGTTCATAAAACAATTCCTTTGTAATGTATATATATGCGTATGTCTGTTGTAATTAATCATTTATGGCCTGTGATAAGAAGATATTCATCATGTATTGATCAGAAATGGTTTTATTGCACAATCACGGAGATGAAATTAAAAGCAGAAGCGTGGAGCGTGAATTGCTAACTTTATTCCAGTTACTTTATTTATTATTCATTGTTTTATGAAAATGAATTAATTTTGTTGAAAATTTAAACTTATTATATATCTGAATACAAGGATGAATCATAAGTCTGGCAATAATCTGGCACACGGCATACCTATATTTGTTACAATACAATGAAAGCAGATTAATATTCAAAGAATAGCCTCTCGTGTTGGACTAACTGCAGCCGCCTTCCTGCCAGTTCTTCGATTCCACGTCGATACCACGCCTTGTCGTTAGAACAGAAAAGTCAGTTACTACTGTTTCCACCGTCTGCTTGGCGGTGAAGTATCGTAATTTAAGGAAGTATGCTATGGACCGAAACAAGAAGTAATCCGAAGAATCAACATCAGGACTAGATGCCGGGAGTGGCATCAGTTTGAGAACAGCAAGTTCTGAATTTTTTGTTAAATTTATTGAGTCAAGTAAAGTTCTGCGTTATTCTGTTTCAGCAGGATGAGTTTTTTTCTCACCAATGCAAGATAGTTGTATCGTAATAAAGCATACATCCGCTCCATCTGTTCAGAATAAAGGTCGGTATTGATGGTACGATCGTTAGGAACGACCCCGAAGTGAATTACCTCTTCATGCTTTTACACACTAAACATCACTTTATCCTCGAAACGATCATGTTTGACAACAATTGTGGAAGTTGACCCTTGCTGAACTACTGTTTTTGCACATTCGGATTTCGGGAAAGCATCCACACAGTCGCATGTGGCAGTCCGGTTTAGGAGTGCACAAACTGCACATCACGCGAACTTTGCAGTAGTTGCCGGCATGTAACCTTCTTCTCAGGGTTTGAACTGGGTCAGCTCATGTGGCACAATATGGCAGCTCTTGATTTTCCTGAGTTCGTGAAAATAGCGCACTACAGTAGACTGGGACATGCTGAGTTGGTTTGACAATTGTCGTATGTTGGTGGATGGATTTGCCTCAGAATATGTTTACCGTAGGGCGGCTGGACCTCGGTTCATCTTCGACATTCTTTACAATCTGCACGACATTTCTGTAACCAACGAGTTGCTATGCTATGATTCATTTCACCTTTCCTTTTCGCATGACAAATGCACTAGGTTGCTTGCACGGAATTATACTCGAGTTGTCTTACTGTCTTACAGTAACAATTTACGTACGAGACAGTGTTTAGCACTCATTGTTACTACTATTAAAAACTGACTGAAGATACTGACAGTGCCAAATAGTCCACTTCCTACTCTTTTTTGTCAGTTTGGCCTGTATTTAACGGTCGATCACGACATATCTGCGCTCCTGTTGTTTGGATTGTGGAAATATTGCAGAACCTATGACTCATACTTGTATTTCAACATTTTTACGTACATTTGAGTTATTCAGGATAATAAGTGATTTTTGTCCAAAATTTGCCCCGTAATTTCTACCAGAAAAGTATTGTTTAAGGCAGTTTTTTTTTAAATATAATATTTATCTATGTACGAGGGGCGACTGATAAGTTCACGACGAGTAAAATGCATTTCTCACATCGGGCATACAGTGCTTTAATACCGTCGAAAAATATTCTGTTTCATTGCTTTCAAAATGACATTCTATGGCTGCCTTGATTTCGTACTCATCTTCAAATCTTCGGTCTCGTAACTCCTTTTTTAGATTGGAGGGAAAGAAAATAGTCGCTCTGTCGCTCTTGTTGAAATAGGGATCCATTTTTTGACCAGGTGTACGAAGCCCAGGATTCTTTATGGTTGACAAAATGTCTTTAAAAATTTCTGTAACCAGCGTTCCTTTCTTGACGAGGTATTTTATCACGACGAAGTGCGCAAAATTGCGAGAATTTTCGAATTCGCTGACATGGCAATGTTTGTCCTTCCACAGGTAGTAGCGTAATGAGATTGTTATTGAAATGAGGTGACATTCATACTACCAAAGGGTCCTGCTATTAGCGCTGTCATTAATGGGTACAAGAATCATTGCTGAGTACTTCAAGCTGCGAATTTATCAGCCACTCGTATTTATTTTGCATTAAGTATAGAATACGAAGTTTCTTGAGAACCTGCTGATAACTTTTTACGAAAAAAGTGTTGGAATAGAGAGAGTATACGTAGGTATTTCCGGACTGGATTACTGTAATTTGTAATGAATATTACTCTTTGTCCTCCCCATCGATCCTGGGTTCGATTTCAGGTGGGGACACTCTGTGGGAAAGGTGTGAAAGCTTTTTCAGGCCAGCCATCCTGAGCGAGGTTTTTCTCATTCACACCAGGCAAATACCGGGATGGTACCTAAGATACAGTTCCCAGGCCGTTTCCTTTCTTCCCCTTTCCTCAGATAGTGTAATCGCCGAGGGACGTCATCCTTCACATGTGACGGGCTAACATGGCCATAGATGCCGAAAACCTAGAAATCTAATTCCTAATACTAATCCTCTTCCTCATAGGTATTGCGCTATTATTGCCGCAAAGTGAGAAGCTTCTAAATGCTCGTCTTCACATAGGAATTTTCTGTTTTAATACTATCAGTTGTAGTCTTTTTCGCCCTTCCCTCTTTTTCCTGCTAGCAAACTTTCTATCATAGTCCCTCATGGTACAGTTTATGCTCATAGTTTTTCTCCCTCTTTTTAGTTACATCTGGAATTTCTAATTTTCTGATTTGTTTTTCGTCCGACCTAACTAATTCTCCCCATTCCTCTTTCCAACAGCATTTCTAAAGCTTTCAAAATATGTAATTAGTTTTCTATTTTTCTAATAAAAAAAATAAAAAAGAAAAAGAAAAAAATGGAAACCGACGATTACTAACAAACCGACGTTAGTACATTTTTTAAAGTGAAGGTGTGTAATTACTATTTTCGTTAGTTGTTTAGTTTAGTGCAGAACACTTGAGTTACCATTGTTTGAGAACAAGAAAGATTACTTGATAATGTGAATATTGGCAAGAAAAAACAAAACTCTTGTAGAAGTAACAACACATCTGTTTCCAGAGGCTTTTAAAGAAGACAGGAAAGGCATCTATCTCTCACGGCTGGGAATGCACGAAAGGAAAGGTGAAGGCAATTTATTTAAGTTCATAGCGAGAGACCGCTAGTGAGAGAATCATTTAGAACAATCTACTTGAAAGGATCCGATCCAAGAACAAACAAAAAAAGCATTTGAGTAAAGCAGAAGCGGCGAAAGTAACAAATGGAAAGAGAAAGCAATGTGAAAACCTGTTTGCATATAGAAATTGGATCAGCATGACATAGGAATTAGATCAAGGCAGGAATTGAGAAATAAGTACAGTTTGATTCCATTTCTTTCTCTCGGTTTTCGTCACCTCGCTGTTTGCTTTTGTAGTCGTCTTGGCATACTGCTTGCACTGGTGTTTGTTTTGGTAAATCTGAATCATGTGTCCTTGACATACACAGTGCAGGAAAAATAAGTAACGTTTATTCTTAGATTAAAAAAAAAAAAGAAAAAAAAACGTAATCGCCAATTTAAGTAGGTCCTTATTTGCGAGAGTTTAGAATAGAAAATCTTAGTAGTATTGGTCCTTATGCAGTCATTTTAACGTATGGTTAGCGTCATACTAAAGGCCTGACTACAGCAGGAACATATGTTATTCGAACTCTTTAGTATGGCACTAATCACGCGTCAAAATGACTCTGCATAAGGCCCATAGTGTTTAAAATCGCTGCTATTCTTCTCAACTGAAAATTAACCACTTAAGTTTGGCACCATACCAGTCTCATGACTTTTTTTTTTTTAATAAAGAAAGTTGAAAGTTGTAAATAAATTGGTAGTGTGTCGCCTTTACGTCCTAGCTGTGTATTAGGATTTAATATCTATTTGTGGACTAGTGTCAAATGCAAACAAGTATTTATTATGACCACACCTAACACTTAACATGGCGCAATCCTTGTTGAGAGAACTCACGAGAAATTGTTTTAGATTGTGCGAAAGTTTCGTGTATCATGCGGAATTCGTTGCATTTTGTGCATTGTAAACTTAGGAAATATTGTTGACATTTTTCTTTTTGTCAAGATGCATATTCACACTGCGTGAAATGTGAAATCCATATTTCCGTCCTGTTTCGTCATGTATTAACGTAGTGGAATGTGTGTGTCCTTGTCCTCTTCCAAGACATTCACTTTCATTTCATCCACTGGAACGTTCAATCTTGTATTCGCTGCTGACAGTGGGACGAGAAGACAGAAATGTCCGGAATAAATCAATGCGTTCTATTCTTCAATTTGTACTTGTCGGTATACTGCTAGTGTTACTTTTGGATTAGTTGATTATGCTGTTGGTGGAAATTTTTGATTACATCTGGGGTTTTCACATGGTTCATCTCCGTGGTTCCTGGTTTCATTTTGCATAGTAATGGGGGCACGGGGCTTAGTGGTAGAGCGCTTACTTCTGGTGCGTGGGGTTCCCGGCCAACTAAGTCTGTGTTAAACAACATCGTGTCCATAAGTTTTCTCGGGGTACTCCTGTTTCCGTCCACATCTCGTTCTACAAATTCTTCCATCATTTTCTTGCCTTAATTATCGCCTTCCTTAGCTTAACAGGCATAATCGTGGGACGTTAAACTGAAAGATTTTATTTGTTTTTTGCGTTTGTTCGGACCCCATTTAAACAGTAGTCTCTATCGTACATAGTCTTGGTGCAGAAAAGAAACGTTAAACTCCAATGCATAAGTGAGTGCTATTGAATGCGTTTTTAAAAATCTGTTTCCGCTACGTACATTGTTGTCAACGCGATTTTTTTTTTTTTTTTTTTTTTTTGGTGCTCAACAACGATTGAAAACCTTAACATATTTACAATTCTTTAAAAATAAACAAAATACCCAACGTGCAGAATCATAGTTGGGCGAAGCTTAGTCACTAAGAAATTGTTAAATATAGCTTGGAACTGTCAGATCTATCAATGTGTATCAATGATATGTTAGTTACAGGAACGAGAAAAGCACAGAAGGAAAACTGATTCACAATTTCAACACGATCTGCAAGGTGGATATAAAGTCTGAATCTAGAGACACGGCATGAAGCTACGACCGACTCTAAAGTTTAACCCACATTCTTAAGCGCTGTTTCGTTTCTATGATTTTTCTTTAACATTTGAGGATGCAGTCTTACGGCTGTTGTACTATCTGTTTTCTCTCTAAAGATAATCCAAATTGTAGAATTTTGAAAGATACATCTAAAATTCTAAAATTCCTCTCCCTCATATGACAAAATTCATGGAGTTGAGATCTGATGACCGTGGTGACTGTTTCATATACCTCGTTCTCTCGATCCGGTATCTGGGAAACGTCTTTTAACTGACTTGTTATAAGGAGACGAATTGGAATGAGATTTAATAACCGGTTCATAATTTGTAATACACCAACAGTGTACTACTACTGAGAATTTTTGTGGAACTTGCCAAAGATATGCGAACATACTACTGGGCTTGCGCGACTTTAACCAACATACCTCCTTTCAGCAGTATCACAGTCTCAGCAAACACAATTCCGAGTTTTGCAAATTAATGCATTGAGAGATAGGCCTATACCAGCGTTTCCCAACCGGTGTGCCGTGAATGAGCCGCTGGTGTGCCGCGAGGAAATCGAAATAAAATTATTAATTCTATAGCAATCAAATTGCAAAATAGGGAAAAATGAATATTTGTATTTAACATTACTATGGACCTCTACTACGAATCTACAATTAATGTTCAAAAAAGTATTTGTTATCATTGTTATGACCATTATTGCTTCTTTATTGTTGCTGACTATTTCGAAACTTGAAATTTTAAAATATCATTCAACCCTTTCGACAAACCAAACATGCATATAAATTACCTACATTTGTGTTTTAAAAGAACAAGAGATATGTTTGTTCGTACTTTATTTAGTGATCTTCCTTCTTACGTTAGTGAAAGATTGGATAGAGTTTTAGAAAAAGAAAGCGTATATTTTAAAAACCTGAACCCAACATTACATTGCATTTTTTTCTATTTTTAAATTACAATAAAAAAATAAGCATAATGATTAACCAGTGATCGATCTTTTTCTCTATGAGAAGGAGATCAGTAATCACAGAAAAAAATACCACGGTATTTTAGGTATAAATACAAATACATAATAATATCTATGAGTGTGCCGCGAGAATTCAAGTTATAACCGTAGTGTGCCGCAAGTTGAAAAAGGTTGGGAAACGCTGGCCTATACAGTTAAGAAGTGTTGAGGAACGCTCTCTGTTACTCCTCGAATATAAAATCAATTCTTTTACTAGTGCTTGCTCTTACACTTTCATTTAGTGTTGTTTTTGTAGCTACATTTACGAAGTACATCACACGGTATCACATTTTCTCTGCAGCATCTATTTACCTGAACATTATTTGTTTCACATCTATTGATGATTAGCGTTCGCATTTGATGAAATTATGTTCAGATATCGATCGTAAGTGCACTAATTTGTATAAAAAAGGATATGCAAAATGAAATATATCTACTACGCAATCATATGTTTACTTCTATTCACATATAAATTGGCAACACGTTTTCTCCGTAAGAAGTAGTTTGCTCAGCAGGTTCTCAAGAAACCTCGCGTTCTGTATAGTGTGTGCCACCGAGGTAATTCAGCTCAGTTCTAGCACCCTCTGTTGTTTACATACATTTTTCTTTATTAACTCTTATTTTTTAAAAATATTAAAACAATAAGAAAGGAATTAATCTACGTACATGAAATTAAGATAATATCTCAGACCAAAATAATGAATTATTGACCATCTTATAAAGCTGTAAAATGATTCAGAATGAGATTAGTTATTATATAACAGTTAGTAGTTACTAATCAACATATAATCACATTGTGAAGGTTATCTGAAATATAATATTGTTCCTCTTATTAACCACAGTTCAGCATGGGTATTACTGTATGCAGAGGTATCCGGTGGAAGGAATTATGAATCAGGAGAGAATATTGCGTGCATATAATCGATGTTGATTGGTTTTATTACGTAAATGTATGCGATAAGGATCTATTGTAAGAGGATAACACAATAAGCTTGTATTGTAGCGCGGATATTGAACATGCATGTAGCTCTATAGATTATATAGAAGCTTTCAAATGTGACTCTAATTTGTTCCGTATAGTTTAAGGCAAAAATATCACACGTTAACCAATATTTTAAAAAAACATTATTTTGTTATTGACTGCGGTGGCCCATATCAATTAGTTTTCGTAATTCGCGTGAGTTTATTGTTGCAATTTGTATGACTTCAGTTACAAATGCAGAATTTACGTTCGCCTATTAAGAGCACTTAAAAAAATATTGCATAGTTCTTCGATTTCGAGATTGACAAAACTACTTTTGTAAAGTCGTATTTCATTTATGGACATACGTGTCGATACTAATGAAATACCCTAGCAACGGTGAATATCTGAATATGTTTGTCGATGTTTGAGGCATGAAATAGATATCTGGTGGATTAACTGTAAACAACAGAAATTTCCAGTGACATAAATAAACTAAAATCTGCAGATTTTATATATATATATATATATATATATATATATATATATATATATATATATATATATATATATATATATATATAAAATCAAAACAAGAATAGTCAGAATCTACCTCTCTTTCAGAAGTTGAATATCTTTCTTCTTAGAATTGCAGCAATATTCATATTCTTAGTGTATATTCGTCATCAGCGGTTTTACGATAAACTGCTGAAAAGTTTGTAGCCTAACTCAGAGGTGCACGTAGAATGATAAAATTTTATTTTATATATAGTTATGTATAATATGTGTGTGTGGTGCCACTTCAGCTTGGAGTACCTGTCTTCACCTGTGAGAAAATTAAATACTAAAATCACTCATATACGTATCTTTTCCACAAATTATGACGTATCTATTCCGCATATTATGACTGTTTGATTTTGAAGGTGATAGATTAAAATTGTTTGCATAAATTCAGTCAAAACCTAACATAATTTGCTGTAATCACTTTTAAATTAAGGTATTTTGGCAACTGATAACTCTAATAAATTGTTATGCCCTTATGCTATGCTGTTTGAAATTGTGTTCTAATGTCTTTTTCTTTCTTTCTCTTTTCTAGGTAAGTGGTGTATTCATTCACAGAATCTGTACTCTTGTGCTGATGTAAGTTTCCGTGACAGTTTTTCATTGCTAGTATATTGTAAGATTCTGTTAACGATTGCATGTGTGATCTTTGGTTACTTGTAATTTTATTTAATTAACGAAATTTCAAATACAATCTCACAGGCCAATGTAGACTTTAATTGTTAATTGTGTGTTAATTCAAACAACATAATAATAATGGGAATGAAACTAGGAAATGATTCTAACATGACCTGTGTTTATAAATCATTCCAGCACTAGTTTGGTGAAACTAAAGAAAGCCATAGAAGAAATGTATGTTCATGTTGTAATCTTCAAATTATAGCATCTATATTATTCTCCCCATTCTCGTAATCCACTCATAGATTTGCTGTCTTAAATCCCCTCTCGATAACTGTGCAAATTCTTCCGGTTCTTAACTTGATGCTCCATGGACGACACACAAATTCTCGTATCTACTTTCGGTTAGTCCATGACACAATGACGTATCATCGAACTCATTCCATAATATCTTATAATCTGACAAAACAATAAGTTAGCATCATCTTCAACTTTTTACTAATACTTGGTACTATATACCGACAACTAACCTACGAACATAATATTTCATATTCCGACAGATCAGGTGACTTAACACTGAATTTGAACCTAAAACACTTGTTAATTGAGAAGCAAGAACTACTAGCCTGCGCCTGTTCGTTGTTATTTCAAATATTAGTGAACACTTACTCGCGGTCTTTTACACTTTCGTCTTATTATTTATACGTATATTGGTAATTTTGTAGGGGACAGAGTGTTTTTTTCCACTCAGCCTCACGGCACTTAAGACAGCTTCAGCCTCTTAAACTTCATCCTCTCAAATTTCTTAGCCTTATTACCAGGCATGAAGATGAGTGAAACTAAGGACAAACTTATTCTACTTAAATTAGAATATTAGTGAATATATATATTCACTAATAAAATCACATTTCGCTTTTTCACTACACTACAGCCCTTTATCACTTTTATATATCTGTGTGGAAGATTATGATTCCACTATAGATACTTTTCTGACACCGTTAATGCAAATGGGGGACTAGCACTGTGGGAGTAACACCGGGAAGATCCCATGAAGTAATATGATTGCTGCTCCAAAAAATCCTTAGAGGTCGACGTTAGTCTTCAGCAAAAATGTAGACTGTCATCAGAATGGAATGAGAATGTTGGAGGGCGCGTTTATAACTCATACGCACTAAGTATGTGAACCTGGGACTTCACTGATTGGAGCTAGCCATAACTAGGTCCTTGATTGGCTAATAACGTATGCTCCTTAGCACAACGTTATGCTCGATGTCCGATGCAACGTACGTGGTTGCTGCCTCAAAATAAGCAGTAATTCCTCGAACTCAGAGGTTCGAGATACGAGCTGCACTGATCGCCTTGTCAATGTTGGCAGTTCATTTCAAAAGCGCTCAGATTTAATCACCTGTATGTACATACAAATCGAATATAAAAAAGAATTGATGTTAATTTTAGTCCACTGGCCACGATGCACAAGACATGGCTATAACTTGGGTGTGGAAACGTTTAGATAACGAACTGGTAAAGCAATGTGGCTGTCGTCGTTCCGGCGCTTAGATACCTGGTGTGCAATATTTCCATACATGATTGGTGAATACACTTGATTCAGTTCCAAATAACTATAAAACATAGTTTTTGCATATTAATATGTAAGAAAGAAACACTAAAAATCTTTGTCGCTCACTAAAATATTCTCACCACAAAGCAACGTTTTTTAGATGTGTATATATATAAGTGAATGATAAAAGACTCCTTTGTCCTGTTGCGTGGGAAGAAAAACAGTTCCCATCGAAGAAACAAGTTATTTGCGTCTCAGAATAAAGTATAAATCGAAAAATAATTACTGTCTTTACGAAATACACAGAGCGTCCACAAAAATCACTTCTATAACCTGGTGACGTTTATAAAGACTTGCAGCTTTATGCGCCGTAGTGAGAAGAAGCTTGTTTCGTTATACTTGACCCCGGATGTCCATTGTATAAAGTGGACTTCGCAATATTGTTTCTGAAGTTTATTTCGTGGAACTTGTCGGCGGTTACTCGGAGTTATGACTTTTGACGACCACAGATCTGAAGCCAGTTTGCGTTCATGTGTGTTTTAGAGCGTAATTACTGAACCAACATGTTATTGTGGATGTATGCTTTCCTTGAAGATTCTCACTTATTATTCTGAAAACCAAGTCCTTTTACACTTACTTTGAATTTACGAATAACGATGAATTGATAGGGCCAAATCCGACGAGTATGCATAGTACGAAAGAGCAGATGCGCATTTTGAATGTCAGTTTCTCGTAATTTAAACGCGTAGTACATATTACCAGAATCACGTGGAACACAATATAATAAAGCGTTCTTATTAGAACTCTAATTCATTTAACATAAGTTTTGCACAGTGAGATAACTTATATACAAAAATCGTCTAGAAAATAGGTAGTGATTACAAGTTATACTGCAGCTGCGCTGCAGTCGTATAGAAAGCGCGCTCAGTCGATAGCCAGTCGGGAGACTTTGAATTTAGCACAAAGAAGCCGTCATAAAGTTTGTGGTCCCTTTGGAAGAAGAAAAAGCTAAACGTTGCCATACGTAGTACCTTCCTTTCCCTCGCCCCCTTTTCTCTCTCCCTCCTTTCCCTCCAGTGTGTGTGTGTGTGTGTGTGTGTGCCTGCCTTACTCTATCCTATTTTAACTGTATATAAAACTACATACTGACATACATTAAAGGGATACTTCCGGTTGACGTGGAAAGTTGAAATTTCGCATGATTGTAGCTTTCCGGGACTAACCGAAAGAAAAATTGCCAAAAGTTAATATTTTTAAGTTTTAGGTGGCCTAAAGCGGGGATGAAGAATTTCCCCATGTTATTTAAATGGGCTTTTTTTTTTTTTTTTATAGAAAGCGCGCTCAGTCGATAGCCAGTCGGGAGACTTTGAATTTAGCACAAAGAAGCCGTCATAAAGTTTGTGGTCCCTTTGGAAGAAGAAAAAGCTAAACGTTGCCATACGTAGTACCTTCCTTTCCCTCGCCCCCTTTTCTCTCTCCCTCCTTTCCCTCCAGTGTGTGTGTGTGTGTGTGTGTGTGCCTGCCTTACTCTATCCTATTTTAACTGTATATAAAACTACATACTGACATACATTAAAGGGATACTTCCGGTTGACGTGGAAAGTTGAAATTTCGCATGATTGTAGCTTTCCGGGACTAACCGAAAGAAAAATTGCCAAAAGTTAATATTTTTAAGTTTTAGGTGGCCTAAAGCGGGGATGAAGAATTTCCCCATGTTATTTAAATGGGCTTTTTTTTTTTTTTTTTTACCTATAATGTCATATTTTAGGTACTTGGAATTAGAAAAAAAAAACTTGAAATTCGGTATGTTTGTACGTTTTTGTTAGTGTGTAAGTGAATCACCAATAATAACAATTTCAAACTTTAGAGTGGTTTTCTGGGCAATTGGAAAAATCTTTTCCATGTTATTTATATGGGACATATTCTACACCTCAAAATGTTTAGGCACTTCCTGCAGGATTAGAATGATGAATTTTGGCATGATTGTAGTTTTCCGGGACTAGCTCACAGGAAAATTGGCAAAAGTGAATAGTTTTAATTTTTAAGGGGTCTAAAGGAGGGATGAAGAAATTCCCATGTTATTTAAATAGGCGTTTTCTTGGGATAGATAATCTTATCTTGTACGTAGTCGAAATAGGAAAAAAAAACTTGAAATTCGGTAGAATTGTGGGTTTAAGAGGTGCGAGGCCGTAGGCCGAGCAAAGGAGGGCCGTGGGGGGCGAACCCCCAGCTAGTCAAGTTCAGGAAATATGAAGAGCAAATGCACGAAATTTACTGTTCATGCAAAGGCTGATACATAAGAGAAGCGAAGCCGTAGGCCGAGCAAATGCGGGGTCTGGGGGCGGAGCCCCCAGCTAGCCACAGGCTAGTTATAATATAAAATAACAAAAATAATAATGAAATAATTTGTTTAATCAGAATAAAATTTGAGTAATGACTTACCATTATTGGATTCCGTTATTGAGTTCATAATTGTCACCATCATCATCATCATCATCGTCGTCGTCGTCGTCGTCGTCCGCTACATGAATGACAAATCTCTCCAAATTATCTGTTAAAGCTGCATAATACGTCGCCTCTACTTCCATCGTTTTCCACACACACTTGCTCCAAAATTCTTTATTAATTTCTTCTGAACACTTCCGCAAAGCGTCACAAACACTAGCACTAAGGGAAGGGGTAACATTACTTTTCCTCACTTTGTGTTTTAATTGAGCCCACACCATTTCAATGGGATTTAATACGCAATAATAAGGGGGGAGCCTTAATACTTCATGCCCAGCAGCTTCAGCCAATTTATCGATTGCAAACTGTTTATTAATGTTGGCTGCTTTAATAAGTTCCAGTAAGACAATTTTGATTGGAACTGGATGTGGGATAGGGATATTAAATTCATTCATAAATTCTATGATTTTGGGCTTGGGTGTTGCTCGTGTAGGAATTTTGATAACTTGCCTGGAATGGTAACTAGCATTATCGAGAACTATAGCGTATTTTCTATCACTTCTAAGATTATTCAGGAGGGAATGTTGGAACCAATTCTCAAAAATAATAGAATTCATTTCATCATGAGAGTCTGCTTTCGCATCCGCGATGTTCTTTGCTGAAAGATAAAGACAATTTGGCACCCACCCCTCCTCTCCGCCTGCGTGAAGAACCATTATTCTTTTCCCACGTGATACTGGTGTATTAAGCCCACAACCGCAAGTTCCATCGTCCCATCCCTTCTTCACTGTATCATGCGTGTCAAACCATGTTTCGTCCAAATATACCACACCATAGCCAGCAGCTCGCAGTTGGTTAAGTCTGTGAATATACTTGTATCTCCAGGCGACGATCCTCGAAGATTCCATTATCACTCGCCTTTTATTTAGTGTACGGAAACGAAATCCAAGAGACTTTACGATATGTCTCAGTGTAGTTTCTCGATATGGAAAGTCTGCAGTCGTTTGTAAGCGTGAAAGCAACTCGCGAATAGTTGGGGGTTGGCTTTTTTCATAAAAACCGTATATTTCTCTCCTGATTAACTCGCATTGAAACTGGTCAAGTTTTTCGAAACGAACTTTCTTGTTTCCCTTTTTCTTTGGTGTAAGAGGGCCTCTTTGGACAATTTTACGTACAGTTTGTCTATTTAGTTTTAGAACTCGCGCCGTCTCGGTAATTGATCCCTTACCTAATTTATTTTTAACGACATAGTCATGAGCATTGCATACTAATGTTTGACACTGCTTGCAAAGTGCTCTCGTAAAACTAACAGGAGAGCCATTGCCACTGGTGCTAGGTGTCGCACAACTATCACCGCTAGTTTCGTTATTAATATTAGGATTCACTTGCCCGCACGGTTCGTTATTCATTTGAAGAGCTGGTTCCTCACGGGGTTCATTGTTTCTTTCTGCACTGGATTCCTCGTCTTGCCAAGGTCTCCACATGTTTATAAACCACACTCAAAAGATCACAAATAAACGCAGTAACATCCAAAATAACTAACACTAATTATTACGACTACCAGTAAGACTACACACTAATGAACTTTTTATTCTCACTTCCTAAATTTAGCAATTGAAGATATGTCGATTACACAAATCTTTTGCTATTCCCTTTCAAAATGAAAGCATTCAACTCAAGAGCGTATCTATCTCAAACTGTTTTCCTTTTAACAGAAAGAAGGAAAGAAAAAGAATCATTGACAAAAATTTGGCAACAGTTTGGGTTCAGTTTATTGCCCGTCAGTCAGTTTTCAAGGGAGAGGAAAACCAAACAGGACAGTATGAAAAGAAACCGCACACGGAGGCGGCTTCCCTTTGTGAGCAAGTGGCTACCTATAGAGTGAGGCCACTATAAGTGTGTGATGTGTAGTTGGACCCCTCTGCTAACCAGACTTCAGAAAGTGCAGACGCGTCGCAGTGAATTTCACCACGTGTAAAATACATTGTCAGTCATGTGTGTCGTAGTCGAATCCGAGCTTCTCCACCCCAAAGATGTGGAAGAACATCTTGGATTTTTGCTTCTTGGTTCATTAATGGGAAGATTTTTTGGTAATGGATTGTTTGAATGGTTAGGTAAAGGGAGCAGAAAAAGGCACACTAGCTTAGAACTCGAAGTGGCAAGGGTGATGTCAAAGAAGCTGTTTTGAAAGTTTCTCTCGCTGTTCGGAGTAGTGCTCTCAACGGGGCGGGTAGGGTTAAAGACCGCCCCGACCCGACCCGAATGACCCGACCAGATAACTCGACCCGAGCTGACCCGAGTGACCTGACCTGACAACCTAACCCGTTTGAGAGAACTAGAACCTTACAAAGGTGCTAAAAAAAAAAAAAAAAAACGCTGGCCAATTCGTATGTAAACCATTGTTTCGGCTTTTTTATTTGCAGTATAATTATCCTCCTCCTCCTCCTCAATGTTCTGCCATTAACGACAGGCCAGTTTCTGCTAATATCTTCGTCGCAACCTAACATAATGTACCACCCTACTTATTACAGTCTATCAATTGCAACCTTCTTACACACTCTTGCTCGCCTGATATCCCCCCCCTTTATTACATCTCTCAGAATGCAATCCCTTCGCAAGATCGAAACTTGTGACCCGTCAATTTTCTCGCTTCCTTATATCATCCAATATTGCTCTCGTCTCTTGCATTTTTCCAGCATTTCCTAATTCGTTTTCCTCTTTACCCAGCTAACTTTCTCTATTTTCTTCCACATCCAAATTTCCAAGGTTAAAATTCAGGTAATCAACTTCCAAAGTCAAAATAAAATTTGAAGTCTGAAGACAACATTATTTTCTAGTAAGAAATGTATGTAGAACTTCTTTAAATAATTTTTGCTGTGTAATAAAGTATAAACAAAAATTTCATCGCGTTAACATTACGATTTTTCTGTTTAGAAACAGCGTTGGTGTCTGATAGGATCATAAGGAACTAATTGGACTGAAATATCATATTCTATAAGGAATTACCTTTTAATTTTTTCTTGATTAATTTATCTAGAAGATATTTGGAACGTTATATAAAATCAGCGAGTAATTTAGTGCCGAGATAGTGAAACCACTACCTGTAATAATAATAATAATAATAATAATAATAATAATAATAATAATAATAATAATAATAATAATAATAATAAACGGACTAAATTCAAGGTACAGAATCATAGGCGCAGATTGATAAAATAATATTTTTTTCTCTTTAACTAGGCTATTATGCATCTAAACTGTTGTTTGAAATTCTTCACTTGACGGAAATAACTTTTTTTTAATGCTGAAAACCCAGTAAAAGACGTAAGACTGTTATAGTAAGTATATATTTCACATTTTGATCTTTGATTTGAAAAAAATCTTGATCAGTAATTCACAATCAGCAACATCAGACCACTATAATCCTCTTTTTGTCTGTTAAAACTAGAGGTGAATTTATATGGTTAAATATGCAATCATATGATACCTCAAGAACTCACGGACTATGCTTGCAGACATCCTTGATATTGTATAGTATATTTTTCGTTCTGTCATTGCTATTCGTTTGTACTTAATATGTTTCTACCTTGTACTTCCGGCACATCATTAGAAACATGTATTTTATTTCTCTGTTATATCTCACCTGGATTCATGTTTTACATTTTTTTTCGGTGTTTTCGTGTTCCAACTCATGAATTTTAATGACCTCTTTTTCCTTGACAAATGAATTGAACGAAAAGATAGTTTAAAAATGCAAATGTGTGGATAGTCATTTTTTATTTAAACAATGAATGAATTGAAGGAAAGTGTGTGAACTGACTAATGAAAAGTAAGACGGCGTGAAGACAAACTTTGTACTCTTATTCTTAGTACAGTATTTTAGAACGAACATATTTATCACACTTGACTTTTTATTGTTTCGCCGACTGTTCTTTCAGCGTAAGACTGAACCTAATATACTATAGTTACTATAGTTTACTGCTTTATACTACTAGTAACGTGAACCTTTCATCATTTGCGCAACGTTCTTCAGTGATGTTTTGGAGAGTTGAATAATCTGCCTGTGTGAGCCATGATGTAACAATTCAGTTGGCTATTAACGAAGCCTGCCGATGCATGCGTATTTTTCACCCAACCGTAGGATTACATTGTTTACTAATACAGTGGAATCCTTGAGCTCAGGATGTTTCTACTTTAGAAACTAATAATGTTACAGTACTGAGTGGATAGAAAATATTATATGAATAAAGGCAACCGAGCAACTTTTATTAAGTGCCTTCTTTTTCAGCGTATTGCACTTCTACTTCGTCAACCCATCATACAGTACTTACCAGCATGGATAATCAATCAGTGCTTGCATCGGGCCGGTATGGTGAATTAAAATTCCAAAATCATACCAGCTGTAAAAATTAAAAATAAGTGTTCCATTTGAAGTGATGTCCAAGTGCACACTCGTTCATTTGTTATCTCTTTCTGTTCTATGTTTTCTTTCATGGTCGTTCGAATTGCAGTGGTGAATCCAGATTTAGTAAACTTATTAAACTCTATTTATTTGTCATATTCCTATTTTGGTTGTCCTCAGCAATGCTATACCTACGCAACGAGTACTTGATTTGTATTTAAAAGTGTATCCCCGTATTCAACTTATTTTACGTGCTTCATTACGCCAGTACTGGAAAATCGTAAAATATGGATATTTAGATAGAGCATGTACTAGTTCCTACGAAATTTCTTGAATCGCTTAGGAGAGATCCGATAATTTTCAGGCTAGGACATTTTAAAACGTAATGTTTTACATTTTTGGCGGTTTATAACTTTGACATGTTTATTAGAACTTTTTTCTTCTTTCATTTGATGTAAGAAATCACCACCTAAATTTATGACATGGCGTGCAGTTATACCCTGTATATTTATTTATGACAAATATGTAATTGGCATTTCTGAAAAATTTAGTGCGAAACAATTACCCCGAAGAGTAAACTACCAAGCGAAATAACTTTGTGATATTGTGAATTGATAGTGAAATATTTATGAAATAAGAACATAATTGTGTTTAATCATTTTGTGTGAAAACAAAAATCTCAACCCAGGATTAAGCTACCCTTTTCGGTTTTTGCCCAGAAAAATCACCTGTACCGTATTATAGGTATTATTTATTTATGAAATAGAAACAAAATCGTCTGAACGGATTTTGATAAATTTGCCTGAAAAGACGCATCCCCAAAATAAACTACCCTTTCTGGATTATTTCCAGAAAAGTATTTGTACATATTACAAGGTTTTTAATGAAATGTTGATTTATGAATCGCTACAATAGATTTTGATAAAATTGAAGTTTATAGATTTCATTTAATACATTAGTCATCTGAACCATATGAGCTCCATGCGTGTGTAATGCATCAAGAGGATGGGATGCATGATCAGACGGACGAACATCCGAAAATAATTCTTTGAGCATACAGTGACATGAAATGTGAATCGTTGAAAATTTGAATTCGATTTTTGACAATCACAACACGTCCGTTTTCTTCTATCTTAGCTTTTATATATAATCGATGTTTATTTTCTTTTAATAATTAGAAAAGCTTCAAAATCTGATGTTTCTACATTTCATTTTAGTTTGTAAACAAATTTTAGATGTTGTGAAAAACGTCAAAGGAAAAGTGCAGTAATTAGGGTCTCAGGTATATTGTTTTCGTTTTGTTACACCAATATAATTGTCATTGCAGTCACACACAGCCTCATATATACCCCAAAACATTTCCTGAGCTGCTGTTAAAGCTCTTCTCTAAGCTCACCTCCGCCATTTTGAATTTTATTGAGTTACTTAAAGAAAAAGAGTCCATCGAACATTTAGCAAATGAGTCAAATAGTATCTGGAGAACGTTATTAAGGTGAGTTTATGGGAGTGCTATTATTCAATAAACTGCAGCAAATTTTGTCTATCTCGTAATGTATTTTGTGGAGCAATAATATTCAAAACCATACTCAGAAGATCAATATTCAGACTTTGCCTAAAAACAAATTGAATCATTAATCATGGAATAATCCCTGCAGTTCTTGTGATATTTTGTTTGTTTGTTTTCTTTTGTTGTTGTTGTTGTTGTTGACGTAGTTAAAAGTGTGTGAAAAGTAAAAAAAAAAAAAAAAAAGTGATCTGAACAATGAATAAAATAAAATTGCACAAATTA
Source organism: Thermobia domestica (assembly GCF_964235325.1). Taxonomy (NCBI): domain Eukaryota; kingdom Metazoa; phylum Arthropoda; class Insecta; order Zygentoma; family Lepismatidae; genus Thermobia; species Thermobia domestica. The sequence goes on along the minus strand of NC_137469.1, from coordinate 120,303,389 downwards.
ACCTCTGATTAATGATTCAGTGTGATTGCGGACAAAATTTGAATTTTGATCTCCTGATTTAGATTCAGTAATTTTGAATATTGTCGTTCCCCACAAAATACATTGGAAATATAGGGGAAACGTGCTGCCATCTAGTGCTTAATATTGCTTCTTTAAAATCACCGTAAATGAACTAATTAGCTGTTTTCAGACACTTTCTTGTAAGCCAATAATCTGAGTGCGCAGTTCATAACGTCATTAATGTTAGATACACAATTTTTTACATTATAGGAAGGTGTTCACCGAAAACCACTATTAGTTCATACTGCAAATACTATCTGGGTTCATCATTATCTTTAAATAAATCACTAAAATTAAAAAAACAGGGGACTTAGCTAAGAGCCTTAACGACTTGTCAGTGTTTTTTTTTCTTTTTTAAGTGAAACGAGTGACGTGGGACGATTGTATTTTAGGAATAATATCGACTTATTTATTACCTGAAGCATTATGCTATTACAGAATGTAAATTTATGTGCATTATTTAAAATAGGTTTAAAATAGGTTCAATAGCCATGACGACATAGTTGAATGAACAGAAGATCAGATTTTTTTTTTTTTTTTTAAGCAGGATCAGAGCAAACGTTGCTTTTTCCTTTCCTTTTTCATAATTACTTTTCCTTTTATTCTCCCACCGAGTTGCGGTTTAAAAAAACTCAGTGACTAAGCAATATGGAAGTATCGTGTTTGTTGGTCTTTTCAACAGATAGCTTAATGTGTTGGCGAGAGCATGCCCACATAGGAAGCTCGTGTGCGATGTGGGAGCTCCAGGGGTGTCCGTCGACTGTCAGCTCAAACGGGAATAACGAGTGAAATTCATTCATTTTTAAGTGGCAGTACATGTAAACGAACGGGAAGTAGGAGGAAAAAAAAAAGGGTTAATCTGTTCAAACAGCGTCAAATGTTCTCTAATACTTTATGCGTAGAGACAAGTGGACGAAGTCGATCTTCCACAGCTTCCCGTTTCTTTTGTTGATGAGTGCAATTAAACATGAATGAGCTTTAACTGTACGATGTAAAAACGGATGGAAAAGTTCTTTTCTGTTCAGTGCAGCGAAAAAAATGCAGCTGTGAAAAAGTTTTTGTGTTGGAGGAGTCTTTGCCACAAGATTATTTATTATGCATGACCTTACCTTTCATCAAAAGCACAGTTAACGTATAAAATAGATTTGTCCTGAGTAATCGGTACTGAGACTTGTGCAATCGTTGGAAAGTAACATGACTCTGTACTTGCATTTCCACGGAAATTGAGACATGTTAAATAAAGCTAACTTAATGAATTTTTAAGGGGTTTTGTTTTCCAACCAGACCTCCTGTATTTATTTACCCATGTCTGCCTGTCCACAGTGGCTCAGTGGTAGAGTGCGTACCTCTGGTTCATGGACTCCCTGGTTCGATCCCCGGCCAAGCAAGTATTTGTTGGACAGCATCGTGTCCGTGAGTTTTCTCGGGTACTCCCACTTTCTCATTCCACCAATTCTTCCATCATTCACTTGCTTTAATCATCGTCTCTCTCAGTCTAAAAGACATAATCGAGGGACGTTAAACAGAAATGTTTCATTTCATTTCATTTCTCCATGGGTCTGTTTTGGAGGCGAAAAATCTCAAGAACTAATTGATGGATCTCCAATTTTGGTTAGGATGTAGACGATCGTAAGTTAGGAATCGAGTTAGCTGATAGGGTAATCCACCCACTGGAAGTGGTATAAATAAAATCTTTTCCGGTTTTAACATTAGTCATTATAGAGCATAAACTGTAATATATAGCGAGAAGCGGTCTCCTGCAATAATAAATTTCATCTCCACTCGCTACTAAAACCGAAAATGATAGAAATCCAGTACAACTTTCGGTTCAATATTGATCTACATAGAACAAAAACGATGAGAGATATCGAGAAAAGGTTTTTAAAAAGCGATTTAGCGTTCAAAGACTAGGTACCATTTTCTCTCTTAATCCGCCGTAGCACGCGCCGCGGAGTCATACTCCACGGAGACTCCGCGGATAGAGAGATTTGTTTTCTTAGAACTGTTAAAAGAGTTTGTGCTGTAAAATATAAATATTGCGGAGTGAGATTTCGCACGCGTGCCTTGATGTTACAATTGACTACGCGGACTATGGATTGTTAATCCTCTATTTAAACCGGAGTAGAAGTGGCAGAAATCAACTAACTTCTTTATCAGTTTTAACATTGATCATCATAGGGTAAAACGGTAATAGATAATGAGAAGCTGTTTTCTGTAATCAATTGAGCGTCCCAAGAATTTATATTCCATCTTCACCCTAATTTGTCTCAACAAGAATCAGATGTAGAAATCTATGCTACCAATTCTGGTTATTAAGGGAAAATATCATGCCACTACAAACCATACATGATGTGACACTTCTATTTGCTTAAAATTATTCTGTCAAAGGCTTGATTTCTTGAACCAATAAAAATCAGACTATCCTTACATCTTAGATATTAATTGATGAATGTAAGTGAATATACAGTGAAATCCCTCTGGACGACTGGATTCAGTATGAACTGAATTCTGTACCTGAGAGCATGAAGTGCGTAAGTCCAATTTTGGCAAAAATGAGTTAGAATCAGTATTGTATATCTTTCGGAAGTTAGAATCAGTATTGTATATCTTTCGGAAGTCTGCAACGAATGGTTGGCTGTATTTTGTTCTATACGGGCTGATGACGTAAGTAATCAAATATATCCGGGCTTTAAAGGTAGAGGGGAGTAAGTCATTTTTTTTTCTGAAAATGAGTTATTGCCAGATTTGAAACGCGTGTTCTGATTTCTCTTATTCTTAGAAAGCTTGTAGTTGTACTATGAATATTTAATCAAATAGCAACAATAAAATTGGATATAAGTCCGAAGGCACTTAAAGGCAAAAAGAAGTAAGTCACTGTTTTCTGTCTCTCCTGAAAATTTAATAAAAATGATTCACTCCCCTCTCCCTTTAAGGTCCGGATATAATGTAGTATGTCCAATGTGTATTTAGTGCGTAAGTAAGTGTTTTTGCTGTTTTCTGGAAAATAAGAATTTGTTACTTACGCATTTCATGCTCTCGTGTACAGAATTATAGTTCCGTAAGATTTGATTTTCAGTTTAGCGTCCCGTTCAGTAGTGAGACTATATGAGACATGAACCTACAGTGTAACGTGGGATCCGAACCGCATGAGCTCCCGCCGGGAATCGAACCCGGGTATCCCATGCCAAAGGCGCGTACGCTAACCGCTTAGCCACGAGGGAGCTCTATAGTTCCATAAAAGTAATGCATTTGAACCCCTTTTTATACCCATCAACCCTGGTTTTCGAAAGAAAAACATTAGTTTTGCCGTTTGGCGCAGACTTAAGGAAGAGATTTGTCATATGTTGCATAGGACTTAGTCATATCTAGCAACATGTTTCATAGTAGTCTTTGTCATTTGTGTTTATGCAAATTACAAGAATATTCTTAAAGTTTCCAGTAAATTATTATAAAATATAATGTGCAAAGTGTCAGATTGTCTGAAAAATAATTTTAAAAACTCTGCCTGAACGTATTTTAATTTCCAGAAAACGCATGTGCCAACGGATTAAGACAGTAATTTTACTACAAACATGTTTCGTCGAATTGGACACTTGCGGAGTTAACAGACACTAGCCGAGTAGTGTCCCAATTAAGAACTAGAAAATCCCGAAGAGACGTGGTGGGAAACTGTTTCCATTCGGATCGTGAAAATGTTGACTTGTCTCTAAAAGATGTTGAGAGTTCTTTGTCGACTCTTAGAATAATAATACAATGAAAACTCGCATTAATAGGATTTTTTTTTTTAAAGGGGGATTTTCCACATGCTGATCAAGATGTAACATCATGCAGATTATTTAGAAATTTATGAATGGAGTGGAACGTAGTTTCCTCTGATCTAAGTAATACACCCATGTGCAAAACTTAAGAATAATGCTATTTGCATGATTTATTGCACTCAGAGAATGGTGAATCAGCCACATATTATTGGAGTGTTGAACTGCAAATGGATACAGTCTGAAAACACTGGAAGCGAATGCACAGGATGGGCAACAGAGACGAAAATGCATGGGCATGGGAAAATTCGGAAATAGACCAATGTTGTTTTCGAGGGTTAAGCGTAAGATACAGGACATCAATAGTGTGTGTGATTGCCCCGCACTGCAACACATACACCACAACGTGATTGTATGCTGAGAATGAGATTATCAAGAAGTGGCTGGGGTATGTTTTGCCATTCCTGTACAAGTGCCTCCCAAAGCTCAGGAATGGATTTTGGAGACATTTGACGACGTGCAATTCACCTGCCAACCATGTCCCACGCATGCTCGATGGGGCTCAAATCCGATGAGCAACTGGGCCAATCGAATCGCCTGATATCCTGGTGCTCAAGGTACTCATCCACTATGGCAGCGCGATGGGAACGTGCGATATCATCCATTAGAATGAAATCAGGACCCACTGCGCCCCGAAACAAACGAATGTATTGGTCCAAGATGTCATCCCGATACATTGCACCAGTGACGGTACCCCGTGGGAAGACATGCAGAGGTGTACGGGACCCCAGGATGATTCCACTCCATACCATAATTCCGCCGCCCCTGTACTGGTCTACAGCAGACATGTTAGCTGGGAGGAACCATGTTCCTGGTTCTCTCCAGATGAACACACGTCGAGAATCACTGGTGAGACTGAACCTGGATTCATCTGTGAACAGGACCTGCCTCCATTGTTCCGGGGTCCATGCGTGATGTTCTCTGGACCAATTTAACCGAGCTCTTCTTTGCTATGAGGTCAATGGAACACACCTTGCTGGTCTTCTGGCATACAAGTGTCCCTCACTTAACCGTCGGTACACAGTAAATCTTGACACTGGCGTTCCTGTAGCAGCTGCAAGGTCCTTAAAGAGAGATCTCTTCGCCAAACCTCCGAGAGTTGTTTTTATTCCTTTGGAATCGTCGCCAGATCCTCGAGATGACACTTCGTGGGACGCCCAATTCATGAGACGCGTCCATCTGGTTCTGACCCCTCTCGAGTCGCCCGATGATTCTTCCATGCATATCATCATCAATATGGTCTCTTTGCGCCATTCTCCTACACGTACACTGGCAGTATGTCAAGTAATGCAGCTTTGACTCACAAGTCTCTAACGTCTCGAATACAAGTGCTTGCGTGTTGAAACAGTACTCATCATCAACCATCGTTCAATGGGTGTATACAGCATCACCATGCGGCAACATCGGGAGTTACGCGTGTCAAGCGGTCAGGTATGTGTAATAAGATAAATTATATGCATTTACCATACTTTCCAAAACTGTTGTCTTTGTATTTTCAGATTATTCTTAAGTTTTGCACATGAGTGTAGATGACACCTTCTAGTGCATAGGGTTGACTTATTACTGCTCAAGTGCTAATGTACTTTCAAATAGGGTCAAGTGTGACTTTACCATACTATATCAGAAATGGAGCACTTTTCACTGGTGGAATGGCTTGTGTATGTATCTTTGATATACTTTTTGAGTTGAGTTCTCAGTGGGAGAGCATCGAACTCAGTGCAATGGTTTAGATTAAGCTTTAAACCTACATAGCCTTGCTGCTGACAAAAGGATGTAAATAAATTCAATTAAAAAAAAAAAGAGTGCTCTGCCATGCTAAATACATGTTAAATTCATATTAATGTTTAAAAATACCCTCAAGTAGTTGTTTGTTTTTAGGCTTGAATTATTTGGAGAAAGTAGTTAAAGTAAATTGTTGTCAGGATTCATTCAATTCATTCTTATTATGAAATACCTTCAATAAATAGTTGGCTTTATTAAACATCCTTATAAGATGTTAATTTTTATCTATTAATTTACGTGTTCGTTATTTACATGATTTTCCAACATACATTTGTGTTTTAATTGTTATTGCTAAGACAGCACTATCGGAATTTCAAAAGTGAGTCATTTAGTATTTACAAACTTACATTTAATACCTCGATAGTTAGGGTCATTTTTCGTTTTTCCTTGTAATTCCGAATTCTGTGAGCGCAATTGATTACTTGATAATTATTGATTGTAGATATTTCTGTAGTGTATAAAAGGTCTTTAAAACACCATTGGTTCATTGAATAGTATTTTAAATGAGCATTAAGGGAAACACTTTCCAGACCTATGGTATACTTACTTTTGTACTTGTTGAGAGATTAAAATAATAAAAATGATGTGTTCGCGAGCGTAGTGAGGAATCTGAACAAATAGCATTTAGAAGTCATTAAAGTCTGTTAGTAATATAACATTGTAATACAAATTATCTTCGTATTGATGAAAGCACAGGACAAACACGTGAGGGGAACTGTATGTAATTGACAAGCTTTTAGTCGGGAAGTGCGAAAAGTGATCAATACTCGTTGGAAGCTTGGAATTCGTTTAGAAGTTATGAAATGTAATAAGTCGTTCGTTACATGTTAATCAATTTAAACTTTTGCTGTTGCATTTTTTAATATCAAATTTTGTAAATTCTAAATATAATTGCCTTTGTCATATCAACAGTTTTTCGTGCATGTTATCATGGTGATATCGCACTCCATATGTTTTTTTTTTTTTTTATACTACTATAAAACGCATTTACCTACATATAGAAATGACATTGAGTCGTGTAGACATATCCATCTTATTCTCATTCATCAGTAGGGCCTACTACATTATATTAGGCTCTACTTGAGGGGCAGTGGACTCGCTTACAAACCGCATGGCAGTATATTCCACAGGGAGATATCCAGCACTATCTTGATTCCATGCCAGGACGTATAGAGGCGCTGATTTCAGCACGTGGTGGATTCATACGATACGAACTTTTCAAGGTCATAGTTCTGTAATTCTAATCTTTGTATCTTGTCATTTACGTAATCTCTGGAGTAAATTTCATTGTTCTAGCCTATGTCTTTTGGGTGTTGCAATTTTCATAAACAGCAGTGTATTTATCTATTCGAATAAATCAGTTGTTAAAGCAGTTACGCCACTGAACAGTAGGTACCTTAGAAATTCGCGTTTCTAAGGTACCTATGTTTGCACTTCCTCTTTTGGGCTTAGAAATCACTACCTGCTAATATTTTTGATGGTTGGAAATAAGAAAAAATCTTTGATTTCTATTTCTGGTGAGTTAGGAGGGTGATACGAGCTCAACATTTTCACAATCCAGAATTTCCAGTGCTGAGCTGCTATGTGAAAGCTTGCATTGTCATGAGACAAAATGATGTGACCTTTAGAATTGTGGGATCAAAGTGTATTGACCTACTTCTAGCAAACAAGTGGTAGTACACCAATCAGCATTAACTATTTTGCGATTCTCTAAGGCAATAGTAGAGACGTGTCCATATGTCCAGGTTTTTCTAACAATGAAGCAACCATTTGCTTCACAACAATGCGTGAACGATTAATTTTTGTTGGTTTTGACTTATCCTTGGAACTCCTATACAGCAGATTGTCGTTTAGTTTCGGGTTCATGTGAATAGATCCATGTTTCGTTACCTGTGATGATGGTGCATACAAAATTTGATGTTCCTACTTTTTACCATTTCAGCAGGTCTTGCATCACATCACACGGGCGTCTTTTTGCTATGTTGTTGAATTGTGGGGATCTTTTTGACGTAAATAATTTTGACTCATACACAGTGTCGATGTTCTCTTGCACTGCGGGTAACGTATTTTCTTGAAACCAACGATAAATAGTTGTTTTAGATTGAGCCTCGTCTAAACGTATCACTCATTCGACTGACACATTATAGTTGTGGTAAATCCTGTCGGAAGTCATAGTAAATCATTGCGCAAAAATGCTCTCTGGCCAAATCCATTTTTCCACCTACTCCCTCTATTCAAATTGATAATGTAAAACAAAGAACAATCATTGCTGGTTAGGAAGCTACTTGTATATAGAGATGCAAGGGCTCGAAAAAAAAAAACGGCTGTTTTGAAAAAAAAAACGTTTTTTTTTGCTTCGCTTTTTTGGTTGGGAAATTTTGAGTTTTTTCAAAATTTTGCTTTAAATTGATAAAGCAGATTTTGTTTCGCTTCTCTACAGCACAAAAACTCATTTAATTAATGGTTGATGTAGGTAATAATATAAAACCTAAAATAAACCATGAATTTCGAAAGTTTTTTTTTTTTTTTTTTTAATAACTTACTTACCGTCAAGTGGGGTGAATAGGAACAAAACTTTCATGTTTTAATTTAATCAGTCTTACGTTTCATTTATGCAAGTAAACTCTATTTTAATTGTCTGAGACACTCTTCATAGCCTAACCTTGCTGTACGTGCAATAATAGGTTTTGCGGCTTGCTTTGATATTTTTTTCTCCGCAACTATTTTTAGCCGCATTGTTGTTGACAATTGTGAACTTAGCTTAACTTTGTTCACTCCAGAGGTGGCGCTCTAAGCAATTTGTTGTGTGCTACTTCAAATCATTTGTTTATGAGCGCACTTCGAGGTTTAACGTGCAAAACTAGTTTCGAAATCAGATAATTTGATTTTAACACACTTCTATAAATAACAACAGCATTTTTGAGAGTGGTAGGTGAATAGGAACAGAATGCCTCGAGTTTATAAACCAGATCCCCGTGCCAAAAAATATCGCAAATATCCAAAGGATCTGTTGGAAAACGCTAAAAGGGACATTATCGTTAACAGATTAACGTACAGAAGTGTAAGTGAGAAATACGACATACCCACAACAGTTTTACACAGACATGTAAAACATTCTAACGTGAAGTCTCAAGGAGGTCAAACAGTGCTAACAAAAAATGAAGAAGAAATGATTGTTGACAGAATTGTAAAGTGTGCAGAGTGGGGTTATCCCCTAGAAGTATATGACATAAGGCTTATGATCAAAGGATATCTGGACAAATGTGGGAAAACAGTTCCAAAGTTCAAAAATAATTTTCCAGGGAAGGAATTTGCTCGTGGTTTTCTTCTACGTCATTCGGCAAAATTGGCAGTTCGGCTAAGCCAAAACATCAAGAAAGCTAGGGCTTCAGTGTCTCCTGAAGTCATAAATGCATATTTTGACAATTTGGAGAAGGAGCTTAACAGGATTCCTGCTGAAAACATTGTAAACTATGATGAAAGTAATCTTACAGATGATCCTGGAAGATCAAAAGTTGTTGTTAAACGTGGATGTAAGTATCCGGAGAGGGTGATGAATCATAGTAAGTCAGCTACGTCCGTTATGTTTGCAGCATCAGCAAGCGGAGTTTTGCTGCCTCCATACGTTGTCTACAAAGCGGTAAACATGTACAACACATGGAAGCTCGGAGGACGTCCGGAAGTAAGATATAACTGTACCAGATCGGGTTGGTTTGACAGTCGCACTTTTGACGATTGGATACAAACTGTCGTCCTCCCATACTTCAGAAAGTTAAATGGTCCTAAAGCACTCATCGGAGACAATCTCTCGTCACATCTGTCAGTGGAATCAATTCGCCTTTGCTCTGAAAATAACATAAAATTGATATTCCTTCCCTCCAATTCAACACACTTAACTCAACCCCTTGATGTTGCATTTTTTGCCCCTCTCAAGAGAAAATGGCGGGAACTCATTTCCAAGTGGAAAAGAGGCCCTGGTATCCGAGAATCAGCTCTTCGGAAAGATATATTCCCAAGGCTTTTTGCAGAGCTTCTGACAGCCATTGAAGAACATTCTACTGCAAGTAAAACATAAGTCTGGCTTTCGCAAATGTGGAATATTTCCTATAGACAGAGATCAGATTCTCAAGCAGCTTCCCGATGCAGATCCTGAAGCTTCAGGAAATATTGCAGCGTTGGACGGATCACTGTTGGAAATGTTCAAAGAAATGCGATATGGGAGTTGCATTCCACAGAGTTCCAAAGAAGAAATTGTCTGTTGAAGCCGGAAAAAGTGTTGCCCTTCATGAGGAAGACCCAGATGACCTAGATTATTCAGAAGACGATATTGAGCTAGAAGAAGAAGCAATCGAAAGTGACTATGAAGAGGAGGACAAGGGGAAGCAGGAAACGTTTGTACCGGTAGTAACAGATGTTAACTATGACGACATTTCAGAGGACGACTGGCTGTTAGTGTCTTTTCCTGTAGCTGAAACATCAAAAGCTATGAGGGCTAATGTTGAAAAGTTGTTCATCGGTAAAGTTCTTTCCAAAAGAAATGGAAGTCTTACAGCAACGTTCTTGCGCGGCAGATCTACTAGGGAACACAGTGGATTCGTGTATGGTTTTCCCGACGTTCCAGATGTATCCGATTTTCATTTTGGGCAGGTAAAAGGGAAACTCCCGCTGCCCAAGCCTTACTGTAGAGGAATGATGATATTTCCCGTCAATTGCAATGTTGGTATCTGAACTATAACTATAGTACGGTATTGTCAAGTTCTCATTATGTTTATGTTGGTGATATAAATGTCTTTGAATCATTCCTTTTTCAATAAATATTTTTAAAAACTATTATTTTTGTTCCTATTGATATTTCGGGCAGTACAATAGGAAAGTAAGCAAAAAATAAATGCTTGCTCCTATTCACCCCACTTGGCAGGTGAATAGGAACAACCAATATTTTTTAAAATAAAACATGTAATAAAAGGAAAGGGGATTTAATATTTGTCACAGTTCTATTGTCCCCATAAAGACTGTCATTTGAGACCAAAACTTTATTTTTATTGACCAAGCAGTTTTAAAATAATTTGGTTGGAAGTTGAAAAACCGTTTTTATTCACCCCACTTGACGGTACATTATGAATTCTAAGGATTAACCAATAGGTGTAATAATTTTTTAACCTCTTATACACAAAAGTAAGTACATTTATTTTAAAAAATGATACACAAATAACTAGCAAAATTGTATGTAGTATTTTTACTTCAAAATATCACACACCCTCTTTTTGAAACAAAATAAAATAAACCATGAGAGAAATACATTTATATGATAATCTTAAAGGCTGCACATCAAGAGCTTGGTTTCGGGTGGTTCTGCACATTGTTGAAACTTTTAAGTTTTAACTTTCATATACACGGTATTTCGAACAAAATTTCCATTCATTGATCACATACGTAATAATCTGTTACCACCTGTCATGTGCTTCGGATCTGCAAAATCGGTAAAATTCCGAATTCTATAATGCACTGACTGTTCCTTAAGCTTATTTAGAATCGGGCAAGTACCGAATTTTTTGTACATGGATCATATGTGTAATAGACCGTTCATCTGATCGTGTGGTTTCCTAGGCTTATAGCCACCATCACGGTTTACCCAGTCCTGAAGGTTTCTGAATTTTTAACAACAGGAATTCAACTTTTTTTTTTTTTTTAAAAAAAATACTACTACATTTAAGAAGAGTGGAAAGAATCAAACACTGTTTCAATTCACAAGAAAGGCGACAAAACTTATTGTAATAATTAGCGAGGCATTTCTCTTAACATTATATTAACAAGATTGATTCCATACGCAGATTGTCAGTGTGATTTAGGGAGATTATCAGTGTGGATTTAGGGAAATTGATCAACTATCGACCAGATATTTACTATTCGATAAATACTCGAAAAGAAATGGGAATATATTACCCAGTACATCAGCTGTTTATTGATCTTAAAAAGGTTTACGACTCGGATAGGAGGGAAGTATTGTACAATTCTTACAGAATTCGGAGTACCGAAAAAACTAGTTAGATTAATTAAAATGTGTTTAAATGAATCCCAGAGTAAAGTACGAGTAGAAAAATTCTTGTCCATTAGCTTCAACGTCGAGAATGGTCTGAAACAAGGAGATGCGTTATCGCCATTATTATTCAGCATTGTTCCGGAGTACGCTATAAGGAAAATTAAAGATAGCAACCAGGCCCTAGAGCTGAATGGTATTCACCAGGTTATGGCGTATGCTGATTATGTAAATTTAATAGGGGATGATAGGAGAACAATAGAAAAAGATGCGTAGGCCTTACTAAACGCTTGCAGCGACATTGGTTTAGGAGTATATGCAGAGAAAACTAAATATATGGAAGTTCACCGGGATCGTAATACGGCAAATTGTGGATGCGTTAAAATAATACTTTCGACAATGTGGATACTTTCAAATATCTAGAATCAATATTACCAGACCAAAATCATATCCACAAAAAATTAATTGTCGACTGAAATCAGGAAACTCGTGTTATTATTCAGTTCAAAATCTCTTGTTGTCGCGAATTCTGTCGAGGAATTTAAAGCTTAAAACATATAAAACGATAATCGTGCCTGTTGTTCTGTATGGTTGTGAAACATGGTCGCTTGCGATGAGGGAAGAACGCAAACTGAAAGTATTTGAAAGTAAAATCCTGAGACGAATATTGGAACACAAGACGAATGGGAATGGGGAGAAACTTCATAACGAAGAACTGCATAATTTGTACGGTTTACTAAACATCGTTAGGGTCATGAAGTCTAGGAGGCTCAAGTGGGCAGGTTATGCAGCCAGAATGGAAGAAGATAGGAACGTTTTCAAAGTTTTAACTGGAAACCCAATCGGAAAACGTCCATTAGGAAAACCTAGGGGCAGATGGGAGGGCAATTAAGATGGATCTCGCAGAAATAGGAATACAAAGTAAAAACTGGATCCAGTTGGCTAAGGATAGAAGTCAGTGGAGAGCTGTTGTGAACGCGCCATTGAACCTTCGGATTCCATAAGCCATAGAGAGAGAGAGAGAGAGAGAGAGAGAGAATATATTTAAGTTAAGCAAAACTACACAACAACCATGAGTGAGTGGTTAGTTTTTGCACTTCTATCGGGAAGTCCAGGATTCAACCCCGAATTCAGGCATTTTTTTTCTTAATTCTATCTATGAATGTAGACATAGTGCGTGTACTGTGAATCCTGCCGACTTCCTTTATCATTTTTAAATCGTTGTTATTACTAATTACCAGCAGTGACGGCTTTGCGAAGGGGGTTAGGGTGGGGATGTCTTACAGATTGAAGCCTGTACCCCGAAATTACGGAATTTCTAAAACAAACTAAATATTAGTTACGCCTTTACTCATAAACTTCAAGCTCTTCTCAAATAAAAATTAGATATTTTTAGAAAAACTAAACATTAATATGGAAAAACCCTCCCAAAATACTTTTCTAAATCCGCCAGTATAGAATGGTCTTCAGGGTTGTATCCGGAAGATTATTGCTGAATATGTCTATACTCATAAACTTCACGCTCCTCCCAAATAAAAATTAGGAAATTTTAGAAAAAACAAACATTAAGCAGAGAAACACCTCCCAAAATACTTTTCTGAATCCGCTACTGATTATTCCTATAAAACTGTATTCAAGGTTGTATCCGGAAGATTATTGCTAAATCATTCCACAGCTACAGTATAAGAAAAATGTGGAAGTACGCTCTGACAGATGTACTGACAAATGTACGCTCTGACGGATATATTGAAAAACATAACTTATGTGCTAGAAGCTAGAGTGGGCCTACTAATCTCTAAGAAATGAAACACGGATGACTAAAAAGAAATTACGTAGAGAAGAAAAAAAAAAAATGTCGATAACTCAGAAGTTAAAGTAAAGTTAAATATCCTCTACAATTGCCCTCAAATACTAGGTACTGTATGTTTAATTAATAAAACATATGCTCCATCCATCATGATGGTGAATTCCAGAGCGAAATATGGTATTTAGGTAATGAAATATTATTTAACTTTAGATTATACTATAAGAAAGCTATTCAAATAGAAAAATCATAAAAATGAAAAAAGCAAAAATTTCCAAAATTCTCGATTTTTTTTTCTAAAAAAAGCCTGCTTTTTATGTGCAAAAAACATCGATTTAAAAAAGCCGGCTTTTTTGCATCTCTACTTGTATGTTGAACACATATTACTTCACAAATATAATAATTTCCAACATATTGCGGGTTCCTCAATACTAAGTTTCCGAAACTTTCAGTGTAATTATCGTGCAGGGAAGCTAAATTTCATTACTGCGAGCACAGTTGTGATTAGAATCACGTCTTTCTGACATGATCGTTTGCTATGGCAGAGAGAATACTTTAAATTAATGCTAAGATAGCTTCTGGAAATTTAAGTTTACGGCGCCACGGTGCACGAAAGGATTTGGCAGTTGGCATATGCTTAATGAGTGGTACACATCAGCTCTCAAGCCTTTATTTCTGGCTTCCTACAGCATTTATTTCATACAGGTTCAATATTTTCTCATAATTGGTGATGTCTCTTCATCTAAAATTTGTACTGGGCAATCGAACACAAGATCACGCAAATCAAAAGAGACGCGATAACTTTTCGATTTGATTTGATTTTAATGTTCCTTTCAGCAGTGAGACAATATGAGACGGACCTACAGGTTAGCGTGGGATCAGAATCACATGTGCTTCCATTTGGAATTGAACCCTCTGGTCTCCCACACCAAAGACGTGTCGCTAACTGCTTAGCCACGATCACGAGGGAGCTCGCAATAACTTTTCGACTAAATAGAATCACAGAGCAACGTTGCTTCTAATAAAAATGAAACCCTGATGCGTGTAGTATTGTTAAAGCAAATAGGAATATAGAGCTTTCGTATGCAAGTAGTACAAGTACATATAGCGTTGACGTCCTAATGACACAGTCATGTGTTGATCGGACAGCCGTGAAACTTTCTGGCGTCCGGTCTTCTCATATGAGAATTACTAAGGCATCCTTTGAAGACTTTTGGCCTTGAAATCATCGTTAGGGAAGTTGAGCAAGCATGTAGAATCCTGTAAATAATCTTTATTTATTGCGAAACACTTACAGAATGTTGACCTATTTGCTCATGAGATGTATACTCGAATCTTTTATTATTGGATCATCCGAGTAGGAAGCATGCTAAGTTGTATTGTGTGTATTTACTAACTCGAAGAATATAAAAATATTTACTTAATGGCATGGCAGGCATTTCATTCTGGTGATGTGTTTATGTGCGTCATCGTGTTACATTTCATTGTATATAAAAATAATGTTATCTTTGTTAGTACGTCGTTTTGTAAATCAAATGACTGTAGTGAGCTTCGTTTCATATTCGAAGCTGCGGTACATTCTCAAAGTTTCGGGATGCAATTGAAACCGGAAGTAGTGGATCAATGACTTCCAGTTGCTATATAAGGCGTACGATCGGAGATAGTACCTGCTGTTGGGATGATAAGTTCATATAGAAAACAATTTCTTGCCGTCTCGTACACATTCTCCTCGGTAGGAATCCATACTAAAACCTGAAGTTACATTAGTTTTTACTACTTCCAGATTCAATAGAAGAATAAGAATTTAAATGGAATCTGCTCCTGGGATCTTGAACCAATAATAATAAACTTTGTTTCTTCCTGTTCCGTTTTCACCGTATGGGAGTAAATATTGGAACCAGAAGTATGATAAATTTCTTTCGGTTTTAGTAGAGAGATAAGAACGGAGGCTTCCTACTGGTCAGGGAACTCAGGGAAACTCAGGGAAAAAGACTGGAAATCAGGGAAAGTCAGGGACATTTTATAAAATACATTTTTTCTAACATTAATTGTACAGTTCGCAGCAAAAAGCCTGCAACATGAACATGTAACTTTATTATAAACTACGCTTAACAGCACAGGGAATCAACATAAGGTCTAAGTAGCACGAATCACACCAGGAGAAACCTCGTTGTCCTCCCCTGTGCACTTATTTTGGAGCAAAAGACTTCGTCGTTTCACAATAAACTTACATGCTCATGTTGCAAGTGTTTTGCTGCGGACTGTGCACCAATTTCAGCTTAGCCAACCTTGATCACAGCATGGAGCGTTGCTCAAATTTTTATGGATAGTAAGTGGAATATACGTAAGCAATTGATTATTATTTGTCTCTATAGAATAAATGTTCTCATACATAAATATTCACCATTATTTATTCCTTATTTATATGTCAGCGTCATCTGACACCTGTCATCAGTAGGGGCAGGAGTTTTTCGCAATTTGAAATTAAACACTTCGCATTTGAAATTAAAAAAGTTCGTGTTTTGTCGCACTTTGAGATTTATAATTTCTCATTTTGTCGACAAGTAAATTAATTTACAAACTCTAATATATGTAAATTATACAAACTCTAATATAAGCCCAATATAAGTAATAAACAATAATACTACTTAGGACAAAAAGTTATTCTTTATGAAATTACTAACAACAAATTAATTCTTTATTCCTTTACAAGTCCAAAAGTTTAAAATACAGTACTGCCATCACAAAATACAGTACTGCCATCAAGTATCTACACTATTGCCATCACAAAACACCATACATTGTATTAGCTATACACCAAAAACGCATACATACAATACATTAGCGCAGTATCTTCTTGTATATCTCAAGTGAACTTTGTGGTGGACAAACACGGTGTGCGTGGGTTTTCTCGGGGTTCTCCCGTTTCCTCCCACTTTCTTCATTCCACCATTTCATTCATTTCTCATAATCACAGTCGTCTTTAGCCTAACCGGCATAAGCGTGGGACGTAAAACTCAAAAATTTCATTTCATTTTCTTGTATATCTCGTCTACAAATTGTTATTCTGGTGAAAAGTGTAGCATGTAGCAGGTTTCTATATTTTCTTCTTTCATTGGTGGCCTTCTTATTTCATTTGTATCATTGATTACCAAACTTATTATAAAAAAAAAAAAAAAAAAAAAAAAAAAAAAAAACTTTCACAATCAGTGTTCATTATTGGAAGGCATATTGCAGACAGGCTCAAGTTAATAAAATTTAAATTTTCCTCCTCTTTTGTTCTCTGTGCAAGTAAAATATCTATCACATTGACATTGCCATGTGACTCTGCATAACTTTATTTAAAACTCTTACGGAAATCAGCATACAAAGGTTCATACATTGCAGTTTCCTCTGAAAATCCTGGTATGTGAACAAAAACCTTGCTCATGATTTGAGAGGAACCCAAAAATTGAGGAATTAAATAATTTTCCAGGGCGTTCACACATTTCATTCAATTCCTGCTTTTTTAGTTAACTTTAAAAGTGGCTCTTCCACGCATCTTTTAAACAATATCATCATTGTACTTTTTATTTCTGAATTTTAACAATGAAATTGATGTTTTTAAAAATTCGCAATTTGTCGCCTTTTGCGGCATATTTCGCTCAAAATGTTAGTTATCGCATTTTGTCGCGACTTCAAAATACCTATTTTCTTACTGAAACCGACGTAGTTCGTTGAAAAACCAACTCTCGGCTTTGTCGGAGAACTTTCGCGATTTCGCAACTTGCGAAAAACTCCTGCCCTTAGTCATCAGGGAATTCTCTGCCAAAGGTCAGGGAAAAGTCAAGGAAATAGATTTCTCGAGATCAGTAGTAACCCTGTATTATTTAGACATTTAATTCATATCAAAACTGCTTCTAGATATCTATTAGTGTTTTATTTCTATGGCTATATCCGTTGAAAGCATGGATTTCCACCATTTACAGTTTGAATGGAGAGGTAAGGGTTGAGATTAATTCAGAAAACTACTTCTCACTATCTGCGAATGTTATCGGTGTTGCTTTATGGAGTTCAATATGAAAACCTGAAATGTAATAATTTTCTACCACTTAACATAATAGTAGAGAGATAAGAGCGGATTAGAACCTATTGTTTAGACACTAAATTCGTATCAAAAGTGCTTCTGGAAATTTATTATCGTTTTATCTCTATGGCTATCAACGTTGAAAGCATAGATTCCACCATTTCCAGTTTGAATAAAGGGTAAGGGTTGATATTAATTCAAAAAATTGCTTTTCGCTATCTATGAGTGTTATCAGTGTTGCTTTATGAAGATCAATATGGAAACTTGTAAATTTTTACAACATACTGTGTTAATAGAGAGAAACAGCGGGAATGGGGATAGAATCTATTCTTGGGATGTTGAACCACTTGAGATTTGAATACAGGGTTAAGAGAGGAGGAGGAACCTATTCTTGGTATACTGAATCCATATCGAAAAGAGTTTCTCGCTGTCTTTTATTGTTTTTTTTTTCTCATATTTATTGACAGATGGATGGACGGACATGGCCGTTAATTAAGACTTCCTGTAGTTGTGTATATTTCATAGTTCGGAAATCTAATCAACCTGTGGCACTAATAACATATATGTTTTATTTTTTATATATCGAAACTTCGTATGACGTTTGTTTTGTGTATAGGGAATTTACTAACATATACTTGAGTCATGTACGACACATGACACAGGCGTGAAACAAGCTTCTCTTCGTCGTAAGAACTTCCACTGCAATGCAGAATGTCACTAAAATTCATGAACCAATTTTTAAGTATTAACCTAATTAGAGAAAGAACATATAAATGCATATTTGAGTGTTGATGCCCCTTGGGCTAAAGGGCATGGATAATGTGGACAAGTGAATAATGATGGAAGAATTGGTGAAATGAGATTATGGGAGAAAACGCAAGTATCCCGAGAAAACCCACGGACACGATGTTGCCTACGAAAAACTTACTTAGTCGGGAATCGAACCAGGGACCCCACACATCAGAGGTAAGCGCTCTGCTACTGAATCACTGTGCCCCCCCCCCTTATAGTTGAGTTTATCTCCCTCGCTTATGCCCTTGTTGCTAAAAGTGAGTGATGATAAATGCGAATTAATAATGATTTAAGGTTTGGTGTAATTATGATTTGATATGAAAAGAAACGGAAGAACTTCAGGAAGGTACATACAGACACAATAGTTCATTGTAAGTTTAATGGCGTAAATTCGAACCATGAAATATCCGTATCAGAGGTGAGCATGTAACAAGTGAATGAACACATACATCTTCGAATGCAAGAATGTTATAAAATATACCCTATTTTATAACATCCTTGTTCGAATGCGACTATAGATCCTATTAAAAGCTGTAGGGCATAGTCGATGAGCGTACTACCAACCGGACAGTCTGAGTTCGATCCCCGGTGGTGGCGGAGTTTATTTTTCATTTTATTCTCATTTCAACACCACTCAGGGGTTCATCCAGTTTCTGTAAAATGGGTACTTGGGGGACCTAAGGGCAAAGGTGCACGGAGGATGGTGGTGACTGCAGCTCTTCCTGTATATACCGAAGCTGGAGTAAGTGTGAAGCCTTAAAGAACCGATAGGCGTAAATGGATTTTACTGGGTCTCGGTTCCGGAACATAAATTCATTTTCTCGAATAAACTCCTGGACGGGCAACCAAAAAAAAAATTATGAAAATTGTTTCAGACTCGGCATCGAAACCGTTTTCCCGGGCCTGAAAATGAAATCGATTTTTCTGAGAAAATCGATGCTGATTCTGGAAGCGAAACTATGAAGGGGACGCGAAATTACAGAGAAAAGAGAAATAGATTTTGTAACAAAAGCACTGTAGGTCGTTTTCCTCGAGTTATTATTTCTCAATTCCTCAACATCTTTTGCTGCTTGTAATTATTTTTAGGTAACGGTAATTGCAAATGATGATATTAAAATGTATTTCGGTTCTCTTCTCGAACGAGCTCCTTCGTGGCTAAGCGGTTAGCGTATGCGCGTTTGGCGTGGGAGACCCGGGTTCGATTCCCGGCGGGAGCTCATGTGGTTCGGATTCCACGTTAATCAGTAGGTCCACGTCTCATATAGCCTCGTTGCTAAAAGGGACGCTAAACTAAAACCAATCAATCAATCTCTTCCCGAACGGCTTTGTCATCAGAACCGATATATCGAAATATGTTTCGGTTCTTTTCCCGGAACAAACCTAATTAAAACGTTTATTTCAGTTCTAGAATCGGAACCCAAAACATTTTCAGTTCTGTTACGATTAACAATCCTATTTATATCCACACAGCCCCTGGGATTTCATGACCAACTTCAAAGTGTGGGCGCTCGTTTACCTGTATCTTTTATACATTCTATAAACTCGTAAAATATATCTAATCGTATGGAATGATTTGACAGCTCTCGATTTTATTGCATCTGGTTTAACATTAAAAAATTAAACAATCCTATTGTAAGTTTTTCATCAGTATTTCAGAAAGTTCGGCAGCAGAAGGCATAGACGAAAACTATAGTGTGTGTTCATGGTTTGATTGCATGAACACAGTCCTAGAGAAGTTAGAGTTGTTGTTTGCATTCCAGATACACACACCTAGTACATACCCAGTATACGTTGTATGTATCCGCTTTTAGATTTCCGAAGTATGCTATGCAGAGTCATTCTGACGCGTGATTAGTGCCATACTAAAGAGTTCGACTAACATATGTTTCCTGCAATAGTCAGGCCATAGTGACGCTAGTCATACGTCAAAACGGCTCTGCATAAGGCCCGAGAAGTCCTACTACGTTCGTCCATCGACACGTATCAAACCGAAAACGGTCAGAGATACCGAGAAATGGTTTTCTGACGCAATTCAGCGTCCCAAGATTGGTTTCATCCTCTCAACACTATTCGAACCGGAAGTGGTAGAAATAAACCATTTTCGGTTTCGTTTATCAGCATATAGCAAGCCAGTAATATTGAGTTTTTTCTTTTCTTTTCTTTCTTTCTCCATTGATTCACCAACCCAACAAAATGTTTCATATCTATCCTTATCCCTCTGCTAAACACGGAATAGTAGAAATGTAATACCATTTCCGTGTTTATTGATCTCTATATATCAAAAACAGTAACATAACTTTGATGTGCATTGAGTGCTCCACTCATATCTCTTTATTTATACCGAAAGTAGTAGAAAATTACGATTTTCGATTTTAACCCATATATGCCCAGAACTATTTTTTTTCCGCAATTTTCATATTTTGAGTGAATATTTCAAATATGGCGTAAATAAAAGATATATGCTTTACTTTTTCCAAAACATTTATTTTCCCGGATTTTCGGGGTGGCTCGTTAACGACCCAATGGGCATACTGTTTGTTACTAATTTAGTTGTACACAGTTTCGATTTTTAGAACATTTATCAGCAAAGAATACAATAAACTTCTCTGTGTAATTATAAAGTGCTATATACAGGGTGTCTCAAAAGTCCCTTGACATAGGGTAACTTACTATCAAAGTTACAACAAAATGTAACAGGGGGAAACCGTCTCCAAATATGATGTTTTCAATCTAAAGTGAAAGAATTTTTAAAATTGGAAGAGCTATTAGGGCTGAACACTCTTTATGCGCTCAAAGTTAAATGAAAAAGCGAGGTTGCTATTTACCTGGACCCCTAACATAAGTCAAAGAAGCTAGTCTTTTACGCTAACGTGTCGATGACCAGCCCCCATTTCAAGCATGCTCTCATCCACTATACTCTTACAAAATTTATCCATCTCCCGGGGAATGGCAATGTTGCATTTTCATTCAACATTGGGCACATAGAGGGTACAGCCCAAACGGCTTGTCCGATTAAAAAAAAAAAAAAAAATCTTCACTCTAGATTGAAAAAATCACATTTGGAAACGGTTTTCCCTCTTACATCTTGTTGTAACTCTGACAATAACAGAGTTACCCTATGTCAGGGACTTGTGAGACAGCCCGTATATATAAATCTATTGCACAAAAATAATTGTTCGTCAAGTTTTGGTTAGGATTTTTCAACATAACCATGTACAAAAACACAGAAAAGCATTTGTCGTGGAGTCCTACACCACACTTTCTACACCCTTTTGTTGTTTTAGTACTGCAAATATTATAGCGACGCCTCCGTTGCTTTAAAACAATAATTTGTTCTGCAACGTGACGACGTGCTACTGGCGATATATGACTTCCCGGATTTCTTGGTGTAGTTGGTCTGGGTACACTTGGAGCAGTTCCATTTTGCAGTAGAGCCCACACTACGTCTCTTCGAAATACTAAACTTTCACTGGTTAGGCCTTCTTGCCAAAAACCAAGAATTATTCATCGCAACATCGAACATCCAAACGCAATGTGTATGTGCCACTTTTTGCCTCTGATACCAATACGTTAAGCTTCTATATTTTGGTCCATTCTATCCACCGTGCCCATATTTTTACTGTACATTTTGATGACATTTAGCTGGGGAATGGTAATTTTTCTCTTCTCTGAAGAGGAATAACGTTCGGCACTTTGCACAGGATGAACGTCAAATTCAGTTGAGAGGTCACAATATTATTGCCCTTCCACCTAACTGCGATAACGTTGTTTGTAGAATCAAACGTTCCACGTCTTTCTTTCTTGAAGGTGTTTGTGGCAGGTAAAGAGCACTTTCTAACGCGATATTCTTTTACGGTTCCTGTTTCACAGAAACCTCTTTTAGAAAGTTCTACTAATAACATTGATGATGTAAAGATATTGCCAAAAAATGAGAAACAAAGGTTCTTATACATTGCTTGAATTTTTTCAACCAATGCAAGACTTACAGATTCACCTAAATTATGCATAGTTCGTTCAGCGACTCTTCTTCCTTGATACAAATCAAACTGTAGGGAACAATCTAATCTACTACAAGCCGCGCACGCTTTGAATCCAAAACGAATAGTCTTGCCACGTATAAATTGCTTGCAACCATGGCGATAAAATTACGATAAAATTATTTCTGTGTAAAAGTATGCATTCTTTTGTTGCTAAGTGATGTACAAACAATTGACTTCAATGCAGTAGACCCACTGAGTCGATAGCGACCCACCTGCTCACTGGGTCGTTAACGACCCACGTGAAATTATATAGCTTCTAAAATCCGTACTACCCAAAGTTATACAGTATGGCTCATAACATAATTATAGTACTGTCTTGTCTTTCTAATTACGCTATGCAAAGTTTCGGAAAAGAAAGCGCATAAGGTGTATAATGTCTTTTGTGGAGGAAGGTGAATAAGTAGAACTGGCCCTTACAAGTTCCGGAAGAAAAATAATTATATAATTAACTAGATGTAGTCAGATGCAAATAACTACAAAGGCAAGTAAAAAAGGCACTAGAAAATGGAAGTCAAGCATAAAATGAACAATTGTTATTAACCATATTAAACTACCTCGAATCGAAAAAGGAGTCGTTAACGTCCCAGTAGGCGTATGTGGGTTAATGCTGATCGACATAGCGAAAACGGTAATAGGTAGCGAGGAGTCTTTTTTTTTTTTTTTGACAATTCATCCAAGAATAACGTTTAAGTCCACCCTTATCTGTCTACTAAAATTCTGCTTTCAAAATTGTATCCCCATACTATGGAAGTCTACCATGGTCTCAGAATATGAAACAATAATCATCTCTCTCCTTTATTCTAGTGGCCATTGATATACGGGATCCTGGGTTTGATTCCTGGTGGGAGAGCATTAAATCTGTTTGGTGGTTTGAATTTCACCTTAAACTGTAGGCCCATGTCTGATACAGCTTGCCGATGAAAAGAAGATGCTAAACTTCATTAAGCAAAACAAACAACAAACGTCTGTCTCGTTACGTAATTGTCGCATATATACCAATACGCTGTATACTGATAACCTTTTACTTTCAACAAGATAGGTTTGTCGCTTGTCAGATACCTTTGTCTAACTGCCGGAAGTAGCGCTGCATTTCAGTAGCAGAATAAAATATGAAATCAAGGTTATTGGCAAACAGCCAACGAGTGTATTAACGGAATATTTCATTAACACTTCGTTGGTTTCATGAGCGAAAAGCTCTTTAGAGACTTCTTTCCCTCGAATTTAATTAAAACCAAGAAGCAAATGAAAAATGGAGAAATCTGTGCAAGTGCTCAAAAATAAATCCTTATATCTTATTAACGGTGAATTTGATTTTAGCTTTTGTTAGCACATTTCCTTTCATTATCTCATTCAGGGGTTCCCATTTCAATTTCACAGAAGTTTAAGAAAAATAGCACGCACGTATAAATTTTATATCAACTGACCTCAGAGAGAACAATTCATGGTATTTGTATGTTTTGGTATTTCTTTATACGAGTTTGTTTTGATACTTGATAATACAGCTGTTAATTTCTACACACAAAGCATAATTAAAACCATACAGATTTTAAGCTATGGCAGCTTTCATTTTTTTTTTTTTTTTTTTTTTAACAAAATGAAATAGACTTGTTCTTTCAGTTTTCCTCAGAAACTTTTGTACTGAAGATTTTATGACAATTTACAAATAGTATGTTTGTAACTGTTGAGAGTGTGTGTGTCATTCATAGAAGTGTGTGCGTTATTGTTAGAATACAAGATATGATAGTTAACACAGCATATACAGGATGTTTCAAAACATCACCGACAACGTTTGGTAGGTGATTCTTGACACCAAGATAAGACAAAAAAAAAAAAAAAAAAAAAAAGTATAGACGAACCTAGGTGCACAAATGCTTCCTTTCGGAGTTATAGGCTGCCGAAAACTTAAAAAGTGAATTTTAAAGGTCCATAATTCCAAAACTATGGGACCTACCATAGTCGGTTCAATACTTCATTTAGGAACTAGTATGTGCCCTATAGGGCAGCTACTGCGAAGTTGGGGATGGGAAGAATTGGAGTACCCACCGTACTCTCCTGACATTTCGCCCTGTGACTTTGATCTTATTCGAAAGATTAGGGAACCACTACGTGGTAGGCGGTTTGTAACACGCGAGGACATTGCTAATGCTGTGCGCGAACAAGTGACCCGATTCACACATGGTGCGGCAAATGCTGAGGCGGATGGTATTCAGCGCCTCCCACATCGTTGGCAGCGTGTGGTGCAAGTAGCAGGGGACTACTTTGAGGGTCTTTAGGCCCCGGTTTGTCATGCCAACTGTATGCGTACTGTGTTGTCATTCTTTTGCACCATGAAGGCCATATTGTCATGTATACTACTGTAATAAATTAGTGTGTTACGATATTTCAGTGCTATTTATTGTTCACACATGTAATTAACACCTTGTCCTTCCGTCTGTAGTGTATATACGGTATATCACATTTTCCAACCGGACTGGCATCTTCAAGAAAAGTTGCCATGACTTTTGCCCTAACCCTCGTATATATATATATTATACCAGGGTTGGGGCAAAAGTCATGGCAACTATATAATATTGCATGTGAGGGTTTCCACTAAAGCCGTCATTTTTCTCTTTCATGAAAATTGAGACGAAGCAAGAAATTCTGAAATATGCAAAAGAAAAGTTAGTACATATTTAAACGTTACATGTAGTGAGTTGAAATACTTGTATACATCCCATCGGGATATAGCACGAGGGAAATGAGTGCAATGAATCGTTCGTTTCGTTCGTATCTTACTTCGAATTACAACATTATAAACCATTGCGAGTACAATTAGAATTACATGTAAAGTCCAGAAACATATATCCGTGGCATCTAGAGTCCTTCGAGGTAGTATCAGTTGGTGAATTGCCACCATTGATGAATCAGGGCCAAGGCGTATGAGTTGGAACTGAAACGCCAGTCAACGGAATGGCGTCATCTATGATCGCCATCTAGGTAGAAATCTCTCCTCTGTCAAGCTAATGGGCACCATGGCGTATGACGTTAGGGAGTGGTATTTTTTTGCCTTTCGTCTCACATGGCCAAAATGTGAATGTACTGTACTACTCCGCACTTTTCTGCAACGCTGCCTACGTCGGGCTGTTTGGGAGAAACGCTCTCAATCCTTCATGGCGAATTCTTCATTGGCACTCATCCTTCACAATAACGGCAGTGTGTGAGCAGAATCTTCTCGCGCGTTGGAGATGTCAAGTACCCGAGCATCCATCATGTTCAGCAGACTTACCATTTTGTGATTTCGACTCCATACCAAAGCTAAAGGAGCCAGTGATGGAACACGCTTTCGAACATGTAAAGACATTACAATTACCACAACGGTGAGCACTGAAATCATAAGGTTTGTTCATAGTGATGCCACAAGTATTCGGCATCTCCCACGTCGTTGGCAGCGTGTGATGGATTATTTGGGAGACTACGTTGGAAGACTTTAGATGACATTGGTTCTTAAACGTAATTGTAATTGCGCTTGTAATGATTTATTAAGTTGTAATTCGAAGTACATTGTACTTTTTTTTTCTATATCGTGAGGGGATAAGTATATTCGTTTAACTCCCTAAGTAGTGTTTACATATGTACAAAGCTTCCATTTGGATATTTCAGAAATTTCTGCTTCGTTTTTATTTTCGTTAAAAACAATAAACTGCCATGACTTTACAGTAATTCTTGTACGTGGGTTGTTCAATATATGTTTCATTAAGCTCTAAAAAATATTTATTTTTAAAAATACATTTGTAAACTGTACATACATGTGTAGGTGGGTTCCCCCTCACTTCTCCACATAATCCTCATTGAGATTTAATCTGCTATTTTAGTTAAATATAAAATAAAGTTCAAGTGTTAATAAGCATTTGGGCTATATGTCAGTAACCACAGTTCTGTTACTAGTGTTACATGATGAGCTTAGTGAGAATATACTTCAGTGTTACTTTCACCCTAATAAGTGGCGTGTTTCTCGTTATCAACAATTTTTAGGTTTTTAAAACCAATTCGATTTTGCCAAATTCCTACACTGGTGCATATAATTTTCTTCTACTTTGTAAGATCTATCGATTGATATATCTTAACTTGGGATATTTTTTCTGCTAAATGCTAATACTTGTAATAATAGATTATTGTAGAATTTGTATAAGAGGTTTCTTTATAAAGTATATATAATTCATAGTATTTATAAAGTATTATAATTCATAAATTATCACAAAGGATGTTCCCTAATAATAAAAGGCAAACATTTCAGTCTGTTAGTCTCGTTTCCGCGCTAATGGATGTTGCTAATGGTTATATCTTGCTACTCAGTGATATAAATCTATACAATGTGTTGTGTAAAACGAAGTTTTTTCAATCTTATATATAAAAGAGAACGCACAAATCCTTTGTTCCCTCATCACGCTAATACGGCTGAACCAATTTCTTTCATTTTTGGGGGGTTATTAGGATTTGGACCCTAGATGGTTTTTATCATATCACTTTAATTTTTAATTACCAGTGTCTTGAGATAATTGACCATTCAAGTGTCCATAACGTACAAATCCTTTGTTAGTTCATCATAGGTAAAAATAAACGTATTTATATGCAACCCGCATGACCGTGTCACTCGGCGGGTTAACATAAATGACAGGCGATATAATGTTAACATTTACTGCAATCTACTATGGTTTTTATCATATCACTTGAAAGCGAAAACGTAAAAATTATCTAAGTAACAAAGTTTATTGCGTTCCGGGGTGACCCCAGCGAAGCGGGGTGAACGCTGCTAGTAATAGCATAAGTATGGTGTGGTGCGTAAACTCCAAAGCGAATTTTGTTGAATGTTAACACAGTGTGAATGTGAAATAAAAAACAAGAATAGGAATGGCAAAAGAGTTGAAAGAAAGACTCATAAACTGCTTCGTGTGGAGTATTGTATTGTATGAATCAGAAACATGGACATTACGCAAAAATTATAAAAAAAGATTGGAAGCTTTCGAAATGTGGGTGTTGAGAAGAACAGAGAGAATTAGTTGGATCGGGTGGATAACGAATGAGAGGGTATTAAAAGTGATGGGGGAGATGTTATTAAGAAGAGGAAGGGAAACTGGTTTTGACGTCAACTATGAAGGAGCTGCATCAGAGGAACATGCTAGAGGGTGTGGGAGAAAAGAGATAGGGGGGGGGTGCAGGAACTACAATTAATTGACAATATCAAAACAGAAAAATCGTACGTGAAGACGAAGAAGTTAGCAAAAGACCGTGGAGCATGAAAGCTTTTCAGTTGTGGCAAATGACCTTCCAATAATGGCAGAATACAAATGATGATGATAACAGAGAACTTTCAATTAAACATGACTTTAACCTATAACGTACAGCGAGCCGAGGCTATTCCTAATGATAAACAGCAGACTTCACAGCCTGTGAGTTACACTAATCCCAATAATAAAGTCATGCCAATAGATGCCACTCTGCGTTGTTGCTTGCCTGTTCAAACATATCCGTGAATAATTACATAAATTTTACATGGAGTGGTTGGTGGGCAAACTGAAAATAAACAATTTTGTTAAATATAAACAATTAGAGATTGGGTTTTGTGAGAAACTCATCCCTAGTGATGAAGCAACATTTTTTTGTGAATATCACTTAAAAAAAAAAAAAAAAAAAACTTTCGAGTTCTTTAGTATGTCTGCAAAGTTTTGTGACAATATGTCCAATAACAAAAGTAAAGTTACTTATGAAATCGTGTCAGTTATTTTTAATAACGCTGTATTTGTATTTTTTAAAAATAGGTATTTTATATTTTATTTTGTGGCTTGTTGCATAGTTTCTATGTCTGGAATACTGCCTTGCAGGTGAGAAACGTTAAAGTTTCAGATTCATTGTGAGTCTCTAAAAGTTTATAACCAACAATAAATGAAGAGAACAACTCTATCCTGCTTTCATTATGTAACTTTGTATGAAGTTACTCTCCCAAGGCAATAATCAATTTCTTACTATGATGTCAGCATCATCACTGCAGTTAGAACAAAGTAAAACCTTTCTTTCGTATTCTGTAGTTTTGATAATGCTTGGTATTATTTTCTTCTTCACTGCTAGAGAATGGGATTGAGATTGTTTCGAAGTAAATTTAGCCTCCAAACTCGTGAGTTACGCGTATAACGTTTTGTTTCATTTTGCTAGGAATAGAATATTGATATATGAAAGGATTTGTTGAGTCTCTATACTTTGTAATAGAGTGCTCGAATGAAGCAAGCTTCTCCCAATATAATACAATCAAAATATGGTGTAGAACTAATAACTTTATCTTAATTCTACCATATTGCTTTCTCTTCCATACGGCTTTTTGTAGCAGAAGACGGGAAAAGGGATAAGGTAACATGAAGCTTCTCTGATCATTGCACCTTGTCTTTTGCGACGAGTGAAGTAAGGGAAATATTGTTTAGCACTTGTCAATATTGAATGCTGACGATGTCATTATATTAGTTAAGTACTCTTACAAGAACTGCCCGGGAAGTAGTAACCATGTTCGAAAATACAGCAAGGAAATATAACTGTGGTACTAAATTCTGTGTTATATTTGTGCATACTTTTCTATATAATCTCCCGGGATATTAAAGCAGTTGTTATACAGTGCAATGAGCTGTTAAGACTCGTCATAAACACTTGCGACCAGTAATTATGAGCGAACCACTTCCCTCATATCTATGAAAAGTACACCTCTCAGTCTTAAGAAGAACATTCAGTGATTTAGTTGTATCATTCATTTCTTCATTGTACTCAACCAAAAATATTATTTTGTCTTTTTTAGTGCTTGCAAATAAGACAATAACACTGAATTATCTCCTCCTAAATGTTTTAAGTACAGTACATTTGTTTAAAGCATTGTTTTTAAAAGTTTTTTTTTTTACCTTTATTATTGTTACTTTTTTAGCTGGCATGTACGCAGGAACTTATTTCGGGAGTCCCAGACTCCCAGGACCCATCTCTGCGTACTCCCCTGCTTTTTAGTCTTTGTTTAATATTTTTAATTGTAAGAATAGTCTATATCGTATTACGAAAAGAAAAATGCTGAAACTTGTTGATAGGAAGTCAACAGAACGCATAGGTATCAACAACCAACCAAACTTCTTTGAGGGTTTTTATTGTATTAGCAGCTCGATTACTATTTCTATTAATTTTCCAGTAAAACAAGCTACAGGGAAAGATACTTAAAAATATTGTATTGCCATCGAGCTTACATATCAGTACAAAAATTAAGAACTCTAGTTAGTATGGGAGTTTGTGAAATTCAAATTGCAAGATTTAAGAAAAGTAAGCCAAGAAAGGCATTGCAGTAAGAATAATTCTCTGTCCATTATCGAAAACCACATTCAATTGGTCAGTCATTCCAAAGGTATACGACAAAATAAAACTATCAGTACGAAATCAATTTTGCTGTCACTAGAGGCTGATAATATTCGAAGGCCTAGGGCTAAGGTAAGGAAAAGCATATTTTACAGTAGTACATCTCCACCACAAGCTTAAGACGAATGTAAAGGAGTACCAGTCCTCAATAGATGGCAGCATGTTTCCCCTCCCATTCAAATCTATTTTGTGCAAAGCATAAATTGTCATTTGAAAATAATTCAGTCAAATTAAAAATATTGCTCACAAAGACAAATGAAGTTAACAACCAGGGTATAGTCATAGCACTTTTTCAATTCTGTTTCTTCCCTTATTCAGACAGTCGGACGGACTATTCGAAGTAGTCTTATATTTCTTAATGTGAAACAAGTGCTCATAACAGTGAATGAAACAAGATAACTAAAATTTACACAGATTACTGATTCAATGTGCCTTTGAGTGACGCTTCAGTGTCCACTTCCTGAATTTGACTGATTTAACCTAAATATTTTTGCTACGTTAAAAAAATAATAAAAACTGTTGGAATGATAAGAGAAACGTCATACCATCTGTTGGTGCTTATTGTCATTCATCTTAAATGGCGTTTGGAGAAAATTATTTAAGAACACATTCTATTACTGAATCACCATGTCTCATATCTATTTCATGGCCTTGGATGCCCAACTACGAATCTACGGATGTACCGTAGTGAATATCTTGCATATCTTCTACACCAGCGTTTCTCAAACTTTTTTCAAGCGAGTACCACTTTTATTAGTATCAATGCCATGCGGACCTACTGCTCTAGTCCGCTTCGCAAGCAAATTTCCCCTTAATTTTGTATTATTATTAAAAGAAGGAAATACACATTAGTTTTTACTGTAAATCGAAGGCTGTCACGAGGTGCATCAGTATGAATTATTAGAATTTATACAACAGGGTGTCATCGTTCACGAGTCATGAAAAAGTCATGAAATCAGAAAACGGTCATGAAAGTCAAGAAATTTAGCTTTTTGGTCATGCTTTTTTTTTTTCATCTGTACAAATATAAGTATAGACTGGAAAAATTTGTTTTATAAAACGTCAAAATTCACCACCCAAAATGTCTATTGTCGACTTTAGACGCTACCAAATCGCAAGCAAAGCACTTCTTTCTCATGCATGAAAATTCGGCCCAATTCGTACCCAAATTTTCTTTTGAAAATGTTACTAAATTTTATGGTTTGCGAAAGAAAAGGACACGAAAAAGTCACGAAATTTCATTTTAGAAATTTAGTAGACATCCTGTACAATTATTTTATTAAATAGTATAATTTATTACTTCTATTATCTAGGCTTGTTCGAGATTCTTAACTAAAATGTGTGATTCGCATTTCATTTAAATTACATTTTTTCTGTCTTTTTGGATTAATGTTTAACCTAAGAGGCATAAGGACCACAGTTTGGGAAGCGCTTTCCTACAGTATAAGGAACTTCAATCTAGTCATATGTTATTAGAAAACAAGTTTTGAAATGCAGAGTAGAAATTCAACTTCAGATTCATTCCACAACAAACTATATTTCTATTTAATTTTTTTGCTCTTGATTTGTCGAAATGTTATCAAGTCAACTAGCAGTTTCATTTTAAAAACTTTAGATATGATAAACTCATATAAGGTAGGTAGAAGAGAAATTTATTCATTACAACTTATGCAGGGTTTTTGTGTAACACCTTTCCGTTTGTGTAAAGCTTTAATGTAATCTATTTATCTACACTTTATGTTTACTTTTGTAGCAGAGATTATGTGGAACTTCTGCAACTTATCGCTGAGACATATAAAACATACATGTGCTTTTTGTCGCTTATTATCTTTTTCTTTTTAACCGACTTTTAGAAAAAAGGAAGGCTTGTATATACAAGGGTGGTCCAATGTAAATTTCATTAGAATCTGATGATAATCTTGGAAGCTAGACCATGAATAACTGAACGGCTGACGTAACTGTGTTTGTATATTAATATATAATTTTAGTAACGCCTATATATAATATTTGCTCATACATGTTTCATAGGTCGACCCATTTTATAGAAAATAGGTATTCTACTTTTTAGTTTAGATCTAAACTACTAGGGTGTAGCGAAAAAGTGGGAAACTAAAACAAACGTATTAAATACAGGGTGAACCTGAAAGATGTGCACAAACTCCGGGAGGTGATTAGTGACATCAATACAAGACATAAAGTTCTGTTGCATATTGTCGAATTCCGCGTCGTCTGCGAGTGACAGGGGTGCCAACTTGGAATCGAAAATCGACTCGTGACAATTGCAATGGAACAGGAAGATGTGCAAATACTTTGGGAGGTGATTCGTAACATCAAAAGAAGACAAAACATCCTCTTGCATGCTAACGAATTCCATGTCGTGTACGAGTGACGGCAGTGCCAAGCTTGTTTTCCTTTGATGTAATGAATCATCCCCTCCCCCCAGAGTTCGTACACATCTTTCAGGTTCACCCTGTATATTAACCGACTTTTGAAAGCAGAAAATAAAAATAATCTACTTGAAAAACGCTAAAAAACAGAAAATATCTAATTAAAAATCGCCAAAAATATAAAAGAGTAAAGTAAAAGAAAGTTTCTGTTACTACTGGTATACTGAAAAGTTACTGATGTCAGTAAATAATAATAATAATAATAATAATAATAATAATAATAAGTTTGTGCCTAATTGTACAATATTGTTAGCGTTTAACGGAAAAGATTTTGTCCAAATATGAGATATGTACCCATCGATAAACAGATTGAATTGAGCGGAACAAAATAGTATGCATGAGTGTAAAAGCTCATGCGTACTTTTCCGTAGGTTTTATTGAATTATTGTGTCAATAAACGCTCATGCATAATTTTCGATAGGTTTTATTGAGCTTTTTTGGAGTGTAAAAGCCCAAGCATAGGTTTCCATAGGTTTTATTGAGTTATTGTGTGAGCGTAAAAGCTCATGCACGATTTTCGATACGTTTCGTATCGTATTGAGCTATTGTGTAAAACCTGATGCAGAGAAAACAATTAATTTGTAAACCTAAAATTGATGTTACACGAGAACAATGCCACTTATAGAGATGAAACTCACAGTGAAATATACCATTATTAAACTCTTCATTATGATAGAAGCAAGATGACAATACGTAGTATGGTTAATGAGATACAATCTAAAAGTATCATTTACTCTTAAATTTTACTTTCTGTTCAACTAAAATATTCTCCAAATATAAAATGTATATTAGCCCGTAGTTCTAATCGAACTAAACAAGGTAACGTGCTTGAGGGTAAATCATGGTCTCCATATTCTGGAAAGTCAAGGAAACTAAAGAAAATGCTTATAAATCAGGGGAAGTTAGAGAAAATACAGTAGAATACTCTGAATCTCTTCTTCAAAACTCTCTCCCAAAACTAGAAAACCTAGACTTTTTTTTTTTTTAAAAAAAAGAAAGATTAGGAATGTTGTAAACTGTTTTTCTGTACTTCTTGGTGTTACTTCAGCTATATCACTCTCTCTGTTTACAGATTTAACTTAAATGTGTTTGCATCATAATGGGGTAACAAACCAACTTTCTTTAATAACCAATGTCTAGATGAAAAACTGTACTCTGAATCTTCTTCCTGGTTAGGATGTGCACCTGGAAAGTGCACGCAGAATGCTTCAGGCTTACTAATACGAGTCGTAGAGCAGTGTCATCTGATGCTGAAAGACCTTAGCATATATATCTAGCGAGTAGGAGTCTACCGTCATCCCCAGTGTCGCCGCCGAACTGTTACCCAAAAGGTTAACCTAGTCACATCTCCCTTTCGGTGCCAGGAGCCATTACGGCCACCACAACTATCGAATCCCACAGTATGTCCTGCTACTACAGATTGCACCACTAGACCTAGTGGCTCTTGCAAGCTACTCACTTGGGAGTTCTGATCATAGACGAGATTCTGGTCCATTTACCTGGCGTAGCTAAGTTCGACCACTAGAGTGTTAGAACAAGAGTAAGCTGGCCGTTTTTGTTTTTCCTGTATTGACACGAGTGGAAAGCAGGAATTAGGAACAGAAGAATTAGGATGAAGGTTGTCAAGTGCTAACGTAAATAATTACTCCTTCAGTATACATATTTTCACGTGCACAAGTCAATTAATATTCATCCAATGTGAGACATTCTGGCTTCTTTACAATGTGAACGTGGATGCTTCTGAGATTCTACAGTCTGATTTCTCTGCGAAAGAAACGATTAAGACTAAAGAGAGAATTTAATCAATTCATTCATACTGAAAATGCTTTCCCATTTTTGATCTCAATTGCAAGTTATAGTACCACATTAATAATAATATCTTTGACGGCATTATTTCAGGCTTTGTTGAACCATGGTGCATTAGGAGTTGAGCAGTTTCTTGTGAATTGTGACGTCAGTGAATTCATGAATTGTGATTTTGAATTCATGTTTTTATGTGAGAGCTTGGTAATGAACAAAATTATTTAGTTTTTTTTTTTTTTTTTTTTTTTTTGTCATTCCAAATTTCCCTACTTTACAAATTGTTTTACATTTTTACGCTTCACTACAAAGCATAGAAAAGTGTGGAAGTAAAACTAAATATGCATTTGTTCATTATCAGTAAAATTCACGTAGTTGATCTGGGAGTAGGATTCTTTGTGCCTCTTTATTATTTTTCTCCTATTTGGCATACAAATATTGAATAATAATAATAATAATAATAATAATAATAATAATAATAATAATAATAATAATAATAATAATAATAATAATAATAATAATAATGTCCATTTCAGTGCCGCGATCAGCTTTTTGGCAAAAATACATCACGTAGTATCAGAAGACTGCATCGAGATAGAATAATAATAATAATGAATAAGAAAACAGTAAAAAGATGAATACTAATATAAAACACAATGCCGATAAAAGTCAGTTAAGTAGAAATAATTTCTTGTCAACGCTGTAAAAATTACCATGCTCTCGATCCATCTAAAACAACGAAAAGCTAAGAACAGCAGTTTTAAAATTACATTTTAGGTTAATGTTTCAAAACGTCATTGCTTAAAACTATCAGTCAGATCTCCTAAAATATTGACTTGCGTAATACAGTAAGTCTAAAATGTGCTTAAAGAATCTACCAATCTTCTTAAAATTTCACATTTCCAATTCAGAGGAACTAAAATCGTGTTATTTCTTATGTTATGATTGGGTATTTTAAAACCTATGTTTCGTAAACAATATTCACTGATATAAACATGGGGTGATATCAATAAAAATAAGTAACTACTCCTGAGAAGTCCTGCTCGAGAATCAGAGTATCTACACCTGGAGTAATCTCCTCCCTCAATTTCGTATCAATAAAACAAGCCACTACTCAGGTCTAGTCTGCTCCAGATTTATGAACGTTTACTCGCGCTTCCTCTGCACGTAGCACTGAGTCGTATCAATAAAAGAAGTGATTACTAATTTCTCCCATTCATCGCGCAGTCATTTCGTTGTTTTTAACCTATGGCGTGTATCTTAAAAGCCATGAAACGGGCAAGTAGTAACGATAGCTTCAATCAAAGTGCATTTGTGGATATTCTAAAAGAGTTTCCAGTGGTACTTTCAAAGTCACAGCTACCAGAAAGTAAACGAAGGAAAGCCGAAACTTTGAAGGTAATTACAGTGAAATGCAACGAAATATCAAATACATCTACGACTGAGACACAAATTCAAAAGAGAATCTTTAATATTCGAGCGAGAATAAAACAAAAATAAAAAAGAAGAAAAAACGGGAAAGAAGAAAGTAATATTGAAACCATGGGAATGAACCGATTTGAGCTGACGGATGTTGATTGGAATCCAGCAATATCAAGATTAACACGACAAGCGCATATCACGTGTTGTCCAAGGTCTTTGTAGATTGTTTGGCTTTAAGAACGAAATCAGACACTTGGCTCCTTTGTTTTCTTTTTTAATAAAGTTCAGCCACCCACGTCATAAATCACGTCCATCTGATTGCGTTTTCCACACCATACGTGTCCCCTTTCGCCTTGACATAAACAAAATACATTCTCATGTATACACCCTTTCTATCAACGTTGAGTTGAGTTGATTATTAGTTTAACGTCCTTTTCAGTAGCGTGCCTATATGAGACAGAATCCACTGATTAACGTGGAATCCAAACCACATGAGCTCCTGCCGGGAATCGAACGCGGGTCTCCTATGCCAAAGGCATGTACGCTAACCGCTTAACCACGAAATAGCTCTTCCTATTAACGTATTATTCTCCAAAATACTAGGTTTCTTTAATGCCACTTGTGTATAGTCAAGTGCTCCGATAGCACCCGGAAATGTATATTGTTCTTGCCACTCTGCTTTTGCTGTTTGTATATTACGCACACTTCCGGAAACAATCCATTTTCAGGTAGTCATAGACAGTACTTTGAGCCACACCAGAATCCCCTGACATTCCGACCTTGAATCCCGGATCACTCACGTAACGCAAGAAAACCAAGGGCACCGATTTCTCTGTAAATTGGGCGGGGGAGGGCATTCAGATGTAGAAGGTATATATATCAGGATTTTAAGACAAATTGCACTCTAATTATGCCAAATATTGTATATTCATAAATACAATAGGGGGCCCACATGAGCTTTGGGGGGCCCGGGTCCCCTGGCCCCCACAGGGTCGGTGCCCTTGAAAAAAACCCGCATCTTTTCATCATTACGTAGTCCACCACCCCGAATTTCGGTTGATTCTCCTTAAAAAATGTTGTGCTAATCACTACATTTTCTTTCATAAACTTATAATGCTTTTTGTAATCTCTATTTCCAACATTTCTATGCAGTTTATAAGTTTTTCTATGTAGTAAAACAATCATATACTCTGCCATATTTCGCACGGAGTCACCTATTTAGCTTGCTCCACAAATTTGGAGAAGTTACTAGCATCACAGAGGAGTCTTTGATTTTTATTGATATCAAACGCGTAGTAGTTACTCGGCTCGAGAACAGAGGTGTGGTTACTTCAAAAGGGCGGGGCTTCTTCGAGGTCAGCCGAGACGACTATTGTGTTTTTCAGATGTAAAGCATCACGGGCAGTAGCCAATGCTGTGCGATATTCCGCGCGGTGTTGCCGGATTTCGGACTCCCCTTTCCCTTCTCGCTCTTCCTCTAGTTGAGATTATTACACATACATTGGCAACATTATTCACAATGTAAATATACTATTCCAGCAAACTCAAAGATTTTGGCTGTGTATCCTAGAAGTATATATAGCAACTGAATAACCTACCTATTAACTTATTCCAGTGGAACTGCTAAACGTTCGTCTTCAACACTACTTTCACTATCGTCTATGTCAATTAATATTTCGCCATTGTCTGAATCTGACTCTTGTAAATTTTTTATTATGAGTTCCAAAAATTGTAAACACAAAAAATAATTCTTCGAGCTTCACTTCGTAGCACTTTTTTTTTTTTTTTTAAAAGAAAATTCCGCACTTGTACTCGGTTTCCTTAAAGACATTGTCAACTATAATTTTGGAGAACAAATGAACTACCACGAAAGAAAGCAACCTAGACACTGATGAATTCTGTTTATGCTAGAAGAAGAGAAGTTGCGTTCCTACACACACAATCAGCTCCTTTGCTTCCATGTAATAACATACTCTTATACTTGATGTAGGTCTCACAACAACAATCCATCTGATTCGTAAGCAACACGATATGGTCGAGTTTGTTTTGGGTTACAATAATTTATGACACCACTCAGACGCCTGGTGCTTTTGCATCCCTGCTAGAGGAGTAAAGAAGGAGTACGTAATTGGCCACACATACGTAAGGTATTGAAACGAAGAAAAAAAAAATCATACTGCGTTTCTTCTGTCGAATAAGGAAGAATCTTGCATGAAGGCAATTTCAAAACAATATTACGAATGTCCCATACCTTCTGTTCTTCCACATGAGCTCCCGCCGGGAATCGAATATATATATATATATATATGAATCAAATTGCAGAGGCTTGTTATTTAATTCGATCGCTTACTATTCTCAAGGGTGTAGAAACGGGGGAAAAGCGGGCCTTGACTTTCCAAACTATTTCCAGCCCCGAAATGAGGTTCATCTAGTGTATGTTTAGTAAACTTATTTAATAGTTAATGCAAATTAGGAACGTTTATAATAAAATAAGATTTTTAAAAAAAGAAAAAAGAAAACATCATCAATACAGTTTCTGTACCTAATTACAAGGACGCTGATTTCTCTGTAAATTGGGGGGGGGGGTGCATTCAGATGCAGAAAGCATATATGATGATTTTAAGACAAATTGCATTCAAATTATGCCTAATATTGCACATTTACAAATAAAATGAGGGGCCCTGGCTCCCTCAGTCCCCCCAGGATCTCTCACTACTATATTATTGCATAATAATATCTGAGTTGATATTTTTTCGAGTTTTTTCCTTTTAGTATTTTAACCTACATAAACACAAAGTCGGATAAACAGACTGCTAGAAACAGCATTTGTTTTCTTATGAATAGCTTATTGATTTATCTCTTACAATCCGCTTTTCAACTTCAGTACTGTTAAGATCCGTCTTTTGTTAAGGTAGCATCGAGAAAACATAATATGTGTATAGTTAAAATGCTTTCATATTCTGAAAGAGGTCATTTGTTCTGTTTTTAATGTGTGAAAAGCTTTCCTCCCCCTGAAAGTAATGTTCCCCTAGAACAACCTGTTGGTTACACCCCTGATTATCCTTTAATAAAAGTTGAGTTCCATTTCCAAATCGAAGAAAAATCCACTGGAAATTAGACGGGACTCAACGCTCGTTTTACTAATTGTTTTATATGGAAACCTTTCAAAGCGTGTATCATGACAACCAGTTATCATAAAAAGATGTAGTTTTCACGTGTGTGTTCGTAATTCTTTTCTCTACTTCGTAAAGTGAGCAGTTAATGTGCTAATACAATATTTCTAATAAGCGCCTCTGCTATTGTCAAGATTCGCAGTAGCGCGAGAAGTCAGCGTGCAGAACTGCTTGTCGCGAATTGTCAACACCGCTCAAAGCCAATTGGACGCCGCGTAAAGCCAACTCAAGGCCATGCCGCTTCTCATCTGAAATCTGCTGTAGTGCTCAGTTCTCTTTTTATTGATACCAATGCGAGTAACTACTTCAAAATTGGGCGTAATGAGTAACTTCTCCGTTTTATTGATATCACCCATTATCTAGTTGTTGTTTTTCCCCACACATTCTGTCAAAACTTTTTCTTCTATTCATAAGACTTTCCAAACCCCAGTAATCATTCCAACATTCATAGCTAGATGGATAGTAGCTCATTTTCATCTTAAAACATAGCAGTCAAATAAAACATAATCTTGTTTGTCATAGTTCTAGAAATACTGTCCCAAATTACTGAACCAAATTCTAATTTTGGTCTTACAAGTAATTTATAATAATAATAATAATAATAATAATAATAATAATAGGTATTTTAAAGTGAAAACAGTTTGCATATAGCGATTAATACTTATAGCTCAATAATTTGAAGTTGAAGTTCCTATGTTTTCACAGAAATGGCTTGTAAGTGAATTTTGAAGAGTTGTTTGAATTCCATTTTATTTTTCCGCACGCTAAGTTGAAAATAATATTCAGTTTGAAATTGGTACATTTAAATTCATTACGGCTCCCATAGCGACTAGGGAACAGTGTAATACTTGTAGTACTTCAGTCTCCTAGCACAATGTATATAGTCACGTGTAAGAAATTCGAAGAAACAACTACATGTTATATCTTCTTTTATTGCTCATTTTATTTTTCTCTTCTTATATTGTACTTTTTTTTCTTTTAAAAGGAAAGTTTTACTAGCAGTGGCAAATGTTCAAGTTTTCGAGGATAACTGCTGTTGATGTCCCGAAACCTTTCTCCCGTCCGAACAACTTTTGTGTCTGGATAAAAATAGAATGAGAACGTTTACAAGGAATTCAAGAGGACAGCTTGTAAAGACTTAAAGCAAACTGAGGTCCAGAGATTACTGTTACACGAAAAGTTGGAAATATATATAATGGGATATGCTTTTTCATTAACAAATAGATACGAAGGCGTTCAATAAAGATTTTTCGTAACACACTCACGATAGACTGAAGGGCATGCAAGATGTCTTAATTGTTAGTCTTGTATATAGGTGGTATTCCTTTCTTCTTCCATCGTCTTACATAGCTTTCAATACACATTTTGTGGAATTCGTGAGATTGGAATTGGAGCCATGACTGTAGCTCGATAGTTAGTTTGTCATCATCTGGAACATGCTTGAGTCTTGCTATAAATAATTGCCTACAGAAAAGAGGTGGAAGTCAGTGGTACAAAATTAGGTGAATAAGGGAAATGTTGAATTTCATAGCCACAGAAGCGTTCTTTCATCTGTATGGCTTGTAATTATTATAGTAATTAATCAGTGGTAGAGCGTACATTTCTAGTGCATGGGATCCTTAGTTCGATCCTAGCTCTGCTAAGTGAACTTTGTGGTGGACAAACATCGTGTGCTTGGGTTTTCTCAGGGTTTTCCCGTTTCCTCCCACTTTCTTTATTCCACCCTTTTCTTCGTTTCCCATCATCACCGTCTTTAACCTAGCCGGCATAAGCGTGGGACGCAAAACTTACAGATTTCATTTCATTTCATTTAGTAATTATAACAATACGTACATACCAGATTTCAATTTCATTTGGGCTGCATTCAAATCGGTTTGCAGTTTTCGAAGTTTTTGAGAACATTTCTACTATGTTATTAGCGTTTAACGAAAAAAAAAAATCTCCGAAGATGATATATGCCAGGTGTGCCGGTTAATAATTCTTAATTTTTCTTTTTCTTTTTTTTAAAAAAAGTACTTTGGAAGAAAGATAAAATTCAAAGTATGTTCCATCACTAGCTATACATTTGGTTCATCTGTCCTTCAAATGTTGAATGGCCGTCCAGAAAAACCGTCCATATTTTGAGGCGATTCTAGTCAGCAAGCCATTTTTTCGACATGTTCGTAATTGTTAGTGTTGCTGGGGAAAGTGCATGATACATGGACGAAAACAAGTGGTAGTTCGAAGGTGCCAAGTCTTCTGAATGCGTCAGGTAAGGCGAGAGTTCCCAACAGAGTGCGGAAATGGTGTCTCTGACGTCTTTCGCTATGTGTCGTGAGGCGTTGTTTTACTGCAAAATCACGTTTCCGTGTCTTGTAGCTCATTTTGGGCATTTTTCAGTTCAGGACAGTAGCGAACGGTATTTACAGTTTCATCTGTTTCAGATCATTGGTACACCACACCCTTCTGATCTAACCAAATGTACAACATTGTCTTCTTCCTTTTCAAGCAGTTCGGTTTTGCGGTCGATGTGGATGATTGTCCTGGGTCAACCTGAGACTTTTTTTTAGTGCGTTTTAGACCTCGAAGTAGATCCATTTTTCGTCTTCAGTCACAATCTAATACAAGAAAGATTTTTTTTTTCAACCGAGAAAGCAACACTTCAAACAGTTTTTCGCTTTTCCATTTTCCTGCCTTCTGGAACTTTGCCATGGCATGATGATGATCAGATATGGTTTGGCGACCAACATTTAACTTCTCTGCAATTTGTTGTTGATTTTGCGTATTATCTTCGTCCAGCGTCTTGGAATGATTTCGGCTGACCCTGGCGATCTATGTCGTTCAAGTCGAAATCACTTTTGAATCGTCTCACCAACGTATACGTGCATCTTGCATTAGGACATTATCCACCATAAGTTTCCACAAGTATACGACGTCTTTCGCTCGCGTTTTTCCTTTAATTGAACAAGAAAAGCAGTACGTCCCGCACATGCTCTTCATTTGGTTTGAAACTAGACATGTTTACCACACAAACGCAATATCAAGCTAACTCGAATTCGGCTGTACATTAGCGGCGTTTTGACATTGTCCTAGCAACTGAGGCTGTGAACTAGCCCTTGCTTCCAGCGCCATCCAGCGAAGAAATTAAGAATTATTAACTAGCACAGCTGGTATACCAATCGATAGATCTTATTGTACTGAACAAAATGATGTGGGTGAGTTACAAACCTAATGCGTTGTTTTCGAGAAGTCAAGATAAACTAATTTATTTGCAAATCTAAAAAAAAAATATACTGTACGAGAACTGCGTCATCTATGAAGGCGAAACTCACACGAAAGTATTTCCTGATCATGCTCTTCGTTATGACGCTATAGCAAGGTGATAGTACTTAGTATGGTTAATCAGATATAGACAAAAATTATGATTATCTCTTAATTTCTATTTAACTAGCACAATGTTCATATATATATATATATATATATATATATATATATATATA
This sequence comes from Thermobia domestica, assembly GCF_964235325.1. NCBI lineage: Eukaryota > Metazoa > Arthropoda > Insecta > Zygentoma > Lepismatidae > Thermobia > Thermobia domestica. The sequence goes on along the minus strand of NC_137469.1, from coordinate 120,261,262 downwards.
TATATATATTGTTAATTTCTCCCTGTGTAGGAGGTAGGTAGAGCTTGGTAGAGCAAATTGTAGTCAGGAATAGACTCCCACTACCGCTTTTATTATCAAACTCCTTTATTAACAGTATTCTACAAGAATAGTACAATAATGTAATTTCTCTAATACAAGGTAGAGAAAGGTGATCCGAGGCCCGAGCAGCCTAGAGCAAGATCTCTATAAAGCCCCGCAGCAAGCTAGGTAAAGTGGATTAGGAATCCTCAGTGCTCCAAAGCAAGCTAAGCGGGAGAAAGGAAAGCCTACTTCCGAAGCAAACTAGAGGCTTGGGTTGGGTACCTCCTAGAGTTCCTAGCAAGCTAAAGGATGGATTGAGCAGCCAAGACTCTTGGTTATGTAGGCGCTTCGGTGAGGGATGTCGCTGCTGTTCCCTCGTCGTCATGTGACTGATGGTGTCGCTGTTGTCTCTGTAGTCTGTAATCGTAGTATTCTATAGTAAAATTCACGTGGTTATATATAAATAGGAGCACATGTAGGCGTTTGTAAACACAAGCACGTGGAACAATACAATATATATTTTACGGGGTATGTATGTATTATATATATATATAATATGTGTGTCAATAGATGGGATTGATCTGAATCAAATGGCATCCTTGAGGTTAAATTCCCATGTGTAGTTTTTGAGAACTGAAAAATAGAACTAATGTGTATGGCACTAAAAAGTGTCATTTGTTGTCAATAATTGGCAGTTTTTATCCCGCTAGAAACTAATATTTCTTTATGTACTGTATATGTGTATACAAAAACTACAGTGTTAGCTAGTAGATTGTGTTTGTTGATGTTCACTAGGAATGGCAAAAATTATCCGGGTTCCGAAGAATTCATTTTCCGGACTTTTCTAAATTCCGGAATTGGCCATCCCCAGTGTTCATCCACCTAACGGTGACACGCGAACCCCTAACAGTTAAACATATACTAGATTACTTGTAAGTTACGTAAGTGATTAATTACCCATTTTGTCATCGACTGTATTATGTATGCCTAATGTAAGTTATTAACGAGGAAACTTCTTTCAAAGGCAATAAAAGGAGTGTAAAAAATTCTTATTTCGCTAGCACCTAGAATTGAATTATTATTATTATTATTACAAATAAAGAAACAGTGTAAAAATTCTTGTTTATAATGATAATTTCGTCTTCCTTTTCAGCCGTGTGTTCCTATTGTGTTTAGTCGTCGGTCTCAAGAGTCTGTTGACGATATTGGAACAAATGATATAGTAGAATGGCGACCTGATTCCACTATGCTTGTTGTGGCCGTAAGTAGCTCAAATTCACTATTGTTATTATTGTTAGACTAGTGAGAATACAAAAGAATATGCTTGTTATATGATAGGTACTAGTACAAAATTTTGTAAACAGTGAAATGTCCTGTACTTACTTCAATTATGGCATGTTACAATGCTGTGCCGTGGGGAGGGCAAGCGGGGCGACAGCCCGGGCATCTAAGTTAGGGGCCGCAAAATTCGGGAGGAAATAAGATATATATTGAAAGAAAAAATAATAGAAAGTGCTGAAAATCAAGGGAAAAAGGGTTTATTTTTGAAAATTTTCTTACGCTTTGCACCAACCATGGTCGCGCTTCGCGGCTGATCTGTCGACCTCATTCATATGTACTGGATATGTATGTATGTAATTATTATTATTATTATTATTATTATTATTATAATCTTAATTTTTAAACTTCAAAGAGACTTTCCAGATTTCTGAAGCTCCAAACTGGGACATTGTTAATCCCAGTATTTTATCAAAAATTCTCATGATAAATTCTCAAAAGACACATGTGTAATGAAAATTTATAATGTACGTTTTTTAAGATTGTACTATAACATTTATTCTTACACACTACTCGTAATTCAAACGAACTTACACTACATAAATATCAGTTTGCACTGAGACAGTATTTTGATTTGTAGTACAATAATAATACTGTTGCAGAAATGAGATATTTTAGTCTCAAAATTTGTTGTTCAGTAGGTCAAACTTGGTGTTCTAATTTCTCAAGCAGTTCTATTTCTCTGAAGACTCGTTTCTTCTGAAATTTATACACACAGAAACATTTTTAGCAAGACAAAATTTAAACGTTAACTAGTGTAATATCCGCAAAATGAGGAGTAAAAGAACAACTACTACACATTATTCAGGCTTATACTTTTCACTTCAATGAACCTTTCTCGAAAAGCACTTATTGTTCTTTATTTTATCAAAGAATTTACTGCAAGTCATTGGAAAATTCATTGTAAAAAGCATTGTAAGAACTATTGCTCTTACTGTTGACTCTTCGATTAAACTTTTTTTTTTTTTTTTTTATGGAAAAAGCTCTTGAAGTTCAGGGGTAAAAGTGGTTCTGAAAAGGTGGGAGGACGGTAGGTAGCGGCATAACGCCACGTCGTTCGCCCTGCATATATTTGCTCATTGTAATTATTTTAGGAACTGGGGGGACGCCATGCGTATTTTTTCGAAGTACGAGGACGGCATCCCTCTGTATTCCCCCGCACTTTTACTCCCCCCTCCGTTGAAGTTGTTAAATAACTTTGCGACAAGAGACTAAATTTCTCCGTCTGATCGGGACTAAACACGAAACCGGCCGGGGCGTCTGGCAAGCCTACATTTAAAAGTACGAATTTCTAAATTTATCAGTGTTGTATTTGACTGATCACTGTTCCTAGCACTATTAACATTATTTTGTTGCTAAATTTACACAAGCAAGTTGGCTCAGAAATGAGTTGTACTATTCTAATTTATTATTTGGAAACGGAACTGCTGAAAAGAAATGTCTGTAATCGACATTTTGTTTCCTTGGGAGGGACACAATAGCTACAATACAGCAGCACTCGCGACTCTTACAAAAGGATTAGGCTTGATCCCATGCCATAGATACTATCATGCAGGGGCGGATTCAGGACGGGCTTCTGGGGGGGGCGGTGGGCTGTAATACTGCTACTTAGAGCTACTTTTAAAGAACTTCAAACTTTAGGATGGGTTTTATAAAATTAAAAAAAAAAGTTTCCTCTTTGGGGGGGGGGGGATCGCCCCTACTGGATCCACCACTTCTATCATGTATATTAATTTGCTCTGAATTCTCTCGCTTTCCTTCACCATCATTCAAACGTACCATCTGTCTCCTCTGCTTCACAGAACATAACATGTGTGACATTTCTTGCCGGTGTAAGTAATGTTAAATTGAACTCAAGTGTAATAAAATACAGGGTTTACCAGCAAGAACATCAGAACTTTAAAATGAGATAAAGTGAAACCTTTACGTCATATTTAAATATTTTTATTATCAAAAACAATCATTTACATTAATTTAGAAGGCTGTGTCTTTCAAATATCCTCCTCTGCTTCGATGAGTGGAATGGATTACTCTGAATTTACTGCACGTAAAGTGTTCTGTCGAAAAATTATTATGTGAACTAGCCATCCAAACTATGTGATCTTTCCTTCTATGGATTATTTTATTTGGGGGTTATGTCAAGTCTCAGGACTATTATGAACTAGAATGGGAACATTAAACACGAAAAATTATGAACTGAAAGGAAACATTGAATGCACTATTGCGAATTTACGGCGCAATTTGCGTGTAAAATTGGATCCTCAGAAGCCATTCCACCTACCGAAGCAGAGGAAAACATACTGAATGCTGTTGGTTGCTTATCACTATATATATATATATATATATATATATATATATATATATGTGGGCACTGTGACTCAGTGGTAGAGCGCAAAAAATAGGATACGTGGGATCCCTGGTTTGATTCCTGCCCAAGTAAGTTTGTTGTGGACAACATCATGTCCATGGGTTTTCTCGGGGTACTCTCGTTTTCTCGAACCTAAATCCTTTTATAAGAGACGTGAGTGCTGTGTTGTAGCTATTGTATCCCTCCCAAGAAAACAAAATGTCGATTACAGACAATTCTTTTTAGCAGTTTCGTTTTCAAATAATAAATTAGAATAGTACAACTCATTTCCGACCCAACTTGCTTGTGTACATTTAATAACAAAATAATGTTAGGAACAGTGATCAGTTAAATACAACACTGACAAATTTAGAAATTCGTATATTTAAAGGTAGGCTTGCCAGACGTCCCGGCCGGTTTCGTGTTTAGTCCCGGTCATATGGGAAAATTTAGTTCCTTGTCTCAAAGTTATTTAACAACTTCAAGCGCTTTTTCCATAGAAAACTTTAATGGAAGAGAACAGTAAGAGCACTAGTGCCCTGCAAAATGAATTTTGCAATGATTTGCAGTAAATTCTTTGATAAAATAAAGAACAATAAGTGCTTTTCGAGAAAGGTTCATTGAAGTGAGAAGTATAAGCCTAAATCATGTGTAGTAGTTCTTCCTTTCCTCCTCGTCCTCATTCCACCAATTCTTCCATCATCAGTCATTTGCGTAAATCAGTCTCTCCTTTAGCCGAAAGAACATTATCGTGGGACGTTAAACTCAAAGTTGTCGTTCCATTTACACACACATACATCTCTCTCTCTCTCTCTCTCTCTCTCTCTCTCTATATATATATATATATATATATATATATATATATATATATATATATGCGACGTACATTACTGAATAGAAAGACCAGACAATTCACTTCCATTTTTCCCTTTTAAATCCTGTTTTGTGAGACAATAGACTGAAGAAAGAAGCAGGATTTTAAAAAAATGTTATGTACTTCAAAAATACCAGTTTTATGTTGTTTACATAAATTCACACATACACATGAGTGTGACCTTCAGAGAACATGCAATACAGTTTGCGTCAAAGTAGTAGGTTTCTCATTTGATTACCGTTGAGAGTTTTATGATAAATGTTGGATATTAAAAAAACTTCTCGCAGATATGACAGCCCATGACAGATTGATTCAGATACATGAAACAATAAAACCATGAATTTCATGGTGAAAGTAAGACTATTTCAAAAAGGCAATTATACAAACATTCTGTTTTCAATTCATTCTTAGACTAACAGTTAACGTGTAACATATTAAAACAATTTAATAGTTCTGCTTTAGAAAGACAGGCTCATTTATAACGTGACAAAGGGTAATATTGTACGCTCAACTGCTTTTTCTGTTTAAAAGAATATTAAATCGTAAGTATAATATATACTAGAGATGGCTAAAATTTTCCAAAATGGGAAGTTTCCCGGTTTTCGGAAAAAATCAAGAATTTAGAAAAAAATCAGAATTCAGAAAAAAATCCGGAATTTTTCCGATCGGATTTTTTTAATTCCGAATTTTTTCCGGAAAGTAAAAGTTACGGAATTGGCTATACCTAGTATATACGTACGTGATCTACAGTACTCATCCGAGCTTGACTAAACTTAGCATGGAGGTAGACCTTGATTACCTTAGTAGTAATAATTATATTTTAAAAACGTGTGTTTGTGTGTGTCTTGTCATCAGAAATTCGCATAGAAATGAGTTATTTAGAGCCACCAGATAGTGTACATAAATATATCTTCACTAGATCTAATTGCGTACGAAACCACTTTTTCTATTTTCGAATCAAGGGGAATTTTGGGGTTTTACACTCTGAAGATTCAAAAGTATAGAGCAAAGACAGCTAATAGGGCGACTGGCAAGTCGTGAGAAGTAGCTGCTGTGCTCTGTGTCATTAGTATCTGTATCGATCACTGTTATTGTTTTATGATGAGAGACGGCGTGAGTCTATGAAAACCTGATCCATGACCCACTGGATCCACGACTCACCGTGACCTACTCTGACCCACCATGACACCTGTAATGAAACAATGTTGTGAAATCATCACTAATCGGAGTTTGAATTTCTACGGTCAATCGCTCAAGCACTGCTCTATTACAGTATCGGTGGATCTTACCTTTACGATATAAAATACGATGAAGTGTTTGTCATGGGTCATATTATAATAAATTTCAATTTGATCATTATATATAACTATCCCCTTAGAGACACTTTTGAGGGAAAATAGATGATATTTGAAGGTCTCAAACCAAAGTAGACCAACGTAAAGAAAAAAAAAAGAGAGAGAGAGAGAGAAACTAAAATTCTAGTGTATTTCGAAACCAAGTAGTAAGTCCTATTGTTATGATTACAGTTACAAATATTAATATCCAAAAGCGCCTGAAGTTCCTTTTACACGTAGATATCTCATCTCACGGAAATAAATAGAAACAAATGGAAAAGGAACAAAAATGAAGGCTTTGAAAGTAAAATAGACAAATTCACCAGTGTTCAGAAGATGCTGTCTACAATGCACTGAGCAGAGAGGGTCGGTGGATCATAGTGGGTCGGTGCATTAGAGTGGATCACGTTCTGTTGATCAACGATCCACCGACCCACTCAGATCTTGACCCACTTAATCTCTGTTTATGGTTCTCTCTAGCGGGCTAGTGAACAGATAATAAGACCGCCAAATTACTTTTGAAATGAAAAGTAGGCCTCAAATCTAAGAAAGTTGGTCAGTTTGGTATAGAATATTACTGAAGGCCTTTAAGTTAGGCGAACCAAACTACTTTACTGTATTGAAGGTTGCATACTCTTCAGTTCATGAGAAGAAGTATCACTTATGTTAATGTGCAATAATTTCTTGTACAGATCTTTAGTTTCCGAGTTATTGGCCGTAAAGTTGAAGTGTGGACTTTAGAAAAAAAATAACAGTAGTTGGTACGATCTACAGAATTGATTCGATCTTGTCCGAACTTAGAGTGGATGTAGACCATGTCTGCCTTAGTACGCATGTGAAATACTGTAAGTTCTTTGCATCCGGAGTTAAGGACACCAATATTGGAGTTTCGATTTTTACTACTACTACTACTACTACTACAAAACAACTACAACAAACACAACAACTACAACAACAACAACAACAACAACAACAACAACAACAACAACAACAACAACAACAACAACAACAACAACTACAACTACTACAACTACTACTACTACTACTACTACTACTACTACTACTACTACTACTACTACTACTACTACTAATAATAATAATAATATAAGAAGCAGTGTCACGTATACACGACGTGAAGGAGTTTGGTTTTTATGTCGTAATATTTTTTCAATCAATAATGAAACCGAAAGTGGTAGTAGTAGATTGTGTTATTTCCGGTTTCAGTAGAGAAATTAGAGTGAAAATGAATTGTACTTTTGGATCACTTAATTGATTGCAGAAAGCAGTTTCTATCTATCAAATTAAAAATACCGCTAATTTTGCATGAAGATATCACATGTAAAATTAGCGGTACTTTTAATTTCGCAGTGATTAGGCCTCTTAAAGATTTCATTTTTTCCTTTAGATCACCACCAAATTTGATCAGAATGTAGAGGATCAAAAGTTAGAAACCAACTTCGTTGTTGAAGGCAATATTCAAATTGAAAGTGGTAGAAATTTACCATTACCGATTTTTACCTTGATCACTATACAACAGACATAGTAATAAGCAGAGAAGAGCTGTTTTCTCCAATCAATTAAGCATCCCAAAAATACATTTCACATCCATCTTTAACTCTTTACTAAGTGGTGGAAATCCACTATAACTTCCGGTTTGAATTTGATCTACAATGCAAAAACGATAAATGGGATTAGTGTTCTAAGAATACGAGATGTGTTAGAAAAATAATGAGACATTTTGTACTAACTAAAGTTTTTATGTTTTTCAAACAACGTTATCCCCTTCAAAGTAGTTCCCTTGGGCAGCTATACATCGGCGAAGTCGTTGTTCCCACTCTTGGTAGCAGCACTGGAAGTCTTCAACTGGTATGGCTTTTAACTGGCCGGTCACAGTCTTTTGAATATTCTCCAGAGTTCCAAATTGACGTCCTTTTAGGACATGTTTCAATTTCGGGAAAAGGAAAAAGTCACAGGGACTCAAAGCAGGTGAATAGGGGGGTTGAGGAACAACAGTAATGCGTTTTGAGGTCAAAAATTCACTGATGGAAATGGCCGTGTGACACGCGGCATTGTCATGATGAAGCATCACTAGTCTGCAATGTCTGGTCTCACACGAATCGCTCTATTCCTGAGCCTTTCAAGGACACTTTTATAAAACACTTGGTTGACAGTTTGTCCTAGTGGAACAAATTCTTTGTGCACGATTCCCTTACTGTCAATAAATAAATAAATAAAATAAAATAAAATAAATCAACATCGTCTTGATCTTCGATTTGCTCATTCGACATTTCTTCGGCCGAGGAGATGACGGAGTGTGCCACTCTTCGCTTTGCCGCTTTGTTTCAGGATCGTACTCAAATATCCAGGATATACCTGTGATCACACAATGGAAGAATTCTTGGTCATTGGCAATCCTCGCAAGAACAATGCACACGTTTTTTCGATTGTCCTTCTGTTCAGTTGTGAGGTTTTTCGGCACCATTTTGGCAAAAATCTTTCGCATGTTCAAATCGTCTGTCTAATTTTGATGTACGGTGAAAGTGTTGTTTAAATTTAACTGTTCACTCATCATCCTTATTGTTAAACGATGGTCTGATCTCACAAAAGTCCTCACACGTTCAACGTTTTTATCAGTTTTTGAAGTTGAAGGTCTCCCTGAGCGAGGTTAATCTTTAACATGTTCTCGGCCTTCCAAAAATGATTTGTGCCAGCGGAAAACTTGTTCTGTTGATAAGCAGTGTTCCCCATAGGTCTGTTTCAACTTTTCAAAAGTCACACTCGCGGATTCACCAAGTTTAACACAAAACTTTATTGCACAACGTGGCTCTATATTCCGATGCTCCATTTCTGTAACGCACAACAAAAACACAACTTCACTGGTGGCGCTGTCAAAAATAATGTGTTAGCTGTACTACGAAGTTGTAACTCGGACTGAGGAAATGGAAGAAATAAACAAACCGGTCTAGCACATGCCGGTAGACACAATGTTGCCAGATAGCCCACAGTGTTGCCAGTCTCATTACTTACTTTTCTCACACACCTTGTATGTACCATTTTTGTCTTAACGCAGAAATCAACCACTTCCGGTTTTAACGTTAATAGCCATAGAATTAAAACTGCAATAGATAGCGAGAAGCGGTTTTCTGTAATCAATTAAGTGTCTTAAGGATATATTCCATCTCCAATGTAATCTTTCTACAAAAGCCGGAAGTGCCAGAAATCTATCACTTCTGTTTAAACGGTAGCGTTGTAGAGTAAAAACTGTAACAGATACGAGAAGCGGTTTTATGCAATGAATTAAGCTTCAAGTATATATTCCATTTACACTCTTAATATCTCTACTGGAACTAGAAGTGGCATAAATATACTGCTACATCCGATTTTGATATTAATTGTGAAAATAGCACGTTATACAAACCAAACTACTTCGCGTGGTATACATATGACATTGCTGTGTGGTAAACAAACACCATGTGCGTGAATTTTCTCAGGTTCTCCCGTTTCCTTCCACTTTTTTCATCTTCATTCTACCATTTCATTCATTTCTCATCATCACCGTCTCCTTTAGCCTAGCCGGCATAAACGTGAGACGTAAAAATTAAAGATTTCATTTCATTTATATATCTAGAAATTGCAACGGCAGAATAAAGAAAGACCATAAGGTGTCAGTAGGCCCATGTTATTTCTCCGTAGTGTCAGTCCTCAGTTGCAATCTCGGTTTCATATTTCTTCATAATCTTCCGTAAGTAATTAATACTCATTTTTTCTTTCTTTAGAGGGAAATTACTATGGATGCACTGCTTTATCTCAGTTTTCAAAATAACTGAAAAATAAAGGTGACAAATTTATTTATTGTCCGAAAACACCCTTTCATTTGTTTATTTAACTTTTGTATGTTTCAACAAATGGTTAACTCTATTCTCAGAACAGATTACAGTTAAATAAATGAAAGGTGTTTTTGGGTAAGTATAATTTTAATAAGTATTTACTATGCAGCCAGTTGATTCAAGTAGCAATTTTAAACTTCGTTTATAAGTTTAGTTAATCAAGCGTTCCACATTTTTTTCTTTTACAGAAAATCGGAAGCGTTACAATGAAACATTTAGTAGGAAACCGTGTAACAAAGTTAGAGACTTTTATCGCGGCAAAATTAACCGTCCATTGTTTGATTCTATAATTTAAGATACTAAATACTATTCCATAAGCATTTCTAAGTACGACTGTTGTGAACTTAAGATTTTCATATCGTCTTTGTCTTTTCGTAATTTTGAAATTATAAGGCAGCGAACATTTTAAGATTTCTTCTTAGTAGGGTCAAGATGCCAAATATCGGATGGTTTCCCAATATCGGATACCGAGAAATATTTCCTGTAAGGTGCTGCAGCCTAGCGACCGTTATCGTAAGTGCACACCAATCGGTGGGCCATTAGACACCTGAGTTACGATATCTCACAACATGTTTATTTGTGTCGTGAAGTGTTTTGTGATTTTGACCTTAGGAAATATTTCCAATACTTCAGTTGATTGCATTATGTCGTCCACAAAGGTAGCCTAATCATATTCATATTATAATTGTAATACAGGCAAAGAAGAGTAGTTTTAAATTATATGTTGTTTTGGTAGTTCGTTTCTGTTTACTTGATGTATATAGTTAAAAGTTGCCATACGACCTACGTTGCCAAATATCGGATAGTGCAGAGGTTCCAAATATCGGATATCAGATGTTAGAGAACGGTGATGCTGATGTCATTCTTCGATTACTACAGGTGATAGAAATCGCTCGAAAAAAGAAGTGGATCTTGAGGCTATGCCCCAGGCTGTTGCTGCCGTCAAGGGAGAGAAAATGGGGTTCTTTAAGGCATCCAAAATTTTCAAAGTTTTGTTCAAAGCCGTATAAACTTGACAAAGGTGGTGAACTATGGATACGATGTACCCAATGTCTTAAATGGGCATACGAGCTATGTGCAGGCACTGATCCAAAAACGTGGAAATCAGTTGTTTGTGATTTTTGCCAGTAATTTAACTTCTTGGTAGATCCTACTACAGATGAGTAGAAACACGTTTAGTTACAAATAAATCTGCATACTTAGAAAGTAGCTTCTTTTGCTGAAAGATATTTAATTAAAAATAAATCTACATGTTGAAAACGTCTACGATTTCGTAGAACAGTGTTTAGTTAAGATAAATTTACAAAGTTGTCTATTTCGTAGAACAATGTTTAGTTAAGATAAATTTACATATTTAGAAAGTTGTCTATTTCGTAGAACAACGTTTAGTTAAATGTACATGTTTTGCAACTATGCGTTTCGTATTCTTCTCCAGTCGTGGTTCTCCTTAAATCCTTCTCGTTTAATTTCCGTCTGATATTAAGACCCCGTACTATCCGATACTGGGCAACCTTTTTTTTCGAACTGAGAAAAATGCCACTTTGTACCAAGGTGTATGTATCTTTCCTTTAATATTTCCTTATTGCTTCGAAACTTTCAAATTGTAATCTACAAAGATAGCAGAACATTTAGAAGAAGCTATATCAATGAAATATCTGTTGGTAAAGTTTTTATTCCTTTTTTTAAACAGTATCCGATATTCGGCACCATTCCTATACATTTACTTACGCTCGGTTAACATTTACGATCTTAGTAGTTTATATATACACGTACCCACAAATTAAGTTTTAAGTCGAACTACATAATGTTTCCAATGGGAATCGAGTGTGGGACCCCCGTGCATCAAAGGCGTGTGCGATAGTCACTAGACCGGTATAACCGTATAGAAAGCTAAATATACGATTTTGTTTTGAAGTATAATATTACAGGATTGTTATATATATATAGGAGTAAAAGTGCGGGGAGCGCGGGAGGACGCCGTCCCCCCCACTTCGCAAAGATATCTGCCGGATACCCCACTGTCTAAGGGCAAAGATAGGCATGGGGGACGGCGTGACGTCATGCGCCCTCTACCTTTTCAGATCCACTTTTATCCCAATATATATATATATGGGTTCTTTTAAGACACTTAAGAGAAATGTGACGGATTAATGAAGTGAAAAAAGAAAATACGTACTGCTTTAACCAGGGTGGATTGATTTAAATCAGTCTGATTTAAATCAAATTCCGAAATTAATTAATTTAAAGCGAAAATAAGTAAAATTCAGCCTCTGGTGTATTATTTCAATTATGGAAGATAATCATAATACAATAAGATGCAAATGTATGTACAGCACAGTATGAAAACGAGTGTTTCAAACAGAGGATGATTAGGGAAAATCTCGTTTTGAACGGATAACGGAGGAATTCTGCTTTCTTATCTTCGTAACATAAGGTTTTTAAATCGTTAACTATTCCAACGAGAAAATCACCATGGGCATTAAGACGAAAATTCTTTTGTGTGCGCGTCTCTTTGTTCCCAGATAATAGGGGTGTATTTATAAAGGGGTCCGATTCCCTCTCCAAAACTTGAATCTTTTTTAGATTTTATAACTTTAGGCGAAATTTGCGTATTTTATAGGTATGTATTTCGTGCCGCAGACTAGTTCTAGTTTTTTTTAGGTATGCCCCTGCCAAATATGAGTAACTTTTGTGAAAAAAAAAGTGTTATTTTGATAAACGTCGCTGTACTTTTTCCTTAGTGCTTAAGAAACATTGCTTGGGACTAGAGAGGCAAAATAGCCGGCTTTTTTGAATTGATGTTTTTTTCACATAAAAAGTCGGCTTTTTAGGGAAAAACGGAAAATTTGGCTTTTTCAATGATTTTTCTATCTAAATAGCTTTCTTATAGTATACTCTAAAGTTAAACAAAATTTCATGACCTAAATGCCATATTTCCCTCTAGAATTCACCATCATAGTGGATGGAGCACATGCTTTATGAATTAAACATTCGGTACGTAGTATTTGAGAGCAATTTTAGAGGCAAATTTTAACTTGGCTGAGTTATCGACATTTTTTTCTTCTTTAAATCATTTCATTTTTAGTTATTCGTGTTTCATTTCTTAGAGCTTAGTACTCTAGTTTCTAGCTCATAGTTAAACTTACGTTTTTCAATATATCCGTCAGAGCATACTTCCACATTTCTGTTATACTGTAGCTGTGTAATGATGTAGCATTAATCTTTCGGGTGCAATCTTGAATACCATTTTATACGAATAATCAGTACGGATTTAGAAAAGTGTTTTAGGAGGGTTTTTTCTTATTAATGGTTAGCTTTTTTCTAAGAAATGCGTGATTTTCATTTGAGGGGAGCTTGAAGTTTATGAGTAAAAACAACTAAAATTTCGTTTGTTTTAGAAATTCCCTAATTTCGAAGAACAGGCTTCAGTCCGAAAGATACCCCCACCCTAACCCCTTTCGCAAATCCGTCATTGATGGTAATTAGTAATAACAACAATTTAAAACATAAGAAATGCAATCAACCAGGAATCACAGTACACGCACTATCTCTACATTCACAGATGGAATTAAGAACTTTTGTCGGAATGGTCGAACGCGGGACTGAATCTCGGATTTCCCAATAGAAGCGGAAAAGCTAACCACTCACTCATGTTTGATGTGCTTGACTTAAATGTATTTCATAGTTTTTCTTTTTTTCTATTTTTTTTTTTTTAAAGGGAAAGTTGCGTAATGACATGTTGAATTTTTGTTAAAAATTCAGAAACCTTCAGGACTGGGTAAAGGTGGAATGGTGGTTATATATTCCATAGCCTTGAAAACCAATCGCTCAGATGAATGGTATTACGCATATGATCCATGAACAGAAAATTCAGTACTTTCCTGATTCTAAACAAGCTTAAGGAACAGTCTGTGCATTACAGAATTTGGGATTTTACCGATTATGCAGGTTCGAAGCATCTGATAGGTGGTAACAGATTATTACGTACGTAATAAATTAATAGAAAATACATTTTCAACGTTTCTGTTCCATTTTAAAGAAGTTTCTGTAGGAGTAGCAAAGGCGAAAGCAAGAGGTGCATTAACAAATTACGTGATTTTTGAGCGTCCCATACAAAGATTGCATTTTTTTCAGTCTTTTAAAGTAATACGTTGAATTGTAGTAAAACAATGATTAATTTTCATTGTTACTCTAGTACGAATCTTTATGAAAGTCTCGGAAGTCAGACATAATAAACTTATAGGCTATAACAGATTTACGAGGGAATAATATTTATTTATTTAACAATCACCAGATGCAGCTCAGAGGCTATTTTATACTGGATATCTAACAACAACATGGAAAGGATTTGGGAAGGTATCGGCCAGGGTCTGTTTTAGTAGGTACCATCCTGGCATTTTCCTGGTAGGACTGAGGGAAACACTGGAAAACCCAGTCAGGATCGTCGGCAGCGGGAATCGGACCCATGACCTCCCGGTTGCGAAGCCAACGTTGAACCATTTGAGCTACTTGATATACGTAATGAACAAAGAGAAGAACATGTTATTTTTGAGAAGGCTACGGCGTCAAAACTTAAATTTGTTTTGTGCGTTTGTTCAGTAAATATATTATTATCTTCCCGACGTATTATTTGTTTGAACTCACACACATAGTACAATAAATTCTGTATGTTATGTAACAGTTTTTTCTTGTTTTTGTATCTTTAATTCACAATAAAAAAATATTGCTTATAATTCATATGAAAGTTAAAACTTATCCGCAGCTTATTATATACATGGATTAATTTTTTGGGATTCATAATAAAAATGTGTTAAGAATTAAAATTGTTTGAAATATGGTTTCGAAATTCATGTGTATTTTCGAGGTTTTGTATTATCATCTTCATCCACTACTACTTAGATGAGTTTTTTTTTTTTTTTTTTTTTTATTGTAGAGAAGCGTAACAAAACCTGCTTTATCAATTTAAAGCAGGATTTGGAAAAAGCCTAAAATTTCCCAAGCGAAGCAGAAAAAACCGAGTCCCCCCCCCCAAAAAAAAGACTGTTTTTTCCCGAACCCTTGCATCTCTATTTGGGATTGAAATAAGTTAACGACTGGCAATCACTTCAAAATTCAAGCCCAATACTTTCACTTAAATGGCATAATTAACATTTAATATTAATTCCTAATGTTTTATCTTCAGTTCGTGACTTGTATTACACGAGAAGAAAGATTTGATTTAAATAAAAAAAAAGAAATCAGCAAAAATGATTTTTAAAAAAAAAAATCATGATTTTTTCCCACACTGGCTTTAACTAATTATCACTATATTGGAAATTGGAATATTTCGCACCCTCAATTATTTTTCTTAAAAATTGTCTAAAAGCTGTTGTGATCTCACCTAATAAGTCTTGGAAAGATATTTAATTATTGTTATAAAAATGCACGGACAAACTATAATTTTTTTCCGGTCCTGTAGTAATGTTTCGTAACAGCAGTAATCCTGATCGTTGGTCTATTATTCTCTTGGTCTACCTTGCTTTAAAATCGTTTCAGTATTAACGTGAAAGCTGAAATAGCGTTGATTGCAATCAGTAGTGCGATGAAATTGGCATATTTTCGTTTTCCAATTCATCAATTTAAATGCAATCCTAACATGCACACTTCCACATCGGTAAATTATTGTTGTAGTTGATGTAATCAGGCAAGCTGCCAACGAAAAAATAATGTGTGACCTTTAACGCATTTGTTTGTTTACTAATTTAATGCGCATTTGATTTTGTGTGTGAATCGAGGCAAGTGCAAACAAGATAATGTTTTAGAAGCCATGCGTAGAGGTAAAGGGGGAAGAGGAGATGGAATACCATTTTGTTTTATACAAATAACTTAGCAACTATACATATAACAAAACTAAGTTCTTATACAGTATTACGGAATGTTTAATGACCTCTAAAATATAATGAACTGACGTTCATTTCACAGTTTCATAAAACAAATAATAAAAACTTGAAGTAAGTAAAAGGCTGGTGTTATGGAACAATAATGGAATAGTATTTTCGATTATTATATTAATAATTCTTATGTAACGAGTTTTCACCCAAATCAGATCACAATTGAGAAAATATTATAATTATAAATGTTTTTTTCATAATCAGTACACTTGTCATGAGCCCAAACATCGCACTAAACAATTACACCCACGTTTTACTTGAATAATTTCAAAAAGTGAACTACCGAAAAAGAAAAAAAAATCCGTTTTACTTCGTTATCAAATAATTGAACATACTCTGCCGTTGTTTTCCTCATCCTGGAATCTTGAAGTTTAGAATTAATAGGCTTATGGAAAGTATTCGAAGTGAAGTGGTCCATAACTCTTTCACACCCATGACCATTTTTTACTTTCGTGTCTAACATAGACAACTTTAGCACAAAAAAAAAAAAAAAGCTTAAAAGCCTAATACATTCCATTGAAATTACACTGAAGATGCATCTTAAATAAATTCATTAAACTTAAATAATGTAAATATACCTGGGAAAATTTTTGACATTTACAATTTTATTTTTCTCACTACTGTACTTTCATATCTCTGAAATAAAATCTCCATGGTGCGATGTTTTGAGCGGTCTTCATAGAAATACTTTCAACGTTCATTATAGGAATACAACTTAAAGGATATACTGCTGTATCATAACACTGTTTTTTCCTCTATTATGTTTATATTAGGAAGGTGACTTTCAAGCAGAGTATAAAAATTGAATTGAAAGTTACCTACCGTATGCACTGACTAAAAGTTACATTAAATTTCGAAGCTTGCAAATTGTGCTTGATATAAATAACAGAGAAAGTTATATTTTAAAATAAACAAAAGAGAAGTAGCTAATTGATAAGTAAGAATCGTTTATTTTTAAAGTTATGTACTTTCCACAGTACTCATTAGAATTCTAGAGAACATGTTATTTTCATTATTTTTACAATTTTGAAATTTTGGAGAATGAACGACAAGATGAAAATGTTTAGTTCGTCCCATTCTAGTAAAACAAATAGATCCGTATATTTATCTTTGGATAGCTATAGTTCACTGCGAGTCTACGATTTTCTGTATACTAACAGGGTAATCCGGATCCTGGCTTTTTGGGCTATTTTTTAGACTTTCAGGCAAGCAGCTACTGTATCGGCACTATTTATCCTAGGATCATGGTTCATACCTCACTCTCTTCAGAATAGAGCTGGCTTTCAAATGGTACCACTTGCATGCTCATACCATATACCAGAAGCGGGAAAAAATGTCAAAATGAAAGTTTCGGAGGGAAAATTTTTTTTCTCGAACTTTGGCCCCCCTCCCCCCTGTGTGAACGTAGCCATCTAAAAAAAATCTGAGAAATAGTACTTGGTATACTGAATGTGTGTGCCAAATTTCAAGTTTCTATCTTGAATAGTAAGTGAGGGAGAAATTTTATCAAAATTTCCCACAATGCCCCAAATTATCACAAAACACTATGATCTCAGGGAAAAAAATTCCTGAGACATCCCTAATTACCCTAGGGTCATGTGTCGCCCATATTCTCTTCTGAATAGAACTGCCTTTCAGGCGGTACCATTTACATGTCTCCATCATGTATCTAAGGCGGGAAGTTGCAGAAAAAAGGGATTTTTTGGTCTAAATTTCCCTTTTTTCAACTTTTAGCCCCTCTGGACCCCCCTTGTTTTAACGCAGAAATCTGAAAAAAAAATCTGTTAAATACTACTCGGTGGACTGAATGTTTGTGCACAATTTCAATTTTCTAGGTGCAAAAATAAGCCCGCCAGAAAAAAAAAATCAGAAATTTCCCCATGTTACCCTATACAGAAGTATATTTTGAAAAAAAATTCACTGAGACGTCCCTAATTACCCTAGAATAATAATTCGACCGTCATTCTCTTCAGAATGGAACTGCCTTTCAGACGGTGTGACTCACGTGTCTCCATCATGTATATGAGGCGGGAAAATCCTCAAAAACGGATTTTTTTGGTCTAAAAATCCCTTTTTCATTTTTTCCCCCTCTGGACCCCCCCTGTTTTAATGCAGAGATCTGAAAAAAATCTCATAAATACTACTAGATAGGCTGAATGGACTAGGCTAGGTAGGCCAGGGACTTACTCCGTTGTCCATGGCGACTAATTTTTTGTGCATGCACATATCTGTTATGTTTATCAAATTGACTAGGTTTGATTCGGATGTCCGGTTGACAGGTTCATGTCTTTTCCTTGTGAGGAACAAAAATTTAATCGACGGTGTTAAGGTAAAACGTCGTAAGCCTAATTTCCAACTTTTTTCAAGAGAGCAAAAAAGCAACCTCTAACTTCCATTTACATCCTTGCAAGACACAAGTATAAAAAGTGGTTTATTTGTCTTAATAATACGCACAAGATTACAATATTTTCCTCACCTATGGCCTGACCTATAGTGAGCTGCATAACATAAAAATCCACATTTTCAATTTTTTGAGAGTTACAACCTTTTACCTTAACACCGTGAGGCATTATGATCTTATATATAGGGCGTATACAAAATTTAGAGAAATATTTTATTTCGGGTAGCGCGTAAACTTTAACACATATATGGTTAGCGTTTAGTGAACATTTTTTTAACGGTTGTACTTTCTGCAAACTATATCGCTGTGAATCCCAAATGTTAATTTTGTGTTTTTTCATTTATTTTAAAATTGAGAAAGGCCAATCCGAGTAATAATAAAATACGTATTATAGTTTTTTTTAAACGTTATTTGCTACGTCTCACTAAATACTGTAAAGCACCTAGTGTTTTAATAAAAGTTATTGCTGTTTAGTCTGTAAGTTAATTGTGACTCAATATACTTTGGTGACATATTACTTAAAATGAGTAACTTCTTCAATACACTGGTTATTTTATGCTGTTTATAAGTACGGGATATACAACAGATTTTCCTTCTATGTATATGATAAATTGTAACACCCTGATACCTTCGCCTATAGATTTAACATAATGATATGATATCCGCAATGTATCTCTTGTTTGAATCGTGTGTCAATTTTATTGGTTTTTATATTTTTTTTCTCATTCTGCAAATTTGAGTAAGTAGTTTCATTGTCGTTGTTATTCCATAGTAAAGAAAAAAGCTACTTCCATATTCACAACTGTGTTAGTATAATGTTATTAATAAGAATTTTTAGTCATTCGGAATAATATGTTAAAACTGAGTTAGACATCATAACGGTAGCACTGACATGCATACTGTGCTTTACCTTCAGTCTAAATTATGGTAATATTCCTTACTAATTCATCCTTGAAAGCTGAAAATTAAGACCGTTACCTTTACATGATGTTGGCTAACGTTTGTTTGCACAAAATAATTCGGTTACTGTACTGCGGGGGAAATTCTTTTAGTACTGACCTTCCGTGATAGCTACAAGAGGAAGCGTACGAGTCACGAACAGAGAGATGGCCATCTTGCACCGGGCGTATTATCCTCAATGGGTCCTGCGCTTCCTAACCTCGTTGGAGCTCTCGCTCTTTGAGGCTCATCGCATTGGATCTTGCGCTTACTAATCTCGGACTCGCTACTCTCAGTGGGATTTGGGCGGCTACTCGCAATGAAGTTTGTTCTCAGTCAATTATCCCGGTTGTCTAGTGGCTAGCTCACGCGCCTTTGGTGCATGGAGTCCCAGTGGGTGACCATTAAACGCATTATTTGGATTTGGATTCCACCTTAAATTCTAGGTCCACATGTCATATAGCCTCGGTGCCGAAAGTACACACTAAACTCCAGTACAACGTACCAACTCATTAGCCCGAACATAGTTGACCGCGAACATCTCTAGGATAGGCAGCGCCCAAACTTAATATACTGCGTTGTATAAGAGTATAGTAGTCACACCATACGCAATCGTTCAAAATGAACAGCGTTTCTGAGTTGAAAAGATGTACATGGTAATGTTAATACCTTAGTAAGATACTGCATATGTCCTTACTAAATACTTTAAATGTCAACATTTATTCTTAAATATATTTTTTCCAATCTTAGATCTTACAGTAATATTAATTCTTTCACAGTTACGCAATTTTAGTTATTTATTTGTTGGCTGTCCATAACGTAAGTAGGTTAAAATATTAAATATCTTACAGAGCCGCAGTTGCTCAGTGGTAGAGCGTTTACCTATAGTGCATGGAGTCCTTGCTTCGATCCCGCTCTCACCGTGAGCTTTGTTATGGAGAAACACCATGTGCGTGGATTTTTCGGAGTTCTCCTGTTTCCCCCCACTTTCTTCATTCCACCATTTCATTCATTTCTCATCATCACCGTCTTCTTTAGCCTCGCTGGCATATACGTGGGACGTAAAACTTAGAGATTTCATTTAATTTTTCTTAAATATCTTGTTTTGTGAGCATTTAGCTTTAACATATTATTATTGAGCCATAAATGTATTTTTCTCAGTTCTAATTTAGGTTTTAAAAAGTGTGTCATCCCGTCTCTTGCCAGCAACAGTGAGAAAAGCCTAAGATTGTATATGCTGAACAATTTATAGGTTACATAGATCGTTAATACATATAAGAATAGAATTGGCTCTAAGATCGTTTCATATGTTACAGTTCTAAAATTACGTCGAATGTTTCGTATTTTAACAATCTGTTTTCTGTCATTTAAATAACTACTGAATCAAAATAATGCTGTACCTCGTATTCCACATATCTCAGGTGAGCATAGCAGAATTTTATGTTATGTGACATCAAATGCTTTGGACGCGCCTAAAGATGCCGTAATTACCTTTTTATCAGTTTTTACAAATAAATTATCTTTATATAGATCTGATGTATTTATGTTATTTCGGAAACGATACTGATTTGGTGAAAAATATGTAATTTACTCTGTTGTTCCCAGAAGGAGCTAGTCTTGTTTAGCCACATTTTTACAATAATTTGGCAGAATTACAAGTAATGAAATTGGTCTATATAATTTATGCATAGTTACATATACCATTCATTTCCTTTATATGTACATAGTGCACATCAATTATTTAAAAAGTTAAATCACACGAATTTGATAAGAGTGGAATGAAAATATTAAGTGCTTATTTCTCGGTCTCTGCTAACAAGTGCCAATTTGGATGCAGAATGGTGCATAAACGATTGATCTGACAAGGAAGGGTCACACAGTGGTTCCGCTGAGATCCGAACGAGACAATTGTGTTTGCATTTGATATGTTATAACTAGATGAATCCCAAAGTTATACGTGCCACCGGGCGGAATATCGTGAGTTACAACATATTTTATAATGTAAGAACTACAAAAAAATTACCTTGCAGAATAGTTTGAACCGAATCATTTGTTCAGAAACGGTTGGGTAAGTGGAAAACTCGGCCAACACGTATCCCATCATTTTCAACAACAAACTTTTTGCGGTAAAAAACTTTGTCCCAGGGTCCCCCGCAGGGTCCCAGACGGGGTCTAACTCAAAATTTCCAAATGGCAAGGGGAGTTAAGTGGCACATCATTTGAAAGTAGTTGTAAAATGAAAGAAAATGCAGCAAGTCTCGACTCTCTACGACAACCCTGTGCAAAATGGCGGAGGTTCAAAATGTAAACAAAAACTTAATTGAAAAGTCCATGGTCACCCTTATAAATCGGAAATGGTGAGACAAACATGAAAATAGAAAGGGAGTGTGGTATTATTTTCAAAGTACAACAATTTAAGTTAAAGCGTCTTGTCCCAGGGTGCCCACAGGGTCCCAGGTGGGGTCCAACTAAAAAGTTTCAAATGGCAAGAGAGGTTAAGAAACTCATCGTTTGCAAGATCTTGTTAAATGAAAGTAGATGGAGCAAGTCTTGACTTTCTACGACAACCCTGTCCAAAATTGTGCCGGGTCAAAATGTAAATAAAAGATTAATTGAAAATCTATGGCCACCTTGAATTCTTGCCGCTAAAAACCTATGCTATTCATAACAGTACAAATCTAAATCTCTATTTTCCCTATTATGTATTTAGAAATACTAGGAAGACTAAAGGACAATTGAATTTCGATTCACTTCAACTATTATTTCATTCGGTAACAACACATATATGTTTTCTTCTTAATGCACGTTCGTCACGGTTCTCTCGACATTATTTACTTGAATATAACGAATATGCGATAAACACACAACTATGACTTCCTACTCATAGTGCTAAAAAAATAGTTGAATACCTTAGGGTATTTTTCTAATTTTGCCATACGTAGTTCATACAGAAAGAACGTGCTGTACCAGTAGGTTGGGGGTTCTATTGTAACGTATTCGTGATGGTTACATTTGTATGTCATTCGTTGGTTTGATCGCAATACTTAAAGCAATACCAAATGTACAAAAAAAAAAAAAAAAAAATAATAATAATAATAATAATAATAAAAAATTGCAAGATTGGCAAGTAGTACCAAACATATGTAAGTCATTTCAGTACATCGAACTGCGTCAAACTTTGTTGGTTTGATCACAGTATTCCAAGAAATAACATGTTTATATACAAAATCATTTTTCACGCTGGCAACCATATTGGATTACAGATGTTTTGTGGATATCTACTATTATCCATAAACGTTCGCTTCTCCAACATCAGTGGTGTGAGCTGGATATGCGTCCGATACATAGTGCGGCATTTTGAACTCAAGATGTCGCGTTTTTGAACATTCAACATTAATGTCAAATTTGTTTTCCTAGCTTCAGCAGTTTGATATGCTTATCCTTTCGATATAGGTTTTAAGCGGCCATCTTGGATTGTTTTTCAATTTGTTTACATTTTGACCCACCGCAATTTTGGACAGAATTATCGTAGAAAGTCGAGATTTGCTCCATCTTCTTTCACTTGACAAGAGCTTTCAAACGATGTCCTACCTGTCTTGCCATTTGAAATTTTTTAGTTGGACCCCACCTGGGACCATATGGGGACCCTGGGACAAGACGCTTTAACTTAAATCGTTGTACTTTGAAAATAATACCAAACATCCTTTCCTGTTTTCACATTTGTCTCACCATTTCCGATTTATAAGGGTGACCATGGACTTTTCAATTAAGTTTTTGCTTACACTTTGACCCGTCGCCATTTTGCACAGGGTTGTTGTAGAGAGTCGAGACTCGCTGCATTTTCTTTCATTTTACAACAGCTTTCAAATGTTGTGCCACTTAACCCCTCTTGCCATTTGAAAATTTTGAGTTGGACCCCGTCTGGGACCCTGCGGGGGATCCTGGGACAAAGTTTTTTTACCCCAAAAAGTTTGTCGTTGAAAATGATGGGATACGTGTTGGCCGAATTTTCCACTTACCCAACCGTTTCCGAACAAAGACTCGGTTCAAACTATTCTGCAAGGTAATTTTTTTTTTGTAGTACTTACATTACAAAATATGTTGTAACTCACGATATTCCGCCCGGTGGCACGTATAACTTTGGGAATCATCTAGTTATAGCATATCAAATGCAAACACAATTGTCTCGTTCGGATCTCAGCGGAGCCACTGCGTGACCCTTCCTTGTGAGGAGAAAAAAAAGTTTGTGGGGAAAGTTAAAATACATTCTTCTATTGTATCGGTTCCTAAGAAAGAGTTTACAAATGATACACAAACAATTGCAAAGAAAGCAACCTCGTCAACACAGTGAAAAATTATAAAACCATTTGTACACTTATGTCTAAAATTATGTCTATAAATATGTTGTTGTAGGAATATAATTTGATAACGAATTCGCCTGGTATTTCTTATAGTGTTAGTATGTGTATAATCGGCAAATTTCATGTCAAAAGAGCAGTAAATAAGAACAATAGAACGAAAATAAAATTTTCGTGTCCATTTAGCAACATTTTGTTTTACTCATTCTAATTTTCGTATTTATACAGTGAAACCTGTCTTAAGCGGAATCGAGCGGGACTTGCAAAAATTTCCGTTAAAGTCAGGTTTCCGCTTAGTGGAGGTAGACCTTTCCTCTTTAAAAAAAAATACATGCTTATAAAGGGGCATACTGAGAAAATATATTGCTGTACGTACATTGTTCGATTCAGTACTTCTTTCTTCTACGAATAAATACACAAAACAATTAAAATGAATACAAAATATACTATGCCCACGTTTTCTTTATTTTTCTAATAGCCAAGCAGGGTTTTCTGTGTACATTGCTGCTTGACTTTCCGCATACACTTTAGGCTGAGAAATTATACTAAGTGAATCAGAATCATTTTTCCGTAAGACAAATTTTTCAGTTCCTTTAAACTTCTCAGAGCATCTTGATATGTATTTATTCTACACTCTTCTTCGAACTCGGTATCGTATTTCTCTTCTTCCTCTATCTCGTTTTCTTCTTTCCGACATTCCGTATGGTTTTTGATTAAGTTGCTGGGATTAAGGACAATTTGTGGGGGTGAATATGAGTAGTGGTTGAGGAAGGTAAACACTGTCCAGAAATATTTAACAAAAGAACTAACATTTTATCGCAGACAATGTAATGTATATGTCTCACAAAATGTCTAAACATCTTCTAAACGCTGTAGTCCGGAACTCAGAATTTTCCGTTAAATGTTGAATTTTCTTTCCGTTGTCCGCGTAACACAGTTTCCGCTTAATGAAGGGACTTTTTACACGTTTTGTTCTCCAAAATTCATGGGACCGTGAAATATTTCCGTTTAAGACAGTTTTCTGTTTAATAAAGGGTCCGTTGAAGACAGGTTTTACTGTAATTCTTTTCCTATGAAATTTACTACAAATATACAATTCCCAATTATACACATAGTATCAGTATTAAAAGTACCCTGGAAGATCATTATCAAATTATATTCTTACAAGAAGGCAGTTATAGATATGCGACAATTATTTTGGACATGAGTGTACATGTGTAAGTAAAACGATGAGAATTCCATTTTACATCGCAAGATCAGCGGGTCTCGCTACCCATAATGACGATTGCGCTCACTAATCTCAGTGGTGTTCTCTATCCTGAGTAGGGCTTGGGCTCGCTCTATATGATTCCGGTTGAGCCCAAGTCCCGGGCTCGTGACTTTTGGCATGTTTGGTAATGAAATACATACAATGATATAATAATAGCACAGTTGTTGGACTGGTTAAAAAGTGTTCACATGAATAAAGCTAGATCCTTGTATCACCCTGTTCCTCTAATTCTCTTTATGTGAGACCTACCAGTACCCAAGATTTCCCCTCGCAGTATATTAAAGTCAGACAGAGGGAAATTGACATAAACGAAGTCATAGGACTAGACTAGACTGGACTGGACTGGACTGGACTGGACTGGACTGGACTGGACTAGATGCAAAGGATCTGATCAAATTACATCAATTGTGCTATTCGATTTGGGATTGCCGCAAACATCTAAGTTATATTAGATGTTTAATAATAATAATAAAGATCTGGTATTAAGACAATCATTCTATATATTTTGATTTTGAACTACTGAAATCTCCAATCAGAGATAAATTATTAAGACAGAAGTGTGCAATTTATCATGATAAAAAGCATGAGATATTTGACATATGTCAAGAGTTCATGTTTGCACGATGTAAACGAAGAATAAGTTGCGCATTTTAAATTTTGTTGATTATCATGGGTTTGGTTATTTTTTATACACTAAAATGTATAGTAATACTTAATTATAGAATTCACAACACTAAAGAAAATCATATCTAGAACATGACTCACGCATTGTGGTTTATCTTTATTCAATTAAGGAAAAAAATGTTCCGAATACACTTTATGATGATTCAGTTTCTTTCCAAACTCATATTCTGGTATTTTAAGGAAAATACAATCATATTTAGAATAATCTTTCTAAATATATCTGTTTTAAAAGTATTTTCGAAGACGTACTTGCGTTATTCTAGTACTTCCATTTAAAACAAGAAACTTAATTTGGCAAAGAAATTCAGATTTGCTTTAATATATTTTTAAACATACAGGACCTTTCAAAAAACAGATGAGAGGGAAAAAAACTCAGTTAAAAACATTTCCGGATCTAAGTATAAAATCTCCGTGAAATGTCGTACAAACACACATGGCATATTCGACAGTTTTGCAGTTTCCTTTATTATTATTATTATTATTATTATTATTATTATTATTATTATTATTATTATTATTATTATTATTATTATTATTTTGTGTGGGGGTACAGTCAGGCTTGCCAATACGTAAATTATTAGCTCACTTACATTTGTATCTTCTTGTTCTTTTGTAACAGACCTCTGGTGGCCATCTTATTTTCTATCAGCTGGGGGTGTCAGAAGATCAAAAAGGACTGTATGATCAACAGGACTCTCCTCATCCAAACCTTAGAAGAGACAGTGCAGAATTATTTATTAGAGAGGTTATCCCTGCGTTATATCTTAGTGTCGTAAGTATTTTCAGATTTTTATTCCTTTTTTTAAAAATCTATTATTACATTCCATGTTTACAAGTCGAAATAGCATTAATTAAAACCTTTTGTGACCGTTGATTTGGTTGATTAAAGCTTCTGCCTATGACATAGACCTATTATTATTATTATTATTATTATTATTATTATTATTATTATTATTATTATTATTATTATTATTATTATTAATAATAATAATAATAATAATAATAATAATAATAATAATAATAATAATAATAATAATAATAATAATAATAATAAATACAACCCATAATTCATACTTTGACAAATTTTTCGTATGAATTTAAATTGTATACACAGGAAATTTGAGAAAATAGATAAAATTCGCAGTTACATATGAATTCCATACGCAGAAATTTGATAATTTGGCATTTTAGTGAATTTATTCATTCTGTAAGAAAGAATAGCGAGAAAATAAATAGATCCAGGGTGTACTATATGTGACAGTGCAATATCAAATAAGTCGGATGCTTCAACAAAATTGAGAACCATACTAGTACCTTCGCTATATGCTTACACAAGTGACAGTTTTACTTCAGCATATTCGCTGTGTTTCTTCATATTCTTCAGTATTTGAGCTCTAAATGGTTAATACATACCACAAAGATAGGCACTATATTTTTTCGGAAGGTTTTTTGTCTGTTAAGAAAAGTGGATAAAGATCTTAAAAACTTTATGTAAAAATTGTAATCCAAATGACCGCTGTTCTATAAAATTGGTGGTTAGAAATTCAGTGTTTAGAATTACGCTAAAAGTGTAATTGAAGAGCTTATTATAAAAATGGATTTTTTGTTTTCAACAGATTCTGAATCTTTGGGATTGAGCTCTGTCGGAGTATGTAAAAGGGTATACTCGTATGCTAATTCAAACGTTTTTGGTAGAAATCAGAATTTAAAATCAGTCGTTTCTATTACATTCACCTCAATCATTCATTTCGATATTTTTCATTCAAAATGGAACATAAAGCGCTTGTTGTATTTTCTTTGAGCGATTTTCTTTTCTTTTTCTTCTTAAACGGCACATTTTCAAAAGTCCTTTTAAGTCAAACTTTATTTCCTTCTACTGCAAAATTATTAATTTGTGAAAATTTTCCCCTTTGAAAATAAACTTCTCAGTTATCCAATATTGGTGTTCGTATTTTATCAAAAATTCTTTGATCATAATTGTTTCTAAAAATTCCGATTCTATGTTATTTTCATAATAATATGGACTTCAAACTTATCCAAGATTATGGGTGTTTGTCCTGAAACAAAGACCATCTATTCTGGAGTAGGGGTTCTTCCCTGATACGTTTATTGGTCCTGGTTTTATTGCAATTAGTCATGCCGGCATAAGACTCATTACATTCATACACTTCTAATAATAATAATTTAAAAATGAGTTGTAATAACTATTATGATCAGTTAGTGATTTATCAGCATTACAGCTATAGCATAAAGTTTGAAATTTCCTGGTTGTTTTTAAATAAAATAAAACGTTAAACCAAGATTTTAGTGACTCCGGGTTGATCATTACTTCATAAAACCATATCATTTTTGTATTTATTTCCTGACCCCATTTTTTCGTAATAAATTATAATTGCCAAAGAAGGATTAAAAAAAAAAAAAAAAACTTGGTTATAGGAGAATACGCGAGGCAGTATGAGTGTACTTCTGCCCTGAGATGGTCTTCCTGTGAATTCTTGTAGCGAATTTATTTTGTTCTGTAGATGTGTGAGCCCAAATAATGCTGTGAAACCATTATTTTCGTGCTGTGATAATTTTTAATTTAGGATTGATACTGTTTTAGAACAGGAAATCCAGTAATTGGAGTATTAGAACAGTGTGAACCTTGTAGCGACATTATCTAGTATGAAGCACGAAATTTCAGGTCTGAATCCAGTATGCAGATTAGAGTTTGGTCGCCAATTTTTCCCTCGCAATTCGGAAGCAAAGAAAGAGAGGCCAAATGCCAATCGCCGAACTGAAATTTTGGTTGCCAATTGCAATCAGGCAACCAGACATTTCACACCCTGTTCTAGTGTATTTAAGTATGAATTTTACTCTCAAAATGATTGAGGACTTAACTTGCTAGAGATGGCGAAGAGAGTTACCCAAGTCAGACGTTCATGTTGTTAATACTACTTCTTTACAAACTGAAAGGCGTTAGCAGTAAGTCTTAATCTCCCAGTTTAGTAATTTTGCTTTTATCTCAAAATCTAATCTTATTTATTATTTTTATTTTTATTTTATTTTATTTATTTATTTATTTTTTTATTTATTTATTTTTTTTTTTTTTAACTTTTGAGACAATTATCAGATATACAGAAATTGATGAGTACGTTTCCGCGATATCCACTGAAGCAAAATTGATTTTATTGATGCTTCTTATTGTATAGATTTCTGTCTTAATATATTCGCTGTTGTCCACTTTGAATTTGAATTGTTTTTTTTCCTGATATGATTATTAAACGTTAAACTATAAAAGTGAAATAATTGTGATTTGATACTCGTAACAGGGAAGACTTACCCTTCCACAAGAAGTAATATTTACAAGGAAAATGTAAAGTCAACATGAGCTATTCCTGGGAAGTAATGTTCTTTCAAATTGTCATTGAAACTGAACCATCGTATACAAGGAATACATCAGTTTCATTTTGTGTATAATAAGGACAATATATAGCTTTTTTCTTTCGATTGATACGAAAGACCCGGTTTCAGTTCCTGGTTGTAGTTCAGATTTCATGTTAAACTGTGATTCATGTTTTATGTAAGCTCGTTGTTAAATGGCTTATTGACCAAGTTCAAATAATTTTATTTTATTTATTATTTTTATTTTTAAAGTTTGAATCAGATGATGTTCTAAAAACATTCTTTTTACTATACAATGTTTACCATGCAAAACTCTTAAGTGCTAAGACATATTTTGAACATTCATATTGAGATTAAATCGTAGAATCTTGCGTTTGTTGGTCACAATTTAAAGTTAACAAAATGTCGATTTTTAAAAAAATCATCACCAAAATAGAACGTTTATCAGGTTATGTATCATTTTTCAGTTCGCCGTCATTACTCAATAGATTGTTATTGATATTGCTTTTATTTGAACTTGGCATTTTATTTACTTATGTATTATTTTCTTACATTCATTCTTCTGTCTTTTTTCCTTTTTTTTAAGAATCAGTAATGAATAATTTGTTTGTTTATATATCTTTTTGTAGTATGAGGAGATACCTGTTGCTGGAGGAATAACAAGCATGGTGTGCATCCGTGATGAGCTTATGATCACCACAACAAGAAATCAGATCCTTCGCTACAGATGGAATGGGGAGCTTAACAGGGATTACTGCCTCGACCTGAGCAGAATTCCATTTTGTATAGATCAACAAGTTTCTAAGGGTACAACAACATTTCATTTAATTTGTGGGACACTTTTTTTATTTGCAATAGAAAATAAAAGGAACTGTTGTATATATACATATTTGAGACTCTGTTGCAGTCATTGGAATTGAATAACATAGTTTACTCTGTTTTATTTATTTATTTTTCTCCTATTTTTAATTCGACTCGCTTTTATTTTCTCTTGCAACAGACTCCGGGAACGGGTGAGGGAGAATGAATCTCTAAATGTTTTCAGTTTAAGTCGTAGGGTGTTATTCTGATTTCATATCGATACTATGCTCATTCCACTCCTTTTTACATATGAAATAATTGGACAACCGGAGAAATCCTCCATCGCAAGCGTGTTCGAATTACAAACGATAAAAGTTCAAAATTAAACAGATTTTGCTAAACGTGTGAAGTAACCAATGTTTTAGATGGACGCTTCATTTTTGGTATCAGGGAGTTTTCTTGGGTGCCCAATACAGTGATGTGTTCAAAACGTACGCATTTTAAAAGGTAAAAGCACTTATTGGGGAAGAGGTGAAGGGTAATGGTGTCCAACAATTTGCAAATTGCCTCCTGTTTCGCACACCGGGTTGTTAGGTTGATAAAAATGTATTTGTCATTCCTTTTCGATTGTATTATCATTCAAATATCACTTTCCTGTGTGGCCACTTTCAAATTGAAGAATTACATTTGTCTCCGAAACGCTTTTCGACCAAAGGTATAATAGTTAACAAACCTAGTAACGTAAAAAAAATTATAGAAAAACTCATTGAACAATCGGGACATTGTACAGTATATTACTCTATAGAAATTGCATACTGTAAACAACTTACTGTTATTACAAGTAATTTTATAAAATATGCAATATAAATAAAGAAAAGTTTTATTGCTACATCAGTCTTGATTAAATAAAAATTGCATACTGTAAGCAGTTACCGTTTCGGTTTTAAAAAAAAAAATGTCAGAAGTATTGAACAATTAGCTCACCAGTCGTGACTCCAAAGAAATGTTATATTTTAAACCGTTCTGTAGTTCTGAGAAACGATGTATAAACATATAAAACGAAAATAATAATAAAACATTTACATTAGAAAAGGTGTTACATTAATTTTAACTACAATTACAATTCGGTGTCATACCTAAAAAAAGGAAACTCTGAAAAACTTGTTATTTGAATGATATTGATAGACAATACATTCGAATAGGGATGGCCAATACATTTTATCAGCCTAACGACCCGATGTGCGAAACGGGAGGCAATTTGCATGTTGTAAGACGCCATTAATCTTTAACCCCCTCCGCAGTAACTGTCCTTATCTTGCAAAATCGCACATTGACCTCACCACTGTGTTGGACACCCAAGAAAACTCCTCAATACCAAAAATTAAGCTTCTATTTCAAAAAAGGCTTACTTCAAACTTTTTGCAAAATCTGTTCAATTTTGAACTTTTAATGCTCGTAATTCAAACACGTTTGCGATCGAGGATTCTCCGGTTACCTAATTGTTTCATATGTAAAAGGTAGTCGAATGAGCGTAATATCGATATCAAGTCAGTGTGACACCCTGCGACCTTCCCTAGTAAGCGCAGGTTCATGGTTTTGTTTGGATTTGTAACCCTACTTTACTTAATCACAAAATGTGTGTTCCGGATTGTCACATGATTTACTCACTGATATATAGTTAGTTTTTACATGATTTTATTCAACTTGCCTCTTGCTGGGAATTAAGGTTGTAAGTTGTAATACTTTGTTAATAATTTGTTAATGGTAAGAGACGGAGTATAGTTTGCTACTGTTATCTTCACAAACATTTTATTTTATGTTATGATGTTGGCAGTTTCTCAGTGAGATTTGAAATATCTCTCTGAATTGGCATATAACACGAAAAATAATCTGATTTGTGAGGTCTGTTGTACTTTACTGGAACATTTAATGAAAATTAATATGTAGAAATAATAGTAGTGGATGAAATGAGTAATTGTCTGTGTGAATTAGGCCTTAATCGTTATCTTATAGTAAAAACACTTCTGGGGCATGCTCCAATTGATACTTGAGAGACATTTATCCGGAAAGCTTTATGTAATATCGAACGCCTTTCCTATTGATTTGTTTGTTCGTCATATTTTGGAAAACTTGATGAAGATAAGAAGTGTTCGTGAGGAAGTGCCGTCTTTGTACAAATTGCGTTGCTACATAAAGTGCAGCATTTGTATCGAGAAAGTAAAGAAGAATTAGGGCCCAAATATGATTCCATAATATCGTTGGTAATATATGACTAAAAATAAGATCATAGGGCAATCATCTGTGAATTTAATTGTCTTCAATTAGTTCTGTGAACTCTCCACTATGTAGTGTAGTCATGTGACCAAGATTTAAAAAAAAATCACTTTTATAATATAAAATAAGAAATATTGCATTGTAACTTTCAAATATGAATCTCAAAATAACATGTTCCGTTCCGTCATTTCATTGTTATTTTAATACAGAACACGTTACTTCAAGTCAGACAGCACTCTTTATCAGAGAATACAAATACATATATATAAAAGACAAAGGTTCTTCGAATGGCGCATAAATCAAACAGCAAATTTCTCCAAAAATATGTACACAAATCTTTCCTGGTACCATCTTTGTAAAGTAAAATGGCATTGTTCAGAAATATTTATGTCCATAAAATATAAATACATGTTTTTAGCTTCTGAATATTATTTTCCAGCTGTACCTATAATGGAATCCAATACGTACGTAGTAGATATTGAATACTCACCTTTAGTTGGAGGATTTGCAATAGTGTTGAATGACGGTAGAGCGGCGTTCCTGACAGCCTCTTCATTGAAATTCGACCCTAATGTAAGTATTTTATTATTATTATTATTATTAATTTTTTAATTTTATATTGTTAGTATTCATAGAGTTTTTTCTTCCTTTTTTCTTGGTGCTGATAATTTTTCAGCATTAGAACTAGTACAGTCGAATATTCTACTATGAAATTCCAACTCTAAATGTTTGCATGCACATTGAAAATACGCTAATTTGGCCAACTCTGTAACTTAACAGCCTATTGATTACATGTGTATAGAAGTACTTACTAATACAGTCCTTAAGTTACGTAAATTCATCTTTATGAAAGAAATTTCCGATATAAGGAAAAGTTACGAACGGCTCTTACATCTGAAGTGAGAAATAGTATTAACTTTCTTAATTCTATTTTGAGAGCCGCCTAGTGAGTAAAGCGTGACTAATTAAGTAACTAACTACTGTTTAACTGTTATTACTGATTAATTAGTTGTTTTCTTACAATCGGCATTGTAAGAATATAAGGTTCTATACAACATATTACGTAATTGAGTTATTGCATTGCAGTATTGTTAAAGTTTTTGCTTGTTTTATATTTTTTCATATGTGTTCGCGATAAATCATGGGTTATGGTAAAAATTCGACTTACGTAAAGAGCACTGGAACAGCTGAGGACTTACGGGCGACGGGGACTGTAGAACATAAGTTGAGGACTGTGTGGCGAATGTCAAATTAAACATTTTTATGTGTAATGTAATTTCTGTTCTAATAAATTACTTAACTGTAATCGTTTCAGCAATGAACCGTATTGCTGTTATCAACCAGGCACATAATTGAAGAGGCATACTTTATTTTAATTATGTATATTTATGTTCCATCCATTCACTCATTGTTTCTATTCATTCATTCATTCAAACATTTGAAAGGCATTGTTTTAATTATTGGTGATCGCGTACACACATTTGCTCAGTACTTGGAAATGACAGTTACATGCAAAGAAAACAATAGTCACGCAACTATGTACACTGTAACAGTTCGAGAAGATGAACGTTGCCAAATTTTCATTTTACTTCAGTTACCAACATTTCACACGGACAAAATGGGTCATTATATTGCCTCCGAGCGTAAGTACCTTTGCATTACGACATATCTCAGTTAATATGTCGTGCCTGAGTCCAAGAACAAGATGATCTTTCCGAATTGAACTAAATTGTCATTTAGTGTGAATAAAATGGCGAAGAAATGTGAATTTGAGGTTAGGTGCAAATCATCCATAAATATTGAAAAGCATCGTACATGCTGGTGTCCATCAGGCGAGTTTCAATTGCGATAATTCTTATAATGGGATGATTAAGAGGAATATAGGAACTGGAATTGAAAGGACAATAGTAGATTCAATAGATGGAGTTTCCGTGATCTCTGGTATATGAAAAATCTAAGGATATCCAAACACAAATTAAAAGAAGTCAATATTCTTAAGAAATACAAGTAGAAAGAAACGTATTTGAGTCATATTACATTAGAACCAAGTATCCAAAATTATATGTATTTGGATAAGAGTAACCTCAATAAGAATTGGGAACTTGTTAGAAACAGATTTATTCATTCAAAATTGTCATTCTCATTAGTATTAAACTGAATAAGTAACTCAATTTTCCGTTTATGTTTAGAGGCTACTGGATGAAGCATTTTGTCTATATGTCAAATTTCGAACTGAAGTGAAAACTTCGCAACATTCGTACTCTCAGACTGTGAACATTGTGTGTACATGTTGCTTCTGATGTTTCATTTGTATGTAACTGTCACTTTCAAGTTTAGACCTAATGTTGTAGGTGATCGCTATTATTTAAAACAGTGACTTTAGAATTATAGATTTCTGGTGGGTGGGGAATCCTAAAGTCATTAAACAAGAAGTAGAAATCTCTAGAAGGCTTTTCAATTAAGTGCCTGGTCGATACTAAAAGAGTTGATTGCGCTGAAATGATTCCAGTAAGGTAATCATTTGAGTAGGAATCACAGGGCACATAACGAGGTTAATGCTTTTTTAAATCTTAACAATAATTTGACAGAATTTATCGATCTTGAAGTTAAATAGAATGTACAGTTATTATTCCTTTAGTTTGTCACTTATGTTTAAAAAAAAAAAAAAAAAAAAAAAGTTTTTTTTCCTTTAAGATATAATTTTGATATTATTTCAGCATAAGTTATGTTTATCTTCATTGATCTCGAAAAAGAACTCATTTAAATGCTTGTAGTTAATCTCAGTCCCTATGCAGTTTACAGTTTCATTCCAAACTTCGATAGCTTAGAGAGTACGGATTTTTAAAAAAGTTTAATTTGTAACAGTCAGATTGTTTCAGATGAATATTTAAGAAGAGAACAAAGTTCAAGATTACTTGTGTATATAGATAGTAGTTACACTACAATATTCAAGCCATGTGAGTAATAAATCAGAACTAGTGATTGAAATATGTGTAATTTATGTGGAAGTAACGTTTCTTTCCTTTTTGTTAATTACTTATAGCAAGTTCAGGGAATTTGGGCTCAAAACATCGATGATGCAACATGTGCTGCTGTGAATCACAAATACCGATTAATAGCATTTGGAAGAAGAAAGTAAGTTGGTAATAAGTTTTCAGTTTATTAACAGTTACACATTAAATGTATGCTTCATAAGTAAATTGTGTTAGTTATTTCTGTAGGTGTGGGATTTTGATAACTAGTAGAAGAACGTATGATAATTAAAATCTCCAAATAAATGAGAATTTTGATCTTTTTCCTGTGGACGTGTGTGAAAATTGTGTTATTCCGGAATAACAAAACACATACATAGCCTGGTAAAATAAGAAAAGTCAAAATAAAGACGTAGTTCCTTGACGTAGTATTGAGTGTTCATAAGATAGTGGATAGTATTTCCATATGCTTTGTTTAAATAATAATAATAATAATAATAATAATAATAATAATAATAATAATAATAATAATAATAATAATAATAATAATAATAACAACAACAAAGATATGTATGTTTCGTCTTTTTTTTCCTTTTTATTTATTAATTTAGTATGTGCTGACGAATTACAGAATCACGTAAGAAATTCTACAATATTTGTTTCTATTATTGTAGGAATGTTATTCACTGTCATACACTAGTATTTTAAGAACATCTAAGTCCTGGCGATACGGAACTGCTGAATTTTGTATAGAATGCCTTCTTCTTTAACATTGTTTGCTGCTGTTGCTGCTGCTTAAATATATTGAAGCATATCTGGTTTGTCTTCATTTTAGTTCCCATGGCATAGTATATTGCATAGATGAAAGCACTGGTGGTCTGGAAGCTTCCCATCAAACTGTCCTGTCCAGTAAGGACTATCCTGGGTTTCCAGGGAAAGTAGAATGTATGAAATGGACACCGGATGGTTGTGCTTTAGCAATAGCCTGGTCAAATGGTGGCCTGTCACTCTGGAGCACTTTCGGAACGCTATTAATGTGCAGCTTAGGTTGGGACTATGGTCTCCATGTTGATCTCACGAAATTTAACCCTCTTCATATCCACAGCATGGTAAGTGGTCTTTCCATTTCTCGTTACTTTTTCTATTAAATAGTGTAGTCGTTAAATAAGCAATGCATTCTTAATTAAAAATTAAAAAAAGGATACGGTGAAAATTACCCATGTAGATAGATAAACCCGTTGCGTTTGTAGTGACAAATGTATTACGAGATCATTTGGTCGGTTATGTAATAATGTTAACTATTGTAATGAAATGTACAGGGTGGCTCATAATTATGTATATGGTGTTTCAAAGACTGCTGTAAAGAACTAGCAACATAACTTGAACGTAAACACATTACTCTAATACCTTTCCTTGCAAGAATTTTAATGTCTATTCTCCATGGCATGGCCCACCAATGCACTATCCAAATCGATACATGCCTGGAGGCGAAAAGTAACTTGTCACAAGCAGCTTGACTGACTTGTACTGGTATCCTGTGGAACTCTTCTCTGATAGCTTCCCGTAGTTTGGCCAAATTGCGTATGTGATGTTGATACACTTTGTCCTTTAAAACACCCCATAACAAAAAGTCAGGTGGTTTCAAATCGAGAGATTGAGCTGGGCATTCCACAGACCCACGTCGACCGATCCAGCAGTTTGAGAATATTTCGTTCAGCAACTTTTTGTCCAGAATTACAAATACTACAGTCAGTTAAACTCATATACATAATTATGGGCCACCCTGTAGTTTGAGATACACAAAAGGAATAGTAATCTCGATTTATAGTTTCTTCTAGATCTATAATAGTTAGTAACTGAGAGAAACAATATTATCACAGGAATTAATTGTTTTAAATATTAGTTGTCAATTATTTCTGACTGTTAGTGTTCAACTTTTATTGTTTAATGTATTATTTTGTGTAAAATGTAATTTCTTTATTTAGATATAATGGTCAAAGTTTGCACGTAAGAGTTAGCAATATTTCGGAAAGAGTTGCTTAAGGAAATTTTTTTATTTTGAACAGAATTCGAAATTTATTGGTAACGGAATATTTTTTACGATGTGTTGCATTAGCAATATTCATATTCAATAGGTTTAACAAATGATGACATAGTTTATTGATCTATATTTCCTTTTTCAAATTTTGTAAGAAATTTTATCAATTAATATAAGAACTTAAAATACTTCGAAATTTTGAATAAGAGAATGGATTAACTGCATCATCATTTTGCGAAAATTAAAAGTACATATCGCTAAAGTAACATATTGTAGTGGTCCTTTGTTTTATCAATGACATTCCATACTGGCGCGTTTAATTTCCATTGTGAACAAGTTCTCGCTAAATACAATCATTCTTAATTTTAACAATATAGCTTAACTATCGTACTAACTACAGAGTAGTAAAGTCAAAGTAACTTAATATTTCCATTATACATTCAGTAATTTATATCACTTGAACATTGTGTGTTTACTATATGTGACCATTTATTACTTTTGCTTAGCACTTAACATATATATATGGCCTAAGAGAAAAAATGTTTAACTGCGTTTTCATGTCAGTATGTTTCTGTGTGTTCACTATTCACAACACACACGCATTCAGGCGATAATCATTTTAATGCCAGACCGTGTCGAGCATGTCTGGAGTAACAATGCTAATTGCCTCGTTGATTCTTACTTTCAGGTGGTTCACATTATCGATTTTAACACGGTACACTATGTCTTTAATTCCATTCTTGACCGCCATGAAGCCCCGACCTCACACATTGGATTTTTTCTTGTTGTATTTTATGAAATACATTGTGTACCGTGTTAAAATCGATGAACTCGACATTGTCTGGTTTGACATTGATTATCCCCCTGGATGTGTGTCGAACTGTGAATCGTGCACATATAGAAATATAGTAACATGCAAACGCACTTGAACTTTTTTTTTTTTTGGGGGGGGGGGGCAGTACAATGGATTCTAGTAACATTTCATTTGTTTCTGAATGAACAGTCTGTGTTGCCACAGAAGATGCTGTATCATTCAATCAACCAAGTTCCATTACTGATACAGAATGTTACAAAAGAACGTACTTAATTGTAGATATGCTTAGAACTGGGTTTTACAGAAATTGTTTTCAATATGTTTCATTGTATTTTCTTCATTGTTGTTTCGTCTAACTGAAATTATGATTTGTAGGAATGGTCTGCCGAGGGTTATCAGCTATGGATGGTGAAGCGACAACCTGACCATGATCCAGGGGGAGAAGATGGGTTACAAGGAAGTTCGGATAGTATTATTCAGTTGAATTTTGTCAAGAGTGCGTTAACGGTGAACCCATGCATGGTATGAAAATCTTGATAATAGTTATGCTTAGTAATGATAGTATGAAGTTTAATAGTACCATTTTCTGTTTACCAACATAGTAATAATTACCTACATGTAAATGATGAGTCAAACAATGTTGCCAAACTTTTAAGAATTACCTGTCCTACCAACCAAAGAACCGTGGATTAGAATTTCTTTTTCAATGCACTGCCTTTCTTAGGGCACACGACCAATGAGACGCGTAAGGGCATAAAGGATTGCCGGGGCCCTTTTGTAAAATATGAAAAATAGCTATTTTGTTCCTAACCAGAGTGCAAACCATAAATAAATGGTCTTTGGAATGGAAGCTACTTCAATATTGCATTTTTTAAAGCCCTAGGCTATAAAACGTTCAATCAGTATTTTATATTTAAATGCATTTAATTACTGTCTTTTGGGACAAGGTATCTCTGTAGTAAAGCACACACCTGTAGTGCAAGGGATCCCAGGTTTGATTCCAAGTCATATGAGTTCATGGTTGAGTATCATCATGTTTGTAGATTTTTTTCGTGTTCTTCCGTTCTCTTCCACATTTTTATCCATGAATTCCGTCATAAAGATTCACTTTTATCATTCATTTCCTTCAGCCTAAATAGCATAAGATTAGGATATTAAAGATTTCATTTCATTTGAGAGATTTCTGAAAGTTGTTCAGATTCTCAAAGATTATATCAAAATTGTATCAAAATATTTTGTAAACATTTAGTATCAGAATATCCTATGCATGATATTAAAAGGCTTTCATTTCCATAGCCCAGATAAGGGATGTTTTCGTACTCTACTTTTCTTAATATTTTGAAGAATGTGAAGATCACCTTCGGAATTATATCCCTGTGTGCTGTTAGTGTCTTCGTCCTCTGCTTTATTACATCAGTGTTTTTATAAATTACAGAAGAAACAGTAATAGATGAAGACAGCATTAAGTTGTAACATTTTATTTTAATTTTCGGAAATAAGTGTATTAAGCTCTGGCCAGAAGGGGTAGTTATGTAAGTAATAGTAATAATTTACTTATTCATAATGTTAGGAAAAGCAATCAGTAAGCCACACTACTTTCTCAAATTGAGAATTATCCGGAGTACATTCAAAATATTCGTACAAAAATTCCTCCATTTCTTAAATCTACTACAAATACATGTACAGGAAATTAAATACCTAGGTAAGGTATTTCACCGTGTGTTTGCAAGGGGTGAGAAATACCAGGTATAACTCATCTGTACCAAAAGGAGCTACAAGCGAGTGATTAAATTAA
Source organism: Thermobia domestica (assembly GCF_964235325.1). Taxonomy (NCBI): domain Eukaryota; kingdom Metazoa; phylum Arthropoda; class Insecta; order Zygentoma; family Lepismatidae; genus Thermobia; species Thermobia domestica. The sequence goes on along the minus strand of NC_137469.1, from coordinate 120,221,780 downwards.
GTGCTACATACACAAACATAGTAGCTCGAACTATGAGATAAATAATAACAGATCTTGATTGGTGTTTATTTCTTCAAAAACTTTGCTAAGAACATATGATTATTGCCACTTATTGGAATATGTATGTAAAATCAAAAGTAGTGTACTCGATTTATTTGTCATTTTACGTTACAAATTCGTAAATAATTTCTAAACTAGTAGTTCTTGAAGGAGTTGTTCAGTATGATGTTAAATGTTGTATAACGTCTACTACTGAGTTCCACTTGTTTCGCACAATTTTTACTTTCTCGCCAAAGAAAGAAAGAAAAAACTCAAGATCGGCGTCACATAAATATATGATAACGAAAATTTTGTCTTTTCCGAGACATGGGTTTTGTTTTTACGCAAAGATCATTATTTTTTGGTGGTTTAAAAAAGTGTCTATTTTCTACTGTATTTCTGTATCTAGATTTACTGTGTATCTCAAAACAAAGAAAAGCCTTCTTCTTAAATTGCACGTAACAGAAACACAACATAAGAATCTTATGTGGCTATACAAAATATGCTAGCGTACGCGCCTTTTGAGCCGAAGATCCGGGTTCGATTCCCGGTGGGAACTTGTGTGGTTTGTATTGAACGTTAAGCTGTAGGTCCAGGTCTCATGTAGCCTCGGTGTTCAAGAGGACAGTAAACTCCAGTACAACTAATTGACCAACAAACACACGAGTTTGTCACTTACACTAACATTTTATTATTATCTTACGAACACGAGACAACTATTGTAGAAAAATACATGGGAATCTTAAGAAACAAGGATTACTTCAAATACATAAAAGTTATCCACGCCTGGTGCGAATGCAGCACTATAGTTTTCGTATTTGCTGTATCTCCAGCGTGTTATACAAGTGGAGGGCGTGCAATTTCTACTTCTGTTCGCTGTGGTTTAGTTGAAAATGAATGATTTTTTTTTTTTTTTTTACTTTTACTTTTACTTTTAATTTTTGTGTAGAGAAGGCATAACAATAAGGAGTTGATTTTACTTGTATTTAACTTATTTCAAGGGGCACGCTGGCTCAGTGGTAGATAACTGACCTCTGGTATAAAGGTTCCCTTGTTTCCCAAGCTGTGTGAATTTGTGTTGGTAGCATCGTGTCCGTGGATTTTCTTGGGGTTCTCCCGTTTTCTCCCACTTTCTTATTCCACCAATTCTTTCACCATCACTTACTTTCGTTAATCATTCGTCTCCTTTAGTCTACAGGATATAAGCGGGGGACATTATGTTGAAAACAATGGTAGGTTCATTTTTTTGTTACCACGTATCTGTCGTTATAAAGTGTGCAAAATACTTTTTCAGCTGTAAGGCTTCGGATCATGGGAAGTTCCGAAACTCCTGTTCTAAACCATGCATTCTGTATTTTTGAGTGAAGGTCGATATGTGCTCCCCAAACATGTATCCGGTAGTACGGATGAGGTCGTTATCTTGACACTTTAAAGATAGAATGTCATTTAGTTAATTGTTGTTTAGTTATTTGTAGAACCTTTTGCATATTTTATACAGTCTAATTAATATTCCGAATGAATTTCTTGAGGCAATGGGGGACTGCTTGAATTAAGGAGTAGCAAACTTCGATCTCAAAAGCCAGAAATAATGATATTGGATTCGATGCACTGACTTCACATCACTCAGTTAAATTTATGCCATGTGAATATCCTATGCCCTTAAAGTGGTGGAGCGCCAAAGAGCTCATTTTAATTTAGTGTATGCTTACAGGTAGTTTCATATTTATTTGTAAAAGAACTGATAAATACCATTTCTTTCAGAGCCATCAAGGACATTTGTACCTCCAAGGCGAGGATCGGATGTACATCAATCTAGGTGATAACCTGATGAAGGTTTATCACGAAACTCCTTTGGAACAATTTTCAATGTACAACGGAGAAGACGTGTTTGGAGACATGGGCAGTAGTTGTAGCGAGGGGAACTTCACGGTTACAAACACATTCATGGGCAGCAAGCAGTGGATCATCGTACCTATACCATACACATACTCAGGAACAAATTGGCCCATTAGAGTAAGTACCAAAGTACTCGTTGATAATTTGGTGTATTTATGTACAAATTCTACAGTCTATTTAGCATTTAACGAAAACAAAAGTGTTCAAAAATTAGACATATACCAACCGGTAAATCTCCTATGCGGAACAACATGATGTGGGTGAATGTAAAAATTCGCGCGTTTTCGAGAAAAACCTAAAAATGAATGCTGTACGGCATTGGTCGCCAAACTTATGAAGCTTCTAAGCAGCCGTACCGTTTTTAAATCGTACTGTGAGCTACCAATCAAAAGACCTACCAACTTAAAAAAAAAACTTACATTTGTTTATTGCCTGTTCACTTACATTTCTAGTAAATATGAAATCAAAGTATCCAGTTAGCAAATGTCTAATGTACACACGAAAAACATAACGTTCTCAACCCCACGCGTATACAATCAATTGTGAGATGAGGCTGACAATGGCATTTGCCCAGGAGAAACAAGCAGTTGTTGTCGTCCGCACCCTTGTCGTTAGCGTTAGCTCAGTGGAGGAGTTAAGGTTAACCAAGGCGATCTATCAAAAATGTCCCCGCTGGCTACTAGTAGCTCGCGATCAACGTTTGGCGATCACTGCTGTACAGAAACTAATCATGTATTAAGGTGACAGATGGCTGTTCAGGGAGCAGAATAGATAGCATAGTGGTTAAAAGGCATCGGTATTGTAAACCAGAGATCCATGTTCTATTTTCTATCCAGGTTCCCCCTCCCGCTTTTAATATATATAATTGTGTACTGGTTACTTATTAATTTTGTATATATTAGTCTCCCTTAATTCATGTAGTAATATTTATTTTCTTTTGTGATTTTTAGTATACTGCTATTGACGCCGAAGGGCAGAATGTTGCTGTAGCAGGAAGAACTGGATTAGCGCATTATTCGATGGCCACGCGAAAGTGGAAATTGTTTGGCAACGAAACGCAAGAGAAGGATTTTGTAGTGACTGGGGGAGTGTTGTGGTGGCGTGAACATATTGTTATGGGTTGTTATAATATTGTTGAACACAGTGATGAGATAAGGATATACCCGAGAGATACTAAATTGGATAATGCTTTTGTGAAAACGGTGAAAGTGATGTCTCAAGTGTTGTTAGTGAATAATTTAAGAGATAGATTAGTTACATTCTGTGCTGATAGTCACATATCATTATACATACTGTCCCAAAAGGATAATCAAACAAGTAAGTAGAAGATGACCATTTCTTATTTCCTTTTTCGTATAGCTTACATTTTAACAGGTAGAAGCGAATGTAGAAATTTATTGTATTCAGTTGATTGTAATTATAACCAAGTTAATGACAAATAATTTCACTTTCTGTAGCAAACGAGAGAACCACTAAAACTTTAATAGACGCTCGAAAACGCTTCGTTTAGGAGCTAGAAGCATTAAAAATATCGGTAGTATTTTAATAAGGCTGACTTGGAAACGAATGAATATATTGACTTATGCTAACCTGAATATAATAGAGTGGGTACTGGATGTTTTAGTTTCAAAATATTAGTGCTCTAAGAATAGCGTTGTTGGCCTCAAGTTTGTTGTTAAAATTAAAATGTGAACTTGAGCAGAGGTACAGAATCAGTCGCTTGACGTCTGAAGAGAGATAACGTTTTATTATTATTATTATTATTATTATTATTATTATTATTATTATTATTATTATTATTATTATTATTATTATTATTATTGAAATTGAATCTGTTTTCTCTTATAATCTTCCTACATATACAACAAAATAATGTGAAATCTCTTTAAAAAAAAAAAAAAAAAAATCTCACCCGCCCCCTCGTATCTCATAGATAAGAGCCAACGCAAAATTGCGTAAGTTCGATGTAAATCAGTGCTTCAGTCTTTTGAAGTTCCTTTTTAGGTCACGTGGCTGCACCTTCGTCTTGTTTAAATCCAGGTAAGTTCAACCTTCGTCCAAGTGTAACACTCGTGCTGGAGAAAGACGTTAATGATGTTAGAGATTTGTGCTAACTTCGTTTTTCAGCTAATTGCTTTGTGTGGGAAATTACTTTTGTTTCCTTAGAAATGAAAGCGCTCCTTCGTATCTAAGTGGTTAGCGTATGCACTTCTTGCGTGGGAGATCCGGGCTCGATTCCCAGCTAGAGTTCATGCGGTTCGAATCCCACGTTAAGCCGTAGGTCTACGTCTCGTATAGCCTTACTGCTAAAAGAAACGCTAAACTCAAAATCAAAATCACTCTTTGAATTGAACTTTAATTTCAGTGGCTCGATTTTACTGATATTTCTTCTTCAACTCTGTTTAAATGTTCCTTACTTCGTTAAATTTTAATTTTGTGGTATATAATTTTAATATTTAATAATCAAACTTAATTTATTAGTATTATTATTATTAAGTATTCTGCCTTTGGCAAGTTCTGGGACTAATGATTTTTTTTTTTTTAATTTCTTTTCTTTTTAATTTTCAGTTTGGGCCTGGAAATATTTCTTCCATGTTTCTCGATTTTCAGGTTCCCCTTTCAACTCCCAGTATTTTCTTCTATTTTTCAAATCATCGATCACTTGTGTTGCTCTTGCAATTCCCTGCTTTCCTTCCGTCGTTCCTCCTATGTCAGTGTGTCCAATCCAATTGGCCTTTCTGGGAAGGATGGTGGCTAGAAGCGTCCTGTTCTATCCTATACGTTTTAAAACATCTTCGTTTATTACTCTTTCTCCTCATTTTATCTTCATCTTCCTCCAGCACCACATTTCGAAGCTCTAAATATTTCTCTAACTTCCGTAATGTCCAAGTCTCTGAACTATAAAGTCTAATACTCCACATACTCCCCACAGTCCAATAGCATTTGTCCAATTTCTTGCTTAGTCCAATATTAAGGCTACTAGTTAAGAGTGATCTTTTCTTGTTCAATGCTTCTTTAGTTATGGCAATTCTCGATCTGATTTTGGTGCAGTACGCGTCTTGCGTCAAAATACTTGCCAGATATTTGAAATGATCGACCTCTTCAAGTATTCTTTGTTCTACTCTGATCCGTAAGGGCGCATTTCCACGGGATATTCTCATAACTTTCGATTTTTAGATGTTGATTTTCATTCCATGTAATTTTCCAGTATCAGCTATTTTGTCAATCAACTCCTGTAGTCCTTCTTCGGCTCTAGCTATAATATTTAATAATGACTTAATTTAAGTAATGTTAAATGTGTATATGTAATACAAGTTCATTTTGTGGAAGCAAGGTACGTTCTTTTGCACTTGGAAAAGAAATTAGTAAAAGTCAAATCTCTAAAATTCCTCTTAACTATAAAGAAAACAGAAAAATAATTCCCCAAAGATGATGTCTGCACTCAACATCGTTAACTAAAAGTCGTAATCCAAAAACTATTTAAAATAGTAATCAAAGTTTGTAAAAGAAATGAAAACTACACAAGTACTTGTACTAGGTATTTAATTAAGTACTCTGCTCAATATTTGGAGTGACTTTTTTCTTCCGTTTCTTGGGAAGTTTAGGAACTGCAACAATCTTATTTTTCAGATTAAACTTTATTTATTTGTTATCAGCTACCAGTGCATATCTAAAAATTTACTAATTTTCTGGTAATTTGCCATCATGTTCAATCTTACACAATTGCAAAGCAGTTAAATTGTTGGTTGAGTAAACATGAACACATTCATAGTACATATGTTTTACTAAAAAATTATAAAAACATAAATTTCAATTTAAAGAACGTAGTTAATAAATGAAAAAAAAATAAGTAACGAGTAGAAGAAAAAAGATCGATCACGAAATAAGATGAAAACAAATAAATTAATAATTTTAAAAATAATAGACTGGATAAATTTTCAGAACGAGTTCTTAAGATATAAATGTAAATTCCATCTCTCTTCATGTATATGAAGAAATAATAAAAGCAATCACAACAGTTAAGAAGATTGGGGAAACTAACTGAAAAACTAAAGATCAGAAAAAGGGCTGAGTATTATTGTGATTTTTAATTTTCTTTTCACCAACCTTGTATTTGATAAAGCGTCTTAGCGAAAGAGTTTATATGGTACACTGTTTATGTTGTGATGATGATATGACTATTTTCTGGTGAGTAATTCATTCACGTAATTCATTCACTATATCCGCTTTGGGATTCCTTTCTTCTAACTGCTCTCTCTCTTTATATAATGGAGCACTCTTCTTGCCCCACAGCTCCCTCTGTTATAGAGCACCGAGGGATCACCGAAAAATTTACGTAAAAGTTGTTTTTCAATGGTCTTTTCAATGATGAATTAAATATAACATGTTTTACCCTTTAAAATTTTCGGGTGACTTCCCTTGACACTATCATGGGGGGACCCTGTGAGGCAAACAGAGCGCTTCATTCGGTTCACCCTGTGACATTTTTCTATATCTGACTTTTTGTTTCATTTTTATCTCCAGCCGTTTGTGATTTATAGGCATGAATGTTTTGTGTGAATATATTTGTAAAATAAAAGAACATATAGCATTAGTAGGATTCTTTGCGAAACATGGCAATGGCAGGAAAATTATACATCCATAAACAGAATAATTAAATATGAAGGCTATTAAGTAAGGTCCGATGGTCAACAGAAATAAAACTAGTAAAGGTAGTGTCATACATTTTTAATGTTTCTTCGGTACATATTAAGCTATTTTTCTAGATAGCTATCATGTTTGTTTAAACATTTATCATAATGTTCGACAAGTTTTTGTATGCCCATTGTATAGAAATCAGCTGCCTGTGACGGAAGCCAATTTTCAACCATTATTTTCACTGTGGCTATTGGCTGTGTTTGTTGCATCTGTCGAAATGTGCACTCGCGCTGTCTGCCAGCGTTCCTTGTGCATGAGGCGATTCCAGTTGCAGTCGTAGCGTCAGTGTGTATGGTTCAGTGTGGCCAGTTGAAATGTTTCGTCAAACTGAACTACACACTAAATGTGAAATAAGGTCTGTGATTTGAGTTTTGACAGCAAGGAACGTGCCAGAAGTGGAAATTCATTGTCAGGTATGTGAGATGTTCGGCCCGAATGGAGTGAGTGACAGCAAATGGATACGATCGTTCAAGGACGGGTGGGACAATATTCATGATGAACAGCGATCCTGCAGACCTTCTGTAATCTCAGACAAGTTGGTGCGTGCAGTTGACGCGAACATCCATGAAAACAGGCGTTTCACGATTTCCACGTTGCCATTGGAATTTCCATACGTTTCACAGTCGGTGCTGTGCACAGTCATTTCTGAAGCCTTGAAGTTCCGAAAACTTTGCGCGCAATGGGTTTCCAGACTGCTTACTGAGGAACACAGAAAAACAAGACTGGCTTGTGCTTTGATATTTTTGACCCGATACAATGAGGAAGGAGATCAACTGTTAAACTACATTGTCACAGGGTGTGAAACATGACTCCACCATCGAAGCGGCAATCAATGGAATGGCGATAGAAGACATTTTCAGTCAAAGTGAAAGCTAAATAAACAGTATGTACACACAAGATTATGGCAACCATTTTCTGGGATCACCATGATGTTTATTACTCGACTTTATGCAACGAGGAACAACCATTAACTCAGCTGTGTACTGTGCGACGTACAAGAAGCTTTGACGTGCTACAGAAAATAAGCGCCGTGGCCTACTGTCATTTGGTGTTTTGTTGCTACATGACAATGCACGCCCTCATTTTGCTGCTTAAACTCAAGAATTAATAAGATATTGTGGATGGGAGCTACTGGACATTCCCGGACGTTGTGCCAACCGACTATCATATGTTGCCCTATCAGAAGCTTTCTCTTACCGGTCAGCGGTTTGACACCAATGAAGAAGTAAAAACAACGATTGAAGATCGGCTTCGGTCACAGACGGGTGATTTCTACGACGTGGGCATACAAAAACTTGTCGAACGCTATGATAAATGTTTAAGTAAACTTGGTAACTATGTAGAAAAATCGCTTAATGTGTACAGAGGAAATAACAAAGAATGTATGACTTACCTTTTGTTTCTATTGACAATCGGAACTTATCTAAACAATAGCCCTCGCAATTAAAGAAGATTGTTTCCTCTAAGAAGAAGACAGTTACTACGAAAGGTATTCTATATATATAATTCCGTGCTTCTATTAAAGCAGTGAAGAGAGAAATGTTGAATACAAACTATTCGTGATGAAACTATATAATTGCAAAATTTCAACAACCTGGCTGAACACGAAAAGGAGGCGATACATGCTAGAAACAAAAACAAGAACAATCGATGAATGGAAACGCAATGTGACAATTTTTTCCCCACTATTCCCTACCGCAAACACCGGCAGAAACGCTGCAGTTTAGCACTTGATTCCAGAATGATTATCTTTTCAATCCTAGATTAGAACATCGAATTACTTCAGTCTGTTGTGGAAACTCCCTTATTTTCATTCAAAATCCTTCAGGAACTGGAGAACATGGTTTAATTTCAACATCTACCAATCAGAATTATAAACTGAATAGTTAATATTCAGAATGGTTTTAATATTGGTGGTGATTAAGTCAGTGACATTTGTCAGTATCATATTCTGTAAATTTAGGTACTATTCTATTAAAAGTCATAATTTGTTTACCTGAGTGGTGCACCGTGAGGTGTGGAAAAGTCGAGATATTTCGTTGACTTTATTCCTGTTAACATTGATGAGCATGTTATTACTCTGGGACTACTATTTATTCATGGACTTCTTCATATTAGATTTTGTTCTTGTGTGCAAGGCAAAGATTGCTTTTAATTACTAAGTGAAAATTAACGGACAGCCTTATAGAGCTATTATTTTGTCTTCAAGTAACGAAGATATATTTTCGTTGCAAACCAGAACAAAATCAAATATGGAATAAGTAACAGTTCAGGAAATAGCTAGTGCAAGAGTAATAACATGGTCGTCAATGTTGCCATGAATAACGTCAACAAAACGTATCAGTTTTTTCAAACGCCACAGCACGTCACTCAGATAAACGAACTAGGACTCTCATCAGAAGATAATGCGTTGAAATGCATATCTTCACGTCTTATAGATACTATTCTGTTTGTACTCTTGTAAATTGTTTAATTTCATGATATGGTAAAACATGATATATCACTTTTGGACCACTTTCTGACTTTTCACTCTGGTAGTTGGTTTCACGGAGATCTATATGCAGGAAAATGTTGATAATGGGTTAATTAAAAATGCTTATTTAGCAATATATGTTTCTTTTTTACCAGTGATTTGAAAATATTTTACATTTAATTGATAAGGTAATTTGCTTCCTTGTACAAATGCACATATGCTTTGCCATCCTCATGTAGATATATGTATTATTCTGTAAGTTAGAAGGCACATTTCAAGGTCTATGTCTGCACATGCACCTTACTTTAAAGGAAGATTTCACTTGTAGAATGTCCTTATTTCAGATGGAGGTAGTGTGGATGTTTGTAAGCTTCAGGATATAGACATTAGTGCTTTGTGTGTGCATCCTGCGTGTGTTGTGTCCGTGACATTAACGTCTCTAAGGACAGAATCAAATAGAAACAATGTGAAAGAAGCGGAAAGTGTGATTCTGAATGTGAGTGGAAGACTTCTTATGATACAGCGGGATCAGAAACATAATTTCACGGAAGATGGTGGCCGATTGGTAGGTACTTCGTGCATATTTCTTCTGTTTCTTAACTTTAACAAGAGTTAGAAAGAGCTCAGATATTTAGCTTAATTTGACGACAAAAACTGTATTGCTGCGCCATTCTTTCAGTTTCAAATCGAGGCTAAAATTCAGGGTACAGAGATCAAAAAGATTAATGTATTTTAATTCAAAATTTCCAAAATATGAAGCGTTAATATTTTGAAGACTTTTGTATTGTATAATTTCATCAGTATTTCGCTGGTCACTTTCTGTACGGAGATGGTGATTCTTAAGGCCTTCCTGTGAAGAAACAAAGTAGTACGTCTCTCATATTGAGTAGAATCAAGGTGATTCAAAAAAATGACTATTTGCCTTAGCGATTCAGTAGAAGTTGGAGTATAATGGCCAAACTATTGCACCAAGACCAGAAACTTCTTCCCCCCTCACCCCCTCCCCACTTGCTCATTTACAGGAATCATAAATTTGATTAATTGTTGTTGAGAAGAGAAAATGGTAAGAATCAGATTTCAAATTTAATCGGAAAATTTTGAAAGGTGATTTTATCTCAGAACACTTAAATTCTGATGTCACTTATTCCTTATTGTCGTTAAGTTTAAATGAAGTTAAGAGTTAAATATTCATCGAATATACGAATCAGTGTATACAATATTCTTTATTCTAATTTCGTGTCCTCTATGTTAGATCTTATCGCTTCCATTTAAATATAACAATGTGAAACCAAACCTAAATTATATACCAAGTATATTTTGGGTATGTGACATGTTAAAATATGAATAGAGTAAATGTAGTTTCATTAGTACTATGTTCCCAATATTAATCCGTCTCACATTATTAATCTACCTTTTATCTCCCAGTCATATTCGTTATTTGTTATCCTTATGTGTAAGTATTTGTTCATCGTCCCCATACATCGCAAAGTTTCACAATATGTAGACGTCTTATTGGATATTATGGGGCTATTTAGATAGAGAAATGTAGGATGGTTGGAGCATGTTGCTCACATGAGAAATACTCTCGTGTTGTATAGAGGTGCAGCTGGAAAGGCTAAGAAAATAACGAGCCTATGATGCAAAATTGAATGTTAGGGTTGTAGTTAATAAGATCCTTATTTATTCGGATTGTCCAGTGGAAGGCATTTTTGTACTTAGGAATGTTCGAATGTCTTTAATTACAAATCGAATAAGTTAGTGGAATTCAACTTTCGTTGTTCACAATAGATGCCAGTGAAGAAATAAAGAGCTATCTTTCTTCCTTTAAACAAACGAACAAACAAAAATCTTTACCGAAGTGGAAGACAGTATAATTTCTTTCTAGTTATCCTAGTCACTTAGGCGAGTTTAATCTTCATAAAAAATATTTAAACCGACAGACATATTACCTTAACAACCAATATGTTAATTTTAACACAAATTGTTTTAAGGTTTCTCTGCGCTCTCAGTGAGTAGTATTCCTCTTCGCTTCTGAACTTACGAATGAATGAATTTTCCGCTCCTGAGATTCCCTTAACCCGAATAAAATGAAAAAAAGCTGTAGAATTACATTCAACACTTAAGTTGTGTGGGATAAAATAATTGAAATGCTTCTTCTGGATGTCTTTGCCTCCTTAAATATTGATTGTATACCATCTATTAGGAAATATATATATATTTTTTTTTTTAAAAAAAGTACTCTTCTTTTAAGGAGAAGAGGCAAAAAGAAGTATTTATTTTGTTATTATTATGCCTATTGTTGTGTTAGTTTCAGCCTCATACGTGTGTGCCAACTGTGCTAGCCTCGTGTGTGGAGAACGTGTGGGTCCCGAAGAAATGCAGCAAGGAGAAGCCTCATTTGACCGAAGCGTTGTGGTTGTATTGTGGTGCTCATGGAATGAGAGTATGGTTACCTCTGTTCCCTCGCGATGGGGATAAAACTCATACATTTATGTCAAAACGGATAATGCTCCCATTTCATCTCAGGATATATCCATTAGGTAAAGTAATTGTAAACCCATTTTTAGCTTTTGGTTGATGTGGTTTGATGAGGACAGAGTAGATATAAAGTCTTTAGGCAGAGGTTGTATAGAAAAACAAGTCAATGTTTTTCAGAATAGAAACATTTTATTATTTCAGATCACTATCTGTCGAGTTGCAAACGTCTTTAGTGACATTTTATTTAAGAATCATGGGAAAATTAAGTAATACTTTAACAAATCCATTAAACGCATAAAACGTATTCGTTTTACCTTGTGAAATTACGATAAACTTCCAAATTATAACGATTCAAACTAACAAGTAATAATCAGAAATTAAATTTACTATTTACAAAACATTTGGATCAAATAGAAACAACAGGATCATTAGGTTCTTTCTGTATATTATGTTGCATTGCTTCTTTTCGTATCATACAGCAATGGTGGTAAAAGTATAGCACTGAGGAAATACAGCTAATTAGATATAATTCTTTGTGGGAAATAATGAACATGGACGAAGTTGCGACCAAATACAATATGCTAAGTAATACATACGCACAGTTGGAAAATTGGGGAGAAAAAAATTACAAAAGAGAATCTGTTCAAGGTAAGCAGCATTGGCACAGATTGACAATAAACGTGAAATTAAATAGAGCCATTATCTATACAAATACCTTTTTTGTTTATACTTTAGACGCCAAGCGTTTTGTATGAGACAAGAACATACCTTACTTAACCGAGTCTGCCATCCTGCGCATCTATGATGCGATGTCCCTCTCAGATTTGCAATTATGATGATCGGTCCTAGTTGTTAAATGCTTTTAAAAGTCATCATTACGTTATGCTTCTCTGCCGACTTCGCCTCTGGGCGAGCAACGTCACAAGTTGGTTGAGATTTAACCCTTTCATGCGTGAATAGTTCTTATTAACATGTCATGATTATTTTTTTCTTACAAAATGTTCTTGATGTACTATGACTTGTAAAATCGAAAATTTTGAAATTTGATATTTTCTTAGCAGAATTTAATTATTATTTTTATCTGTCCACTTGAATGGACTTCATGCATTTTGGGAAGATAATCATTTCTGAATTGTGACACACAAAGTTTGCACAATTACACTAAAAATAAATGGAATAAACGTTATATTGTAGAAAAACTTGCCAAAGTGATTTTGGTACAAATAATGAGTTAAAAATCAGCATTATCAGGAAAGATGGTCTTTTCCGGAGGTGTTCTGAACATAACCAGTTTTGTCTGACATAACGTGTTGGAGTTAAGTGTAGTGACATCAATTGGAAATCGAACCCAGATTTCACACATATATTAATCAGAAGTCTTGAAGAGGCTCCAATTATATTTTTGTGAGTGATAAGCACCACTTTTTGCAAAACCAATCATATCTTCAATAGATGCATGAAGTCCACTACAGTGGACAGATTGTTGCAGACAATGTCCTTCAAGTGCATGCTGTCCACTACATGGGACATGTCTGTTTTGTAGATACAGGAACAAAACCAGATAATATCATGATGTCAGCTTGTTTCAGACATTGTAACAAAGAAAAGGAAAAAAATCACTTGCGTGGCACACCTTCTATAGAAGATGTCAGCAGATATTTCATAAGAACTCGCCACGCCTCTTTCGTTCTTGTTTCGAGTATGCACCGACGACGTCACACCCCTGCTTTACGTTATGCACGAAAGGGTTAAAGTATGTATTGGTCCCAGTTCTGTATTGAGAAGAGTCATGCCATCTAAGCGCACCTGGAATATGCATTGTTGTAGATAGCTTTTCGCCCTTTTAAATAAGAGAAAAAGTTCACGGAGTAATTAGGAGATGGAATTTTAAAAATGAAAATAAAAATCTCAGTGCAATTACGACTTCAGGGAATAGTCCGTTCGAGTAATTTTCATGTAAAAATTCGTTCAGTCTGAAATGGAACAGGCTCTCATGTCGTATTATGGACTATCGATTTTCGTTCCATAAATAAATAAGGCACTGATCAAGTATAATTAGAATTTTCCCAGTAATTTTCTGATCAGGTGAATTTTGTGGCACAGCTTGTTTATAGTTCTTAAAAGTCATCATTTAGGATTTATTTTTTCCTATTATTGTATCTGCTTTGCCTTTCAGATGTTATGAAAGTCCAATGGACATATAAATTCAGATTTAGTTAATAAAATGTATTTACTAAATGCTTCAAAACTCGCTTATGAACTGACAATAACTAATTGTATTTTATCTTTCTTTTTCAGCAATCTTATTTGAAGATGCAATATTATTAGGTGCTGAAAATGATTCTGTTCTGTTTACTTCAGATAGCAATTCACCTTTCTCACTGCCATTCTGTGTTCTAGAAATTACAGTAAGTATAATACGAGTTTTTGTGTAATTAAATGAGTTTTAAATTTATTGAAAAAGGAACTTCGTATCATTCAGCAACAATGACTAGGTTACTGGCAAAATTTAAACTAAAGTTAAAAGACTGTAAGAACCGTTACATAGTCAGATGCAGAATATATTAGGTTAGAGATTATTTATTCTAAATAAACTATTGTTAATATGTGGGTCTTTCGTAAAGTAAAGAACGTTCAACCGTACAAAGATATGTAACAACTATACAAAAACAGAATGTACATATTGCGATAATACTTGTATCTACTTCACCTTAGACATTCCGGTACTTATATTTCGACACCCCTTCCTGATGATTCAACCTGTATACATTCATTCAGGTCCTCATTATGCACAAAGCGCATATCAGCAAAACTCCTTCAGTTTCTGGAATAGTAATAGTCCGAAGGAACCAGATCGTTACTGTAGGGTTGTGCTTGAGTGTACTCGAATGAAATTCGTCACGTGGACGATATGCAGGTTTACATTGTCATGGATCAGAACAATGCAATGCGAAAGCTTGTTCTGTAGCAGTTTTGAAGAGCTCGTCCAAAAACAATATAATAGACATCAGCATTAATGGTTATGGTACGTGGCATAAAATCAACGAGAAGGATCCCTTGAATGTCCAAGAAAACAATGGCCATCAGTTTCTGGGCTGACGTAGTTTGTTTAAACTTGCATGTGTTTTAGCTGAGTGGGCATGTTGCCACTCCATGACTGTTATTTTCTTGTGGATGTGTTGTGCGAAATGTTTCGTCATCTGTGACAATCTAATGAATAAACGCGTGTTACTCTCTTCGTAGCGCTCCAAGAACATCAATAGGGCACCCACTCGTGTAGTTTTATTGATATCTGTGAGTGTCCATTGCGTACAACTGTGTAACTTCAAATGTTCGATGACAATTTCGGACACATTTGTCTGCAACACTTCAGGATATTGTTTATGTACCTCACACTAATCATGATTTGTTGATTCTCTTTATTGATGCGGTTCACCTTTTGTTCCAGAGCACCCATGGTGACAGATTGTCACCCCAGTCTTCCCGCGTCGTTGTATCTGTTCTTCCATTCTTGAACATCAAGCATCACTTCTTCACATTGGCCTTGCCACCTGTTCTGTCTGTAAGAACCAAATCACATCTCTCGTAGTTTGTGCTATTGATGCGGTCATTATCGCAGTTCGTTACACTTACGTCAAACACCAACTACAGGTTACTTTCCAATCGAACTACCTATCGGAGGTAGGCGAGACTTTGCGAGGCACCGAAACGAGCACGTACCATTGAGCCCGAGAGTACACATAGTACCTCAGCACGATAAAACTTGAAGAAGGTACTCATTAGAAATGAGTTGAGTTTATACACCATATCGGAGAAAGAGTTTAATCTCGCAAGTGGCCTTGTCTACTTCGGCAGTCTACATGTTACAGGGTCTGGTGATGTACCGTGCAAATAAACCGTAATTTGAGATAGGGAGGGGATTGGATCTTGTAACGCCTACCGGGGAAGAGAGGCTTCGGCTTCTCTTTCAAATGGTGACTTACACATGCCATTGGGTCCGGAAGAGATACATAGTACGTAACATGCGCGTGGTACCTCAGCACGTAAACTTGAGATAGTCGGGAATGCCCAACAGTGGGTAGATTCTTACGATCCTGTCGGGGGATGAGAGATTTCTGCTGTCTACCAAATGGACGAATAATACGTGACTATAAGTACAGGAGGTGGAGATTGAGGTATGCGTGGTACCTCAGCACGATTTTTCGAACGATCTGAGGTAGAATGGGTCAGGAAGTAAGAAGCCTTCCCTGGAATTCCAGAGAACCTCGGATTTGGGTTGATTTCTACCAGCTGCGGTTACATTCCGAATATGGTGCTTCGATACCATGACGAAGAGAGCTTGCCTTAACGTGCGAGTGCCAATGCTGCAGATGCTGGTAGACTCCTAGTCGTTGGAGAAGTTCCCTCAAACAGTAGTAGTTATAATTTAGAGGCACTCAGATTCGCTAATGACCTGTATAGAAGACTCGGGTCCCTCACGCTTAATGAGCATAACTCATTACTTTATTCAGAAGGTACCGAGTATTGCATGGATACTGAGTACACAGTTCGCAGTAATTACCGCCTAGTCCTTGCATATATGGGAACACAGATACATATCCACATCTAACGGTAAGCAGAAAATGTGTTGGCTCCCATGAAACAACTGCATGAGCTATATGACCAAATTTTTTCTTTTCGAATGACGTGCTGCCTTAGCTTATTTAGTCTATAAATTCCATTCTTTTCAATGTCACAGACATCAAGTCATTATAAAGGAGCCATACCATTCCAAAATTCAATACTAACGGTACAATTTCCCAATTCTTACGGGACTTTTCACCTGGATCTGCTACACGTCTCTGTGTATACTCTCCTTTTCCAGTGATTTAATTTGTGTACGCAACCATGATGCGGTAATTCAACATCTCTTTCTCTCTCTCTTCTTTACAAGATAACCAAGAAAGTTCTTGCCGTTCTTGAGCAGTGATAAACAAAGAACAATATAGTGGACGGACGGTTCGTACTTTTAGGATTCGAAGTAATCTCCATCAGCATCCAACATCTTTTGCCAAAGTTCCTGCAGCCGCACAATACCCTGGTGATAAATCTCGGCGGTCATGGATGTAAAGAAGTCCATGAGTGCGTTCCACATTTCTCCCTCATTTGGGAAGCATCTTCCACGGAGGTAGTTGTTGAGGGAATGAAACAGGCAGTAATCTGTTAGCGCAAGGTCCAGCAAATGTGATGCATGGCACAGTGTCTTCCAGCCAAGTGGCTGAAGGGTCTTCCGGGCCCACATGTGGCTTGACGTTATCGTGCAGGAACAACACTCTTATGATTCACCAATGCCGGCTCCTTTCGTCGCAACGCACAGTGCACTCTTTGCAACTGCTTAAAGTAGAGATCAGCAGTATGGTTGGACCAAGTGAAAGGAGCTCGTAACGCACTTCTTGCCCACAAATCCATCATACAGAGAGCATAACGTTTCGTGGGTGCAGAAGTGGTCTTTGAGGTATGAGAGGTATGAGGAACAGCATTAGTGGCGACAACCAATGTCTAGTAAGCTTGGAAGTGTCATAGAGGACCCACTTTTCGTCATTAGTGAGCAAGCGATCAGAGACAGCGATCAAATGCCGAGTGAACACACACACACACAGGCTGTTCCTCGTTGTTCCTTGTTGGCTGCCGACAATGTGTCAGGCACCAACTTGCTGAACTTACGATATCCCTATTCCATTCAGGTACATCTGACTGTTTAAGTGGAAACATGGAACCTTTCTTCAAGTTCATCACACGTTAGATCACCGTCCTCCTCGATGGCTACTTTTAGGGCCTCATCATCCTACACATGTGGTCGTCCACTGCGAGGTTCATCCGAAAGCCTTACATTTCCAGAACGAAATTTCTGGAACCAATGCCTGGCGATGCGTTCGTTCATGGCATCTCCCCAGATGCCTGGCATATGCGGCGATTTGATGTGGCAGCTGGTAAGCCCACTTTAAAGTCATACAAGAAACACATGCGAACAAGCTGGTTCCATACTTCCATTTCTCTTCGATACTGAACAAAATATGATTGCTGTATGTGCGCAAGTGCCTGTATTATTGAAGGTCGGTGGTTAGGCTAACTCCGGATCGCTTGGCAGGTACGTGCGTCATTTCGTTTCCTCTCTATGAGCACATGATTAATGGGACGTCAAAGCGGCAAGAACTTCCTTGGTTACATTGTATTTATTTACTTTTATTCACCATTTATGCTCCGTGTAATAGCAGATGAAGAAGTTTACAATGAGTTGAAACGAAACACAATTAATATTGAAATTTAAAATGGCAAATCATTTTTTTTCTTTTCTTTTTTGTTCAGTAGAATTTGATCAACCGTTCCTGTATAATATTGCAATTAGTTTAAAGAATTAGCTGTCATCGTCTATCTTTTACAGGCGTTTTATTTTAAGCTATAGATAACTTAAGTAGCATGTGATTTTAAATCACGGAACTTCTTGAGTTTTGTGATGGTCCATAAAGATATAAATGCGGTTAATTGTTAGGTTTCGTATATTATTGTGAAATAAGGTAAAACTAAAATATTTCTGTTAGAAAATTTTATATCCACTAATCAGTAATTATCTAATTAATAGTTTTCAGTGAAATAACTGCACAGGAGATATTAGCGACATTTTTTAAAGTAAGAAATTGCGTGTGCGCAATTGTACGAGCGAAGTGGAATGAGCCTGACACAACAAATTGTATTTAAGGATGGAGATGCAGTGAGCCCTTTCTATATCCATGTAAGAATCATGAAACCGGAACGTTTTATTTTTTGTTTCGTCGAAGTTTTGCAGCAAGCAACTTTACGTATAGAAATGAACAATTCGAGATTCGATCATAAATATATTCCATTCTATCAATCTCTGTACTACTGAAGGGTTTCCCAGTTAAGCTTACGACTGCAAAATTATCAGTAAATGAAAAAATGTTGAAATCGTCGAACTACCTTACTGAGAAGCGTCTATGCTTCACTGTTCTCTACTTATTTCTACGCCATCACGTTTGATTTTTCGTTTTTTGGTGTCGCCCATCAGTTGTAGGCTCCTTCACCCTCTCTCTCTCTTTCCTGCTATCATACCCTCTATCACGTCCTTCATGATACAATTCTTTCTTAGCCAACGTCCCAACTAGTTTCACCTCCTCTTTTCAATAATATCTAAAATTGTTCTTTTCTCCTCCACCATTTCTAACACCCTCTCATTCGTTTTCCGCTCGACCCTGCTAATTCTCTCCATTCTTCTCCACACCTACATTTCGAAAGCTTTCAGTCGTTTTTCATCACTTTTGCGTAATTTCCATGTTTCTCCCCCATACAGTACAATATTCTACACGAAGCATTTTATGTCTTTTTCTCAAGTCTTTCTTCGAAGTCTCTCAAAATTGCTTCTAAATACTTCTTTCGCCATTCGTATCCTTGCTTCTATTTCACGTTTTCTTTTCATATTATCAATCATTAATAATACTACAGGGGTTAGTATGTTTCAATAAAAATCTAATTATTGTATGCTTAGGCTGTTCCAATGATCAAGTTCTTGACTTTATGATTATTCGTTCACAGCATCTATAAGAAAGTAGAAGTGCCTCTTGTTGCTAAGTGGCTGTCGCACGTTCTTTCTGTTCACATTGTCCGCGATTCGATCCCTGCTGAAGGTGCTTGCTTTGAATGTAAACACAACTAGTGCTCGGGTTCCACTTCAAACAATAGGTCCACGTTAAACTCAAGTCAGTCCAAGGAAAACGAGCTTCAAGTTGACTCTCTCTCTCTCTCTCTCTCTCTCTCTATATATATATATATATATATATATGCGGCTTGGATCTAAAAGGGCCAATGTCACTTTTTTGGCAAAAAAAAAAAAAAAAAAAAAAAAAGTTCGTCAATTTTAACACCTATAAAAAATGGATATTTTCTGTTGCAAGAAAGGCAATGTTAATATGAATGGTATAGTTCCAAACTATTTTGTGTTGACATTTGCTCTTCTTGCACAAGAAAACATCCATTTATAGACGTTAAAATTGAAGAATATCTCATTTTTGCCAGGAAGTGACATTAATCCTTTTAGATCCAGGCTAATTAGGTATATATCTAGATATATTGTTCCTGTCTTGTTCGTATGTTGTATACAGTCAGCCGATTGTATATTTTGTTGGGGTTTGAGTTTCCGATTGTATATTTTGTTGCGGTTTGAGTTTATTAGTACTGTATATGAAAACATTAGTCTCATGGCCAGTGAATTGACATCGAATGATATTCAAAGAGTGAAAAAATGTACAGTTGGACCGAGAAGAGAACCAGTGTCTCTGGCATACCCTGTCAGTGCGTTAACCAATATGCTACTCACTCCATCCTCCGATTTGAAACTGCCTGGATTGTATCACAACTCCTGTTTTACTATATATATATATATAGGATGGTGTGTGTGAGTCGCATTGTCAATATAATAATAGTATTTCCTCCATTTATTATGTAATAGTGAATTAATGTATCTGTTTCCTAGTTTAGAATTCCTTAATGTACTTTGTCTTGAATAATTTATGCAGAATATGATCGATACATACTGTAGTGAAGATTATACGTGACACGTACCTGAGTTATCATGCATATAAATAAAATTTTAAGTAATTAATGAAGCATTTTGATCTAAATTTGAAGTTTATGTGTTTTCTGTGTTACTTGCGTGTTTTATTCTATATTTAATTAGTTCATAGGTTTTAAGATCATGTTCGTATTTTTTCATTCCAGAGTCAAGTGTACCTGCATCAAATTTTAAGGCAGCTAATTAGGCGTAACCTGGGCTTCCACGCGTGGGAAATAGCCAGAAGTTGTACAAATCTTCCGTATTTTCCTCACTCATTAGAGCTACTTCTTCATGAGGTAAATTGTCAATATTCAGTCCTTTACATGAAAAATGTTAATATATAAAATCAATAACAAGCAAAAGATAGTATTGACTATTCTCTGTACTTGAAGTGCAAGCCCTCGAATATTGGATTTGGACTGGCCCCAGTGTTACTTCTATTAAATGAATACTAGCTGAACCTACGCTGTTCACTCAGCGAATCGTTCTGTTATGACCATGAATCTCCCTCCCACTGTGCATGTCTCCTTACACAAGTAAAGGATGAGAGAATCACAAAGGAAATGAACTGCTATGTATAGATATTGGAGTAAGTTTTTAGCAAATATGTAGAAGTAACAGGATATCAAGTGGAAATATTTTCTGTAATAAATCCATATCCGTCCGAGTACTCCTGATTGCGTCTCTTGAGGCCTTTGAAGTTACCAGCATGCAACAGGTTTTGCCAAATTTAAGCAAAGCGCCTGCAATGTCCATCAACCCGCCATACGCAACTTCTCTACTGCTTGCCTAACACCGTGGTTTCGGCCTGCAACAATGTTAATCTTATGGACTCAAAACGGCCCCTAAAATGTTGAATAGAATAATAACGACACGGTTTTTGAAAATTTGAATGAGAACTGGACAATCGACATAAAATTTGGAATCGATCGGCGAAAACGGCACGTTTATAGCACGGTGGTTTCCGAGATCTCATTGTCGAAAGGATTGGGGACAAACTTATAAACCTAGCATTTTAATATATAGATTGAACGTGTGAGTCGTTATTTGTAAACATAGAATTTAATCAATTAGAATAATGTTACAGTACGTACAAACTTGTATAGCTGGGAACTTGCATTTTTCTAAACATTCTGGTGACTTATTCGTATTAACCTTTAATTATCACAAACTCATTTGTATTCGATATATTACATTTGCTGCTTGTTTCTCCGTGTTCTTACCTTGCATTTTTAAAATTGTACATAGCGAATGCCAACCTTAGTAGTATTAAACATGTTACATAATTCAAGGTAAACATTCTTCATCCTCATTTTCCTCCGTACATGGATTAAAGATTCTTCTGAAGGTTTTATATATATAAATGCAGTCAGGAATATGCTACGAGAATGTGGGCAACTACTTCACTAGGACCTATTTTAATTGTCCTATGCTCTTGTAATCTGGATAATCTGGATTAAGAAACTTCCTCTCCGGAAAAGGATATGAAAAAGACGTACATTACATGTGTACGAATTACTCGTCTTAAGTCGTTAGTTGAAGGTTTTGCATTCAGATACGAGAGGATTGTGTTTACATACAACTTTGCTTTTTCTTCTTTCAAAATACTGATTCTCGAATGTGGCACGTTGACTCAATGCTGGAATGTTTCGTTAGGGGTACCTTGCTCGATCGCATGTCATTAATTTTATGAAGTACAGCATTGTTTCCGTGGGTTTTCTCGGGAGTTTGTACTCTTGGTTGATTAGAAATAGAGTAGATTGCTATTTATATACTACTAACAGAAGATCATCCTTTGATCAAAATGAATTTATATAAGATATTTGATTTAAAGTTAAGAAAACTTCACACGAAAGCATCCAATATCAAGATCAGAGTATGATATCAAGAGATACACTTTTTCCTTTCCGTCTTTTCCCACTTACGTAAAGTCAACGTTTCTGATGAGTCTTCATGAAACGCTGTCCGGAATTCTTTCCGTGTTGTTAGACCTTTCTCCCTGAAGTCATTCTTAACCATATCCATTCATTTCCTTCATGGTCTCCCTCTGATTGATTAAATATATCCCATTATACTTAATAATTGTTTCTTTAAAATAATAATAATAATAATAATAATAATAATAATAATAATAATAATAATAATAATAATAATAATAATAATAATAATAATAATAATAATATTATTATTATTATTATTATTATTATTATTATTATTATTATTATTATTATTATTATTATTATTATTATTATTATTATTATTATTATTATTGATACTATATTTCCACGAGTAACTTATCAATTGCTGATTAGTTGTCATTACACTTTGCGGCTTTCTGGTGATAATATCCTAAAATGTTCTAATCATTTATTTCAAAACGAAATCAAAGGAAATTGCAGTAGAAACTCAAACGTGAATAATGTTCCAAACAATAGTAGGTGAACTAAAAGAACAATTGTCAAAATCAAGAAAATTCATGTTATTAATAGAGATGCAAGGGCTCGGAAAAAACCCGGCTTTTTTGAAAAAAAAAACTCGGATTTTTCTGCTTCGCTTTTTTTCTTGGGAAATTTTGGGCTTTTTTCAAAATTCTGCTTTAAATTGATAAAGCAGACTTTGTTTCGCTTCTATATAACACAAAAAGTCATTTAATTAGTGGTTGATGCTGATAATAATATACAACCTCGAAAATAAACCATGAATTTCAAAAAGATATTTCAAACAATTTTACTGAAACATATTTACATTATGAATTCCAAGGGATTAACCAATGTATCTAATAAGAAGTTTTTAACTTCCTATATACAAAAGTAAGCAGAGTTGGCAAGAACCATGATTGTTTTTGAAAATGCCAAAAACCCGTTTTGGGGGGGGGGGTGAACCAGGCTTTTTTTGTTTAAACCAGGTTTTTTGATTTAGATATTTTGCTTTATGTGTTTATATTACATATTCACAGAAATAAGTTTGTTTCACCTTGGTGTTGTTATGCAGCAACGGGGTTATGCTGGAAGAAGTCCCATAAGCTTAAAGAAGTCCGGTCAGTAAATGTCTTAAATTGAGAAGCTCCCGCCCTAGCCATCGGGAAAATCCCGTCATTACTAGAAATGTAAAACAACGGGAAAATCCTGTTGTTGCTTTGCACGTAAAATTTAAAGGTCAACGTATCATAATCAGTACGCTAAAACTGAGGTATTAAATTACAAATTTAGTACGTAGATATCATTCAAAGTCCAATCCAAGTTAATGTTGGAAGCTACGTAGGCAATCGATAAATTTTGCCAATTTCTATCAATATATTTAAGCAATCTTGGCTTCTTTATAAAACAACAGGAATTTAGGCATGCAGAAATATACAATTTGGTTTCGTTTCGTATGTTTAGGCTTAACATCCATACGTAATACCGAGGTTATCAAGGAGAAGACTTTCGCTTAAAGTGACATCCGAACCGCTACTTGGTTTACGCATGAAAGAAGGGTTGTGGTTCGACCGAGAATTGAACATGGGACACCTTGATTAAAAGGTGAAAGGGAAATAAAACTAATGCAGGTGGTTTGATATGTGGAAACGTCACCATGAAGTTCACACGATTCGCATTTTTCGTTCTTTTTATTTTTTTGGTTTAAACTAGTTATTAAAAAAAAATTGGTGTAAACCAGCCAACCCTAAAAGTAAACACTTCTTTTTTTTAAAAAAATGCACAAATAACTAGCAAAATTGTATGTAGTATTTTTACTCCAAAATATTCCATACCCTCTTTTTGAAACAAAATAAAATTAAAATAAAACATAAGAGAAATATTAGGCTGCACATCTAGAGCGTTTGGTTCTGTATATTCTTGAAATTCTACAGTTAAGTTTTATATAACCACCATCACGGTTTACCCAATCCTCAAGTTTTCTTAATTTTTAACAAGAGGGATTCAACATATCATTACGGAACTCTCTCCCCCCCCCCCAAAAAAAAAAAGACTACGGAATATATTTAAGTTAAGCTAAATACAACTGCACAACAAACATGACTGAGTGGTTAGCTTTTGCGCTTCTATCGGGAAGTCCGGGATTCAACCCAGCATTCGACCATTCTGACAAAGCTTTTCTTCATTCCATCTGTGAATGTAGAAATAGTGCGTGTACTGTGAGTTGGCCGTATCATTTCTTATTTTTTTTAAATCGTTATTATTACTAATTACCAGCAGTAACGGTTTTGCGAAGGTTAGGGAGGCGGTCTTTTGGACTGAAGCCTGTTCCCCAAAGTTACGGAATGTCTGCAACAAACGAAATATATATTAGTTATGCCTTTACTCATAAACTTTAAGCTCCCGTCAAATAAAAATTACGAATGTTTAGAAAAACTAAATATTAGTAAGAAAAACCCTTCCCAAAATACTTTTCTAAATCCGCCACTGATTCTCAGTATAAAATGATCCGGAAGATTATTGCTAAACATATAAATGGAACGAAATATTAGTTATGCCTGTACTCATAAACTTCAAGCACCTCCCAAATAAAATTAGGACTTTTTAGAAAACGAGACAATCAGAGAAACCCCTCCTAAAGTACCTTTCTAAATCCGCTACTGATTATTTGTATAAATTGGTATTCAAGGTTGTGTCTGGAAAATTATTGCTAAATCACTGCACAGCTACAGTATAACAGAAATGTGGAAGTACGGTTTGACGGATATATCGAAAACGTACGCTTTGACGAATATATAGAAAAACGTAAGTTTAACTTTTGCGCTAGAAGCTAGAGTACTAAGCTCTTAGAAATGAAACACGGATGACAAATTGAAATGATCTAGAGAAGAAAAAAATGTCGATAACTCAAAAGTTAAAATAAATTTAAATAGCCTCTAAAATTGCCCTCAAATACTACATTCTTCATGTTAGCTTTAATTCGTAAAACATGTCCTCCATCCATCTTGATGGTGAATTTCAGAGCGAAATATCGCATTTAGGTCATGAAATTCTTATCTAACTATAGAATATACTATAAGAAAGCTATTTAGATAGAAAAATCATGAAAATGAAAAAAGCCAAAATTTCCAAAATTCTCGTTTTTTCCCCCAAAAAGTAAAAAACCATCGATTCAAAAAAGCCGGCTTTTTTTTGCATCTCTAGTTATTAACACCATTTTAAAACAAATCGAAAATCTTGTGAATGGAATTGTACGTTTACGTTTTCCTTATAATTATCAGTTAATTACTGGTGGCTGTTGACGTTAACTTTCTCCAAATTGCATTTTCCGTGCGAGAGACGTGGGTTTGATTCTGAATAGGAACGCATTTAGTTCAGATGTCGTATTAAATTGTAGTAGGTTCGCGCCTCATGTAGTGTTGCTGCTGATACAGGATGTTTAAGGCAAATTATCGAACGACGAAATTTAAGCTGGGTGTAATAACGTGGCCACTCTCCGTAAATTGTGATATCTTTCGTTTTTGATAGATGACGGTGTGTATTTAAACAGAAGAGATTAGGCAAATGATAATAAGCTTATTACACTACCACATAGCGCTGCTTGTACCATTCTAGGTGCAATCCTACATACAGTTACTAAATGAAGGAGACTTCAGTGTGCAGTGTTCTTGCTTTTAGGTATAAAGAGTTGAAGCCTAAGAATTTTTACATGTCCAGACATAAGTATAGGGAGTGTTATAAAACAGTTATCTTCATTCGTCCGTCCGTCTGTCTGTCGACAGGTATCAGAGCAAAATAGTAGGAGAAAGCAAGAAATGGCCTTATGGATTCAGCGTCCCTAGAGTAGGTTCCATTTCCACTCTTAACCCTCTCTTCCAAGCGAAAGTGATAGAAATCCGCCATTTTCGGTCTCAGTTTTGATCGCCATGGAGCACAAAAGTCGAATATAGCAAGAAGCAGCTTTTTGGTGTAGATATGGCATCTCGAGAAGAGGCCTTTCCTCCGCGCCTACTGAAACCGGAAGTAGTTGAAATCCCCTGCCCCCGCAATGTCCAAAATTAAGTACTGATCCTCATAGAGCAAAGGCGGTAATAGATAGGGAGAAACTTTTTTTCTCAATGTGAAATGAATGTGCCATGAATAAGTTCACTCTAGACTCGAATCCCTTTGGGCCGCGGTGGCTCAGTAGAGAGTTCACCTATGATGCGTGGAGTCCTTGGTTCGATCCCAGCTTGCGCCATGTGAACTTTGTGGTGGACAAATACAGAGTGCGTGAGTTTTCTTGGAGTTGTCCCGTTTCCTCCCACTTTCTTTATTCCACAATTTCATTCATTTCTCATCGTCACCGTCTCCTTTAGCCTAGCCGGCATAACTATGGGACGTAAAACTTTCATTTCATTTGAAATCCCTCTGTTGAAACCGGAAGTCTTAGAAACCATTCGCTTCCGGTTTAAAAATTGGATTTTCGTAAAGTAAAAACATTAAGACGGAGAGGTTGGTTTTTTATACAGATTCAGCGTCCCAAGGGCAGGTTCCAGCTTCCCCTTTATACACTTACTAGAACCTGAATTGATAAATCGGTTACTTTTGGTTAGAGCTTTAGACTTCTATACTTTGGGTGTCTACCGTAATCTCACATTGTAAAACGAAACTCGCTTGTTTTCTTATTAAAAATTTTTAACCTCTTTCTGTAGGTTTTTGAGTACATTTTAAATTTGATTTTATCATATTTTTTTTAATTCGTTGCTTTTTAGGTTCTTGAGGAAGAAGCTACGAGCAAGGAACCCATTCCTGATGCCTTACTTCCAAGTGTGATAGAATTTATCCATGAATTTCCAGTCTATCTGCAAACGGTGGTGCAGTGTGCGCGGAAAACGGAAATTGCTCTGTGGCCTTATCTCTTTGCAGCAGCGGGAAAGCCGAAGGATCTCTTCCAAGACTGTTTACAAATGAAAGAGCTCGATACTGCTGCTTCATACTTAATTATTATTCAGGTAAGAACTTAAATATATTGATATTCATACTTAATTATTATTCAGGTAAGAACTTAAATATATTGATATTGAAGTTACTTACTTTCATTAGTGTAGTAGGGTTATGATGGTTTACTGTAGAGAGATTATCACAGGTGCGAAAGGCCCTTTTTCGATCGCAGTCGATATCAGTTTTTAATAAACAACATATTATTCGTAGTTCTTTTTCTTTTCTTTCTTTTCTTGAGCATTCTCCTATTTCTCTCACTTTTCATTTTATCAACTATTCCATTCTCATTTGCTTGGCTTTATGACGTCTCGCTTCTTGAGAGTGTCAGTGAGCCGTTAAAGACGTTTCATTTCATTTTTCAAAAATATATTCCTGTAGAAAATAAATGTGTGTGTTTAAGTTTAGTTTCATTTAAGCCATCATATTTCTTCAGAAAACAACAAATGAAAGTATTACGAAAAAGTTAGTGAGAATTCGTGTAATTTTGAAGGCATTTCTGTCAAGGGAAATGGAACTATGGTCATTATGTCACTGCTTATTAAGATATCCTGTTACAGTATTCTGCGTAAAAATAATGCGCCTATTATTTTCTTAATCTTTTAATATTATGTGATATATCTGTTACTAGACAAGTAACTTTCGTGTAATATTTTGATATATTCACTTTTGCGTGAAGAACAAAACTGTGTGTGCGTATATACTTTCTGGTACACATTTTTGTTCTTAACACTTTTTTTCGTGTCATATTGTAAAAGTTATGTGGTTAAGCGAAAAAATAGCTTAAGTCTATCATGATAATCACTCTCTTGTTTATAAACATAATTTAGGATTTTTCTTCATGATTCGTACTAACTTTCGACCTTGATAGAAAGTAATGTAGCTTTTTGAATAGTAATAATACAGTATATTCCCTATTAAATGAGTTACTCGAGGACTCCCCTCTCCTCTTTCCTTAAATCGAGATTTTCACTAAGTGGGGGTTTGATACAAAAGAAGTGTGCATAATAAAGAAAAGAATTTCACTAAGATCTATAATACAAGATTTAAATATTTTAACACATTTTGTGTTTCAAAGCACTAGACTTGAACAGTTTTGATTTGTACTAAGGCTGTCCAAATCAATTTTTCGGGAAACCGAAAATAATTTTTTTTTAAAAAAGTTGAAATTTCAAAAAATTGATTTTCAGTTTCGGCTTTCAAAATCACTTTACGGTTTCGGTTTTCAAAACCAAAATTCGATTTTTGGTTTTCTTTCATCACTGTGCAAACGTTATTTAAAGTGAATGTGATCGGGAACAATGAAATGAAGGGGAAATAATAAACAGAAATAGTGCATTTGCATGTTGAAACATGTTTAATTTGTGCTACAAAGCTGACATACGGTAGTAGTGTTCTACAACACAAACAATTTACATACATATGCTCGTTCCTTGCGTGAAAGGTGATTATGACCCTCACTTCCAGTGCCTGTGAGCCCTGGTATGAGTCCCAGGGTTTGCACGTGAGACAGTGGTTCCCAAACTTTTTTGCTACTTTGTTAATTACACTTACTTGATTTTTTACTGATAGTGATACAAATTACAGTAGTGTAAGACTATAAATTTCTATGAAGTAGTGACTCTATATGGTATTGAATATTGTTGCTATCACTTGAGGCGTTGACTAATACAATATGTCTCGAAATTGTTTCTAAATTATTATTCAGTGCTTCATAACTTTTAAATTCTAACCTTTCACGACATGCCCTATGGCAGCGTTTCCCAACCTTTTTCAACTTGCGGCACACTACGGGTCTAACTTGAATTCTCGCGGCACACTCATAGGTATTATTATTATTATTATTATTATTATTATTATTATTATTATTATTATTATTATTATTATTATTATTTGTAAATAGAAAATACCGTCGTATTTGTTTTCTTTGATTACTGACCTCCTTCTCACAAAGAATAAAGCTCGATCACTGGTTTTCCTCCATCGTAAATCATTATACTTACTTTTCATTCAAATTAAAAAATAGAAAACAATTGCAATGAAATATAGAACTCAGTCTTTTAAAAAAATACACTTTCTTTTTCGAAGAATGTATCCAACCTTTCACAAGGAAGATCACTAAATTACGAACGAACAAACAAATCTCTTGTACTTTTAAAACAGAATTGCGGTAATTTGTATTAGTGTTTGCTTTGTCGAAAGGATAGAATGAGATTTTAAAATTTCAAGTTACGAAATAATCTGTAACAATAAAGAAACAATAATGGTCATAACAATGATAATTAATACTTTTTTCAACATCAAAAATGAACAGATAAGTAACACAGTGTGAAACTTATAATTTATTAACATGGTTAATATACGTCACAATTTTAAATATTAATAAAATTCTGTTTTCGAAATACAAACTATGTAGTAGTAATGTATGTACAATAATATATTACAATTACAGTATTTTTATTGTAGAGGTTCATAGTAATGTGGAATTTAAATACACATATTTCCTGTCTTGCAGTTAGGTTCGTATATAATTAATAATTTTGTTTTCATTTCCTCGCGGCACACCAGCGGCCCATTCGCGGCACACCGGTTGGGAAACGCTGCCCTATGGGAATGAGGAACACACCGGTTGAGAACCACAGCATTAGAACAGCGACTGCAGATCATAAAGTATCTACACCACGTCATGTGAGACTGCATGAAATGACAATGTCAGAATACAACAAAGAAAAAAAGTCCAGTAATCTGGTTTGAACACGGATCCTCTGGTTGATAGGTTGATCGGATTTGATTGAATCTATTTCTATAGAGGAGAGATGATGAAAGTCGATTTTCAGATAATTCAAAGAACCGAAAATGTTATGAATTGTGAAGAGTACTAATTTGTACTTTCAAAGATAGTTCACTTAAAATTATTACAAAAGTAACAAATTTAAATAGAAACATCATGCTGTAAACAGGTTGTTAACTGATAAACCACTGAATCTAACTTTTTTTTTTTTTAAATTGTAAGAATTATATCGATATTTTCACCCTCTCAGAATGAAAAATACCATACTGAAGTCCAGAACAAAAATGATTAAACGTATCGAAATGAAAAAAAAAAAGTATCACTAACGTTTTTCAGTTCACAAGAATAGTACACGCACGTAGGCTGTTATGAGATCAAGTGTTGTAATAACCGATGGAAATATCAAACGTAGTGTCAGTCGATAGTTACTGGAATATTGACACTAGTTTTTGTTGATAGTCATCGAAATACCAACATAACAAGTGGTCTTACAGATTCTGGTAAGTATGGCGGCCTGTATGCGGGAAATTACTAATATGGTTTTCCTTAAATGGAGATTTAAAGGTATTAGTTGTTCCTCGAAGACTTCGACTCGTCTACAATTTGCCTGCACGCTGACGACATCTCTTAGCATCGTGTTGGGGCAGCGCAGTAAACGACACTATTAGCTTAACTGTCAACTATTAGGAATTAACGTGGCTGACAAACAGGCGTTTTTTTAAATAATAAAATCGCCTAGCTACTTATGCAACCCATAACTCTTAAATGTTGTGAAGTTTGCATATTAGCGTTACTCACAAGCTGAGATGTTTTTGTTTTACATATAGAATAGTGTTAATTTTCAGGATCAAATTAATATTCCGTTAAATGCAGGAACGTAAAATCTGGATTACACTATAGTTTGTAATTTGTGTATAGTCAAATGATTGACATGCGTGTGTGGGTCACTTTGGGAAGTAATGGAATTAAGAGGTGAAAAACTCTCGTCTAGGAGGCATTGCGAGTCAGTTTTCTGATTACGCATCACTCATTTAAAGGTGCAGCATTTACCACTTGGGAGTTTAGTTTTATAAGATTGCATGTTATGTAATTGGGTTTTTTACTTTCTCTAACCTATAAATGTTTGCAATATTGGTTTTCTTTTCTTGTTACAGAATTTGGAACCTTCCTCTGTTAGTAGGCAATATGCAACGTTGTTATTAGATTCTGCCTTGGATCAGTGTAAATGGGAATTATCGAAAGACCTGGTTCGCTTCCTTCGTGCAATAGGTAATTATACAATTTATTTTACATGAAGTTGGACTGGGATAAATGCTAACAATTTTGTAACAGTACTCCTTTAATAAATGCATGACAGTTTTGTTCAGTTCAATTGTACTCTCAGCATTGTTGACAATTTTTCCATTCCATTGCAAGAGATTACACCGGAGGTATGAGATCGTTATTTTCTTCCGTTTCCTCTGCATTCCTTCTAGAGACATTGCAATGTAGCTTCCCAAAGATAAATGTTATCAAGCACCTCAAAAGATACTCACCTTGTTTCAGGAAACTTGCCACCAAGTTCTCTTTAAAATACTATATTCTGGCAACAGCATGTAGGCGACGTCTCGAATTTATTTATTTTTTTAAATTGTGAACATAACCATACACGCCAAAACATTTATATAAGCGGGAGGAAAAGGAACACATAGTCTAGACTGAAAGAATATGTTCGGTATGCCAAACCTAACAATGCTCCAACATTGAACCTTTCAAACACTTGAAAGATAACGAAGCACAACATCGATGAAGTGAATGTGATCAAAAATCTTCACCATTCATAGAAAGAGAGGTATGCAAGACCTTTTCATTCGAATGAAGTTTCCAAAAATTTAATTCTGACCTAGGCACTCTGGACATAAGATAGAACAACATGATTGACAGAAGTTTTGATTGTTGTTACTATCCACAAAAAAGAAGCCCAAAGATTTATGATGTGCGTATTGTGTAGCAGCAAGAAGTTGCTGTTTACTATTTGAATATTTTCAAAATATTTAATTTCCTATGTAATTAATCCCATACAATTTATACATCCTATCTCCATATTTTCTTCAGTAATTAATTCCCATACATCCTATACCCATGATTTCCTATGTAATTAATGTCCATACATCGAATCCCCACTGAAACTTCTACTTTGAGGCTTGACAAGCTTGACAATGCTGACAGTTGTTAGTTAAAATTCGATGTTTCGTGTAATTGCAAACGAATGCGATGTTCTGTCCTACAAACGTAATACAACGTCGTGGAAAGTGAGGGTTCTATGGCACTTTTCAAATGATAAGTTACATGGCCTTCAGCGGGCTACTACCTGCTTTCTTTAATCACAGTTGCGCGGTGTTGTCAATTTATAGTAAGCGGTAGTATATACTGACTTTTCATACCAATGCGAACGTTGCCAATAACAGACGCGCTACCTAGAATTATTGTATCACTATATTAATTGCTGTTTTTAGCAAGTAGAAAACTGAATTATGAACGCATACGTGCAAACTGCATGTTTCTATGTCAACTGCTTTTCATGATACAGACTTCTAAATGTTTCCAAATAAGACAGTTGTGAAAATATTTAGAATACGTTGTCTCGCATAACTGCTAGTAGATTTTGATTTAAGCGTTTGTTCCTTTTCTTCTTCTTCTTCTTCTTCTTTCTCTCTCTCTCTCTCTCTCTCTCTCTCTCTCTCAATATTTCTCTCTTACATGAATAAAACCCATCACAGGATAGTAAACAAAATCACTTAATAACACTACATGGATGCTCTTTGCTTGGATATGCATATGTAACTTCGTATAATACAAGTACTAGTAAATTTAGAAAGTTCAAGATTCTTTTCTTTCGAAAAACAAGCCTTTCTTTATCCAATATAGGCTTTCTTTTTTCTTTTCTTTTCTCTGTGTGTGTGTGTGTGTCAGTCAGTCACGTTTGACTGTTTCATCAGGTGTTCCCCCTTCTCTCTTTCTTTCTACTGAACATATGAGCTGATGATTGCTGAAAAAAAGTTCAGGCATCTAAATCGCATCATAAATTATTTGTACCGAAAATAAAACTACTTCGAGACATGGAGGCCTGATACAATTGACCGGCAACAGTGCTTCTTACCTTTACTCTTATAACTGTTCTCCGAATTCTTTCTTAGTCAATAAAATTCACATTGTTGTTTCGTGAGCTATAGAAAATATATTTAAAAAATAGCTGTCAGTTTTTAAGTGGTTCCAGTAATTAATTTTACTTTAATTTTAAAAAAAGATAAAAGAAATTCGTATCATAGGAAGAAAAGCAAAAACTTAGTTCCCAAAACTGTAAAAGCAGATCTCCTGTGTATGTGTTTCATCTGTGCTGAAGCAAGGAAGGCTTCTCTAATCCAACGAGGAAACTAACCTCGTAACAGACCTTTGCACGACATATAGTAAAATTACAAGAGATTTCATGAAATAGCGATTAGCAAAATTTGTAACGTGTTATAATAAATTTAAGACCCAGGCTAACACAGCGATAAAATATTAACTACCATAGACGATCATAATACCAGGGTGAAATAGACGAACTTTTACCAGTTTTAATGGAATAAATTAAAAGACAATTAATTTAGTGCATATTTATATTTTCAACATGAACAGTGAATATTCTAAATTTTATTGGAAGCATTTTTGACATAATGAATAATGTTGGTAATTCATTTGCTATAACGCTAAGTGCAGGAAGAGCGAGAAGGGAAAGGGGAGTCCGCGGTCCGGCAACACTGCGCTAAATATAGCTTATCATTGGCCACTTCTCATGGTGCTCCTTATCTTAAAAGAGGTTTAGTTTTAAGCTCATATATAAGTATGCTGGAACGCTGTCGACGACAGTTTCAATGAATCCTTCATCTTACTAGTGTAGAGAAAAACTGAAGTTGCTCAACAAATCACATTATGAAATTATCCCCAACTTACAGATAATGGAAAGTTATATTCAAGTGGAATATATAAATAGTTGGCGTTATATACAGGTTTAATTTAGAATTTCTTGAATTAAAGTATTGTCGTCAATATTAGAAAAGGTGCTTATAGGTGAGCTTTTAAGTGCCTGAATATGCGTTTAATATTATCTTCGACCTATATTTTAAATTGGTGGTGAACTATTAGACAGCTTTCAAGAAATTCGGAAAACTTCGCTGCAAAATTGAACGTATTTCCTTGAACCCTTGGACAAACAGTTCGTAAAGATCTGCAAAAAACACAATATGTTTCTTACATAGTCATTTCTCTTTAATTTAGGGAATACTGAATTTCACCTTTTATAGTTTCCAAGGATTTATAAATTCCATCTATATATACTTTCTCTATTATGCTTGAATTGGAAGCAAGTTCATAATGTAATTTTTTAAGCAGCTCTCTCAGAGAAGTTTTTCTCTCTACACCAGTGGAGAAAACGGAACCTCAGTATCTGCCTTATGGTTGTGTACGACAAAAATGCTTGTCCTCTTTCCAGTTTAGCACCAGACAGACTTACAAGTTAGTGAAAGATTTTGGAAACCACACGCTTTAGTACGCCCAAAGTAGATGTTCGTCTAATACTTCGTATAGACCATTTCTCTCCATGTAAAGTTTTCCACTGTTTTCCGCTAACATAGTTTAACTATGTTCATTAATTTCAAAGAGATATGAGAAACTTCCATTTTTATTTGTACTTTATTACCCTGTATACGGTACAATATGCGTTTTCATTATGAATACCACATGTGCTAAATATTATCTCCCAGAATTTAACTTGAACTTACAGGCTCTGTTTGAGTGCTTTATGTAATTTTTTGTAATAAGGATGTATGTAAGTTTTGATGGCCTAGAAAGCAGAAATAAATGTGTTTTTCTGAAGATAAATTTGATGCTAAATTGTCACAAGTACTGATGTATCAATTATTGTATAATTCTTTCTTTGTTGTTTTAGATCCAAATGACGTTGAATCACCACGAGCTTCCTTTATTTTACCGTCTAAGTATGGAGTTAATCCTCAAACTCCGCCAGTTAGTCCAAATGAAGAGGATTTGTCCTTAGTTCTTGGAACCATGCAGGTATATTAGCAAGCATACTGTTGTTTTCATGAGAAGACACGTTGCAGAAGGCAGTAGTAGAATTTGATATAGTCTTAAGTTTGAAATATAGTGTAGAATAGAGGCTATTTTATACTCATATACTTAAAAGACTACACCTCTTTTATGAATTTTATTGAATAACTTGAAAGACAATAAAGAGTATCAAAAATTTAGAAGAAAGCCAGATAGTATTTACAAAATTATATCAAACAGGGGTAGCCAGATTTCCGGGCGCCGTCTGTACCTGAGTTCGAAATACAGGTGTCCCAGGGAAACCCCCCACATTTTAAAGGCTAATAAAACAAAAAGTATTGCAGGTAGAATGTTGTTTATTCAAAAATATAAAATGGTATTGAAAACGGTTTTGGTGAAAGTGCAGTTCTTGGAAAATTTTTCTTACGCTCTTCGTAGATAGCCCAGCAGCTGCAGCATGCTTCCTTGTAGAACGTTTCGGAGACACATGTCTCAGTCTCAATATTCTCAGGCGTACGAGTACCGTTTAGTTCGGCGAGATGTTTTTTTTTTTTTTTTTTTTTTTTTTTTTTTTTTTTTTTTTTTTTTTTTTTTTAAATGCTGAACCCGTTGTTCGGAAATTTTCGACCCAGTGCAAGGTAGTCTTCCGATCAAGAACATTTTCATTACGTGGAATAGCAGAGTTAAACGAAAAAGCTCTTTGCACTGTAATCACAGAACTACTGCTTGTGAAAAACATTTCGACTACGTTCGTGCGATGAGCTCTTAAGCAACCCATAATGACAACTTAAGAACGATTGGAGAGCGGTGAGCGGAAACAATTACCCCTACTTCTCTCACTCCTCCACTGACAGTGCTACAGCCGACCAAAACGTGCAGGTTTTATTAGGTATTATTGACAATAATATTGTATTGTGAATAATTGTGTCATTTCAACACTCAACAAAATAGAGTAGTTCAAATCAGAACAAATTAGTTATAAGCTGTTTCAAATTCCGTTTTATATTTGTCAGCAAGTTTCTATCTGCAATACTTTTTTTTTTCAAGTCTTTAAAATATGGAGGTTTTATTGAGTCACCCTGCTAATAAACTTTCTACAGGCCAAAAGCTAAATGTACGGGTTTAAATATTAGATTACATATAATTAATTATTTATGCGTCATAATGTATAGTGCACTTAATTACTTTTACTTATTTGCAAGAATTCTATTTTAATTGTAACGAAAAGCTACGTTTGAATTCTTTTCGTTGTTGCCCTTGTATTAACAAGCGGAACCAGCATTGTTTTCATTTAATTATTTGAGAATCATAAAATTAATTTCGATGGAAATGAGCTGTACAATACGTTTTCTGTTTTGAAATCTGTGTGAGCATTGGATAGGAATAATAATAATTGTTGAAAATTATGGAGTGCATTTCCCGAGAATACAAATGCACCAAACCAGTTCAAATTAGAGCAGTATATTCTCGCTATACCAGTCAGTAATCCACATGCCGAACGAGTATTTAGTGTAAATAAGAGCTTTATAGTCAGATGATAGAATATCAACAAATCTTGTGATGGCTGTAATTTATATTCAGATGAACTTGAATCTGAATGAACCTGCCATTTTTCTACAAAATGGCTTTAAAAAACAAGGCTCTTGATTCAGCAGGGCCTCCCTTCCAAAAATGTGAATAATAAGGTAGGCATATATAATCAGCAATTTATTATTATTATTATTATTATTATTATTATTATTATTATTATTATTATTATTATTATTATTATTATTATTATTATTATTATTACTATTTTGGTACAGTATACATTCAGTTAGTAATGGTAGTATTAATAGTTTAGTAATAGTGGCTATAAATATTAAAAAAGAAAAACAGTGGTAACATGCAGAAATATTCAGTTTCAAATATGTTTATCACAACCATACAAATCCCACTGGTTTCCGGGCTTGCCTTCTGTTCAAGCTGACAACCTTATATTAAATAAAAATAAAAAGCGCTTAGTGAAGACTAATGTACACTGAACAACAACTGATACCTGTGCACAGAAAACTGGAAGAATAGAACCCTCCTACTTCTTGTCATGCTTGTTTTTATCCATTTTCATCTTCTCGTGAACCTTCTTGAATTCCACCAAAGACTGTGAACCTGTAAGATCTTGTTTATCCCTCTCTTGTTAATAAAAAGTAAAAAAAATAAATAAATAAATAAAATAAAAAATTTACTTCTGATGGTAAACTTTGTTTGCTTCAGTGA
>NC_137469.1:119838788-120184363 GCF_964235325.1 Thermobia domestica | reverse complement strand
ATATTAACTGGTGGTCACTGGCCAAACCAATGACCAGTTGGACAGTGATCACCGGTTATTATTTGGTACCAAAATATTTACCATCCTCTTAGGTATTGATCAACATCAATATCATCTCTCTATACCCTATGGTTTCCGAGATATGGCTTCTTATATCTCAGGATTTTTTGGCCAATATCTCGGGAACGGTAAGAGTGACGCGAAAAATTTCATCACTTTCTCATATAGTTTTTGATGCTCTATCGAATGGAGGGATCAATATTGAAAACATCGCAAATAACACACAAACGCACACACAGACACAGAGAATTCAGTAACGAACTTTTTAAGCTGCCAAAATCCATGCCAGTCAATTCAGTGACGCTTGTTGTTAAAGACATGTTATTCATTTCCCACGAGAGCGATGTGTTCCGCTCATTTTAGACGTAATGAGCTTATAATTTGTATAGTATTCGGGACAAGAACATATTGTGAACTTTATATTGACTAACCTTCTCCGTTCACCCATTTCTATGTTTCTGAATATTTTCCTCGAAGATGTATCTTCGAAAACTTCAAACATTTGCTTCTTCTCTCCTCAGGAGTTCACGACACCAAACTTCCACACCCCCGTCAGTGATGGAACGGAGCGCGCAATCAAATCCGAGACCGACTAGATACAACATACCCACGGGGCAGGGCTTCTGAAATCTCGGGCGTGAGCTCGCCATGGCGACTGAAAATACGGGTCTGGCGCTTGCCTAATTTAAGGTCCAAACATGTGGGATTTGTATTTGCAATTTATAACATCTAGTTTCCAGAACTTGAGTCTACGTCAGAAAAAAATTTCTCCAGCACTAACAGAGGTGTATAAGTCTGCTAATGAAAACGTTATTTTAACGAGTCTCTTTTTCTCTTCTCACGAAATATACCATTTCTTTCCTACTAATTGTCGATGGTGTCCCTTTTCGTAGCGAGGCATATGACACGCGTACCTACAACTTAACGTGGAATCCGAATGCGCATAAACTCCCACCGGGAATTGTACCCGGGTCTCCCTTTCCAAAGAATCGTAGAAAAGAAAAGTTACATATTTTTCATCGTGAGAGCCTGTAAAATTTACGTGTAAAACGTAAGAGATGCCTCTGAGTCTAAATAGATTATTATTATTATTCAATACTCAACATAGGAAGAGGAATAAACATAAATATACGTACAGTAAACTGGGTATACTTTGGCCCTTTAAAGGAAACTTTGGCCTAAAGGGGGGGGGGATATTTTTTTCCCACATGGTTATTATTTATTCTACCAGTAAGAAAAGTTGTGGATCGACGTATTACAACATTGAGAACACATGAATATTGGCGCTAGTGATTTATTTCCGGAACGTGGGAAGCAAAATGCTAGCAACTGTTAGCAAGTATACATTTATTATATTTCAAGTTCTGTAACTTTTGTTCATTGCATTAAAGTGACACATCTTCAATGCACAAGTAAGTAGAATATAAAAACATGTTCATTAGCGAATATTAATAAGCTAACACCTTAAATGTTCGTTTAATTACGCACAAATTATTAAGCGTTTAATTGTGTGGGGTAACATTGGCCCAATTTTTGGGGCAACATTGGCCCATAATTTCTGTGTTGGAAATGGCCCAATATTAAAGATGAAATGATGTACAAGTGGTACGATGTAATAAGAAGATTAACTCCCCACTAGCTTCTAAACGAGGACATTCTACAGTGCTTGAATTGCAAGAATTTTCTTCCTAAAACTGAGCAGTATGGTGCCGGTAAAGTATCCTACCGCAAGTACTCTATTTTCGGATATTAAATATTCATCCACTTAGAAAGATTTTCATTGAACGATATTTTTGTTTGCCTCTAAATTGAACGAGGTGATTTCACACCTATGTTTGTAATATCGGCATTTTAAGTTACGTATTCACAAATTGTAGCGTTCTTTCATAGATGTTTCGTATTCACCCAAGTAGAATACAAATATCTTCATTGACGATATTTCTCGTTCGATTGAAATTGAGTAAAAACATTGATAATCTCACCAATGTGTTTATAATATCCTGTTCTTCGCTTCTGTTTCTGAAATACAGTGTTACAATAATACTTTCGTGTATTAATTAGTCATTTTGACAAATGGGCTAAAGTTACCCCAACCATGAAAAATCTAGCATTACGTCAAAAAAATTGGAACTATAATCATCATTCTTGGTCACACATTATTTACTGCTTTCAAAAGAAAGTCAAAGGATTACATTTTAACAAGGAGAAATGTCATTAAATTATTCCCCTAATCTTAGGAGATATTAGAATGAAAATTTTGAAAATTTAAAAATAAAAATGAGCCAAAGTATACCCAGTTTATGGTACCAGTATATTTGAATATTCAAAACGCGACACGTTCATTGAAAAATGTAACGCCGGAAATGGAGAATATGAATACTCGACCTAATTAATCCACTGCAGTATTAATAATAATAGTCTGCGGGAGCTACGCAATGTGTAATTTAGTAAGGCGCCCAATTTTAGAATACCGGCGGCTAGAACAACCACTCAAGATGTGTTCATAGTGCGTATATTTTTATTACTTTAGCATTTTGATACAATTAACTGTCTTTTCGTCAAGATTTAACATGGAGCCATGCATTTAACACATCTTAGCATTTTCCAAAAATATTCCATTCCGTATTTTACTTTAAGAGTTATTATTATTATTAGGACTCGAAAACTCTCGGGAGCATGGTGACTATGTCTGGTATCTAGTTCATTTAAGGCTAAAAACATATACTACATTTATATATCAAATTGGATATGTACAGTATTAGGGTGGCGCCTGATTTTCATATCTGGCACATAGATCACAAGATTTTTTTTTCGAACACATTATTATTATTATTATTATTATTATTATTATTATTATTATTATTATTATTATTATTATTATTATTATTATTATTATTATCCTTCATTGCGACGAAAGTGATTAATACCTAACCTTCGGTTTTATGTGAAATTGTTAAGGAAACTTGAGCAAATTATTTTGTTTTGCATTTTCCTCTAAAAGATAAAAAAAAAAAAAAAGGAGCCATCGCAACTTGAACTATTTATCATTCCTGTTGATGTTGTTGATGTTACAACTACTATCAAACTCAAAAGTATTCTCCTGAACTATAACAAGCCCAGCACAGGTTGACCGACCATTTGAGCGCAGGGACTTACATAAAGACAATCTAAGGCAGTAGATCGGTTACTTGCGACTCTTCTCACGGCACCGAGAATTTCTCACGATCTCGAGGATTTCAGTTGCGTGCACTGCTTTTATCGCTATAAAAAGCCTCTTCACCACGCAACAAGTCATTGTCAACTAGATGGAAACAAGAGGCTATTGTGTGAACGTGCTGAACTCAAAAGCGATTCCCAAACATACGAAGTCTGGGAACCACAACAAGAGACCTTATCAGGGTTCCTTGACTTCCCGACCACTTTAGAAGCAAAAAGAGTGCACTGTTAATTCAGCATCCTTATAGATGCTTCTCTTTTATATCTTCCCATCATAAAACCTCGGCCTGTTAGCATCAGCTCATCACTTCACATACTGAAGAAGATAAGACAAATCGCACAATAAACACATTGTTATCAGGCTTGGAAGTTTATGGAACTTCCGCCGCGCTACTTCCACCCCCACATTTAATGTAAGACACAAGAAAGATGTGTTCAGTGCAGACACATTATGTATTTCATTAAAGGAACGGTAATATCTATTTCAATGAATTACAATTTGTGACATATAAATACATATAATACAAATCTTACTGATCTAATATTTTGTGCTGATATTGTCATCACCGTCACTGGGAGAATCATTTTGCGCAAATTGAGACGTATCCGTGAATTGTGGTCCTTCCTTAATCCGTTTACTTTGACGTAAGAATTTCCGTATTCTGTATCGTTTATTAACTACAAACTATTTATTCCCTTCTCACTTAACCCTTACCATTACATCTCTAAAGAGGCACGGGGTCGCTGCGGCTCAGCGGTAAAGCGCTCACATCTGGTGCGTGAGGTTCCTGATTCAATCCTAGCTCGCATTAAGTACATTTTGTAGTGCGAGGGTGCGTGTGTTTTCTCGGAGTTTTCACGTTTTCTTCCGCTTCGTTCACTTTACCAGTTTATTCATCATCGTTGTCTTTAGCCTAAATGGCATAACAATGGAACGTAGATCTGAAAGATTTCATTTCACTTCTCTCGTGAAACATTCCTCTCCCAATTCTTTGATGCACACGGACTCCGGTTCGATTCTGGTGGAAGAGTACCAAACGCATTACAGTAGTTCAGATCTCACTCTAATCTATAGGTTTTCGTCCTATATATCCAAGATGATGACAAAGAACGTAAGATCAAATCAATAAACTTCCACGAAGTCCTAGTTGCCTCTCTTTTTAACTGTCTCCAATAGAGATGCAAGGGCTCGGAAAAAAACAGGCTTTTTTGAAAAAAAAACTCGGTTTTTTCTGCTTCGCTTTTTTGCTTGGGAAATTTTGGGCTTTTTTCAAACTTCTGCTTTAAATTGATAAAGCAGACTTAGTTTCGCTTCTCTATAACGCAAAAAGTTATTTAATTAGTGGTTGATGCCGATAATATAAAAACTCGAAAATAAACCATGAATTTCGAAAAGATATTTTAAACAATTTTACTTCAACATTTTTACATTATAAATTCCAAAGGATTAACCAATGTATATCATTAAAAAAAAAATAAATAACCTCCTATACAGTGTGCGAATTGAAAAGTTTTCCCAGGGGGGGATGAATTTCACCCATATGCGCACCGTCCTCTCTCTCTCTCTCTCTCTCTCTCTCACACACACACACACACACACACATATATATATATATATATATATATATATATATATATATATATATATATATATATATATATATATATATATATATATATATACACTAACAAGTACAAAACAGTTGAGATGTGAGATGTTTCATAAATTTTCATTCACGCAAAGTAAGAATTGTTCCCTTTTTCTATCTTCATGTCCATTTAAAAATACTCCAGAGGGGGAAAAAGTTATCCCTGCCAGGGATAAAATTTTTCTTCTCCAGAGGGGGAAAGATTTTTGTCAGGGGGGGAAATCCCTGGCATCCCCCCCGCCAATTCGCACCCTGCTCCTATATACAAAAGTAAGCAGAGTTGGCAAGAATTATGGTTGTTTCTGAAAATGCCAAAAAACCTGTCTTTTGGGGGCAGTTTAAACCAGGCTTTTTTGGGGTTTAAACCAGGTTTTTTAATTTAGATATTTTGCTTTATGTATTTATATTACATATTCACAGAAATAAGTTTGTTTCGCCTTGGTGTCATTATGCAACAACGGGGTTATGCTGGAAGAGGTTCCATAAGCTTAAAGAAGTCCGGTCAGCAAATTTCTTAAATTGAGAAACTCTCGCCCTAACCATCGGGAAAATACCGTCATTATTTTAAATGTAAAATAATAACGGGAAAATCCTGTTATTGCTTTCCATGTAAAATTTAAAGATCAACGTATTATAATCAGTACGCTAAATTGAGGTATTAAATTACAAATTTAGTATGTAGATATCATTGAAAGTCCAATCCAAGCTAATGTTGGAAGCTACGTAGGCAATCGATAAATTTTACCAATTTCAATTAATATATTTAAGCAACCTTGGCTTCTTTATAAAACAACAGGCATGCAGAAATATATAATTTGGTTTCGTTTCGTATGTTTAGGCTTCTTATCCTTACGTAATACCGAGGTTATTAAGGAGAAGACTTTCGCTTAAAGTGACATCCAAACCGCTACTTGGTTTACACATGAAAGTAGGGTTGTGGGTTCGACCGAGAATTGAACACGGGACACCTTGATTAAAAGGTGAAAAGGAAATAAGACTAATGCAGATGGTTTGACATGTGGAAACGTCACCATGAAGTTCACACGATTCGCATTTTTGTTCTTTTTATTTTTTATTTTTTGGTTTAAACCAGTTATTAAAAAAAGCTGGTGTAAACGAGCCAACCCTAAAAGTAAAAACTTCTTTTAAACAAGTATACAAATAACTAGCAAAATTGTATGTAGTATTTTTACTTCAAAATATTCCATACCCTCTTTTTGAGAAAAATGAAATATTTGAGTTTTACGTCCCACGCTTATGCCGGTTAGGCTAAAGGAGAGGGTGGTTATGAGAAATGGATGAAATGGTGGAATGAAGAAAGTGGGAGGAAACGGGAGAACTCCAAGAAAACCCACACACACGGTGTTTGTCCACCACAAAGTTTACTTGGCGGGGGCTGGGATCGAACCCGGAACCCCAAGCACCAGAGGTGAACGCTCTACCACTGACCCACCGCGGCCCCTTATCCTCTTTTTGAAACAAAATACAGTTAAAATAAAACATAAGAGGAATACTTAGACTTATATGATACAATTAAAGGCTGCACATCTGGAACTTTTGGTTCTGTATATTCTTGAAATTCTACAGTTAAGTTTTTCTAACCACCATCAAAGGCGCGCATCAGGGGGGCAAGGGAGGCGCTTTCCCCCTAGAGGAAAATGTACTTCAGAATATCGAAAATCCAATAGAATTTTTACATTAGTTACAGCAAAATTTGAAACTATTTTTGAAGCGTCGCTTATACTTGCCCCCCCTCCCTTGGGCGCCCTAGGGGCAAACCACAACATGGGCGCCCTTGACCACCATCACGGTTTACCCAGTCCTTAAGTTTTCCGAATTTTTAAGAAGAGGGATTCAACATATTACGGACCCCCCCCCTCTCAAAAAATAAGGGCTACGGAATATATTTAAGTTAAGCTAAATACAACTGCACAACAAACATGACTGAGTGGTTGGTTTTTACGCTTCTATCGGGAA
This sequence comes from Thermobia domestica, assembly GCF_964235325.1. NCBI lineage: Eukaryota > Metazoa > Arthropoda > Insecta > Zygentoma > Lepismatidae > Thermobia > Thermobia domestica. Next base: position 120,177,461 of record NC_137469.1, on the reverse strand, counting down.
GTTCGGGATTCAACCCAGCATTCGACCATTCTGACAAAGCTTTCCTTCATTCCATCTGTGAATGTAGAAATAGTGCGTGTACTGGCCGACTAGGAGTGTAGGAGTTGGCCGACTTCCTTTCTTATTGTTTTTATATCGTTATTATTACTAATTACCAGCAGTGACGGTTTTGCGAAGTTTAGGGGGTCGGTCTTCCGGACTGAAGCCTGTTCCCCGAAGTTGCGGAATGTCTAAAACGAACGATATATCTATTAGTTATGCCTTTACTCATAAACTTTAAGCTCCCGTCAAATAAAAATGATGAATGTTTAGAAAAACTAAACATTAGTAGTAAGAAAACCCCTCCCAAAATACTTTTCTAAATTCGCCACTGATTCTCAGTATAAAATGATTTTCAAGGTTGTATCCGGAAAATTATTGCTAAACATATAAACGAAACGAAATATTAGTTATGCCTGTACTCATAAACTTCAAGCACCTCCCAAATAAAATTAGGACTTTTTAGAAAACGAAACAATCAAAGAAACCCCTCCCAAAGTACTTTACTAAATTCGCTACTGGTTATTTGTATAAATTGGTATTCAAGGTTGTGTCAGGAAAATTATTGCACAACTGCAGTATAACAGAAATGTGGAAGTACGGTTTGACGGACATATTGAAAAACGTATATAGAAAAACGTAAGTTTAACTTTTGTGCTAGAAGCTAGAGTACTAAGCTCTTAGAAATGAAACACGGATGACGAACTAAAATGATCTAGAGAAGAAAAAAAAATGTCTATAACCCAAAAGTTAAAATAAAGTTAAATAGCCTGTAAAATTGCCCTCAAATACTACATTCTTCATGTTAGCTTTAATTCGTAAAACATGTGCTCCATCCATCTTGATGGTGAATTACAGAGCTAAATATGGCATTTAGGTCATGGAATTCTTATCTAACTATAGAATATACTATAAGAAAGCTATTTGGATAGAAAAATCATGAAAAAAGCCAAAATTTCCAAAATTCTCGTTTTTTCCCAAAAAAGCCGGCTTTTTTGCATCTCTAGTCTCCAATACTGCTATTCTCCTACCAACTTTTGCTAACACTTCTTTACAGTGAACTCCCGGCTATTTGCGGAATCAGGTGGTACGGCACCCAGAGATAATTTGCAAAATAACATAAACGAACATGAAAACTTCTAAAGAATTTTTATTTACAGTGGGGGGGGGGTATATATATTTAATTTATGACTTAATAAACACTAGTTTTCTGTACTTGGAAATTTATTGGTTTGCTTTTTCACACACAAAGATTGGTTATTTCTTTTTTTATTCTTAAAACATTATCTCCTTTGTAATTGTTTTTTTTTTTAAATATTTTGTCACAAAGTTTTTTTAAACATTTTCTTTTAGTATCGTCGCAAAAATGAAGAACAAAAAAAAATGAAGACTGCTGATAACCCACCGATCAATTGATTTTTTGTTTCATAATACATTTTCATCTCTATAGCAAGATTTCCATCGCTTTCGATTGTGGATCAATGAATTAATATTACTGAACATACAAACCGTAAGTTAAAATTGTTGAATTGAATTGAATTTCAGTTTAGCGTCCCTTTCAGCAGCGAGGCTATATGAGACGTGGACCTACTGATTAACGTGGAATCCGAACCACATGAGCTCCCGCCGGGAATCGAACCCGGGTCTCCTGCGCCAAAGGCGCGTATGCTAATCGCTTAGCCAGGGAGGAGCTCTAAGTTAAAATTGTATCGGCCCATTTGTTGACAATAATAATAATAATAATAATAATATCAGAAATATTATCGAGAGCAGGATAATCTTAACTTCTAAAGAAATGCGAGCATAATTACATTCCAAGTGTTTTGTTAACGAAATTGGTGCAGTAAAAACACAGAAATTACCAGGTGTTTCGTCTCGCCATGAATTAACTTACCCCAAAATTTTTGGAATTAATTAAAATGATCTTTCCTTGTTCTACGCTCTACTTCTTAGCTGGGGTCGTAATTCTGTAATCTACGTCTCTCGGAGGGAACATGGTGTAGTGGGAAATGGCTATACACTGTACGAGTTGATCTTGTATCGTGGTCAGTACGACAACTACATTAGATTCAAGCCTGATTGTAGATCGGACCCCGTTAACGGGCGTCCTTCATAACCTCGGAATTGCATAACAAACAATCCCTAACCCAGATAATCCCGTTAACTTATAACGTATTACATTTTCTTTTTAATAATAATGCGAAAACTAGTAAACAAACAAATAGTGATAAAAGATTTGACAAGATCGATCTCTACAATACATTTGGGAGGCAAGTTGCTTCAGTGACAGAGCACTTACTTCCATGGTTCGATTCCCGTCCAAGTAACTTTGTAATGGACAACATTGCACCCGTGGGGTCTTCCTTATTCTGAAAGACATAATGGTGGGACGTTAAACTGAATACATTTCAACCGTAATTAAACTAAAAAGAAAAAAATAACTTGTTTGCATGTCGAACTTTCTTTTCTTTCTTTCCCCTATGTATATACGTTACTAAAGTAAGAAATACATAGACAGAGATTGTTAACAATGCCTGAATTTCCTACGCTGCGGTAAACATTCATAATATACACAAACAGTTATGTAAACTGAAAAGGAGAGTGCGTTAAAACTCAGCAGATAATTTAAATCGGAAATATCAATTAAATTCTACGTTGGTGCATGAAAAGAGAAATCGTGTTCACTGACGCCATAGCAAAAGCTTTGAAGAAAAATATAGAAAAGTAAGGAGTATGAACAGGGTATCACAGAGCAAATCAGGGACTACAATTTGATTGATTACTCATGTATTCATAGGGTCATGTTCATTGTATGAATACACTGGTAATTCATATATATATACTCAAACACTTTTATTCTTCTGTTCGTATAAATGAAAAAAAAAATATATATGAAAATTAAATTACACTGGAAGTGAGTTCTTTCAGTCACGCTAATTAAAGTTTACGGTTCGTGTTGAAACCTAGACAAGCATTCTGCCTTCATTACATTATGCATCCAATTTACTTCTTTTCTTTTTCAACATATTATTTGGGCCACTTCAATCCACTGACCACAACGTCACGTTATTATCTCTTAGATGGCGTGAAATTTAACAGCCATATTGCCATACAGACTTTGTGCACCATTTCTTCATACAACAATTGCAAAGCGCACACGAAGAATAGTCTTCGCTCTGACTACACAAATATTTCTTGTATTCTGCATGCTAATAATAATAATAATAATAATAATAATAATAATAATAATAATAATAATAATATGACTAGAAATTCTGAATCTGAAGGCGATCCTTATACTAAAAATGCCTTGAGACCGTAGCGTATAGGCTCCAAATGTCTAGACCACTACTTCTTAATGCAATTAATTAAAATATTATATCTCATAACACTTGAAACTACGTTGGCAACAGATTCGAATGAGCCAGTTGACCACTTCTGGAGCTCTCGCAATGGAGGCTGTTGCTTTAGATTGTGCAAACATCAATCTTTAACCCGCAATTGGTATCCTTAAATCCACGTACGTTAACGGTATACATGGGCCATAAGTGTATCATTTTGGGTGGATATTATGTAGAGAGAAACTAATTCAACCATCAAAACTCATGTGCATTTCGGTACTAATCCTTGGCAATAACTATTACTTTGTCCATGTCCCTCGTATAGCATTAAATTCGGGAATTACTACTTCTGCTTGGCTATTTAGAATTCTGACTACGCGCTGAGGAAATTACAATAATGATCCCACCTTTATCCAAGTTTTCTTTAACAATTAACACTTGTATTAGCAATATGCTTCTCAAGTAAACGCTGATATGTAGAGAATTTTACTTCACTATTCGATAAAGAAGTGTGAAAAGGATTAGAACATGAAAGTTATTTTATTTTAAATTTATTTCTTTATCTATTTAAAAAAGAGAAATATATACATTTAAAATATCCGCAGGGAATTATAAATATGTTCCTCGCTAGCTGACTGCAGATTTGAGTAGCAGGCGATCCGCATTGGCTCCCTTGGCGCCAATAAATTTTCCCATCATGGGCTGAGAAATGGATACAAGCTTCCTGCGGACAAAGCTTCGGGAGATCCTAAGACCTATATTTATGCGACCACATACACATAGGGAAAAATGCTCTCGGATCGGTGACACATATATTATCTGAAAATTGGAAGAAAATGATTTTCTCGCTAGCAACAGTATTGTGCTAGAATGGAATAAAACAAATTTGAATTATAATCAAACTTACGGGGAATTAACGTTTCTGTTTACTGAATGATTTATGAGAAGGTTTAAAACTACCATGGAGCTGCCAGTACAACCAAATCCCATCTCATACATCTTTTGTCAGAAATATCCAAAAGATCGGATTTTTTGGTTAACGATGTTGAGTACCTATGCCAACTTTGTTAACCCGTTTATTAGACTTCCAAGTTATAAATGTTGAAAGTCTTATGGAACAGTTTTGTCTGTCCATCCGTCTGTCTGTCTGTCTGTCAACAAACAGCAGAGTTAAAACGGTAGGAGATATCGACATGAGGTTTTTTGCAATCGATTTAGTGTTCCATCTCCTTCCTTAACCCTCTATTCAAACCAGGAGCAGTTCAAATTAGCCACTTCCGGTTTCAATGTTTATTGTCATAGAACAAAAACGGTAACAGAGCGGGAAACGGCTTTTAGAAATGATTCACCGCCTCAATACAACATATGACTATTCACAACACACTACCAAAAACGGAATTGGTTAGTATTAATTCCGGTTTCAATACTGAATTCCGTATAGCAAAAACTGTAAATGCTATCAAAATGTGTTTCTCGTAATCGACTCAAGGTCGCAAGGAAAGATTATACCTGCTCCGTTAACCCTATATTTGAAACGGAAGTGGTTCAAATTAGGCACTTCCGGTTTCAACGTTTATTGCCATAACATGAAAACAGTAACAGATAGCGAGAAGCTTTAAAAAAAAAAACAATTCAGCATCTCAAGGCAACGTACCATGACCATCGTGAACACACTTCCAAAACCGAAAGTAGTTCAAATTTAGTGTTCAAATTCCAGTTTCTCAATACTAATTTCCACAGAACAAAAACGGTAAATGGTATCAAGATGCTGTTTTGCAATCGATTCAGCGTCCCAATGATAGGTTTTACCTCCTCCGTTAACTCTCTATTCAAAATGAAAGTGGTTAAAATAAACTACTACTGGTTTCAACCCTTATTACCAGAGAACAAGAAAAGTAACGGATAGTGAGTAATGCTGTTTTGATACGGATTCAGCTCGAACAAGAAACTGGTTGTATCTTTGATCTTGTTACTCTATTGCAACCAGTATTAATAGATGCACTTCTTCAAATTTGAGTATTGAATTCGCATAGCTTGGAAGTAATAGTTTCACATTGCGAAACGATACTCACTTGTTTATATTTCGAATTATTTTTCTACTTTCTTTAAAATGAACTAGAATTTTAATAGTGATTTTACTAATTTCTCCTTCAAGACAAGCTAAATGTGCCCTACCTTTTTCAGAATTATAAGAATTTAATATAACGTATCTAAAGTTAAATTTGATTACCGATACTAAATATTAACATTATACATACACCAAAATTTATTATTATTTACCAAATAAGGAACATTTAAACACATCTGAAGAAGACATCACTAAAATCAAATCATTAAAACACCAGCTCAAAGAAAAGAGAAAAATGACCCCTTGTATAAACCAATGGGCTAAAAAACAGACGGTGCAGGTAATCAACTCTTTAAGTATTTTCGGGATATAATATGGCTCCATTTACAGAGGTATCAAGAATTCTGTAAATAAAAAATACTATAATTATACTATTCTTGAAGGTATTACAAATTCTTATCTTCTGCATGGTCTACTTTTAAGAAATAAGAGTATATTCATTTTTTCCATTAACTGTTCATGTCTATAACAATCACATAAAAAATAGCATTAAAATGTCATTAATACGAGTATATATAAAAGAGCACAAATATGTATACATATTCAGTAGATACTGACACGGTTACTTATATCAGGAAATAGGTAATGTAACATAAGTACGTTTTGAAATACGACAAGCGCATCCTATTTAATAATAATAATAATAATAATAATAATAATAATAATAATAAAGATAATTGAATTCTCTCATACACCGACCTTTATGTGCAAGGCGTAGACAGCAGTATTTATGTTCGTTTGTTACTTACATATAGGTCAACAATGAGGCTATATGAGTGTATGAGACAGGGATCTATAGTTTAAGGATGATTCCGAACCACCGTAATGCGTCAAGGATCCCTCACTGGAAATCGATCTCAACTGCCCATGCACCAAAGATGTGCGTGCTGACCACTAGACCAGCGAGGAGGGCTACAATACTAATGTGTTATGATTTCTACAAAGATGTGAATAATATGATCAGCTACAATATTTTTGGAAATCATTTATACTTCTGTGTAAATACTGACGACACTGGTTACCAGTCTTGCCTGGCTCTTAAATCTCCGATTATAGTCCCTATCCTGGAGATGATATACAGGGTGTCCACAACCTTTTGGGTCAAATTTATTCAGGTGATAGATAAGAGGGGTCCAATATAAGTATTTTAAGATAGGAAACCGAAGATCGAAAACGGCTAGTTCAAGCAACACGATATCTTGAAGTTGCAGCAAGCTGTGGGAACAAGTTCGATGTATCAATAAAAATATGCTTATCAAGTCAATGTAACCTGTTTTATTGTGCATAAAACTAAATCTGAGTACGTAAGATTTAGTACAAACACACTACTTACTGCTGCACTGTACGTACCAAAAACTCACACTAACTGCTCAAGGTGACGACCACCAATCTCGATGCACGTAGCAAAACGCCTATCGAAATTTTGTCTTATTCCCTTGTCTTTGGCTTAACCAAGCAGGCAGCAAGCAAGTCTCTCTGTCCTCAAAAGAAAAAGGCGAGAGAGTTGACACATCAATCCGAGGAAGACTTTCTTGCAACAGTCCTAGCTGCCTGTTTGATTGAGCAAGAGACACTGGGAATATTTAAGCGAGTGAGGAAAAATTTCGATAGGTGTTATGCTACGTGCATCGAGGTTGGTGATCGTCACTTTGAGCAGTTACTATGAGTTTTTGGTACGTACAATGCAGCAGTAAGTAGTTTGTTTGTACATCTTACGTACTCAGATGATAGTGTTATGCACAATAAAGCAATTACATTGACTTGATAAGCACATTTTTATTGATAGGTCGAACTTGTTCCCACAGATTGCTACAACTTCAAGATGGTGTGGCGCTTGAACTTGCCGTTTTCGACCTTCGGTTTCCTATCTCAAAATATGGACCCCTCTATCACGTGTATAAATCTGGCCTAAAAGGTTATGGACATCCTGCACAGGACATCTAGAGCAGATGGCCAAAACCCGATTCATTCTATTCACAAAGAGAGGAAATGTGAAATCAACTATGCAGAACTAAAGATATACCACACTGACTTGATCCTTGGTCTTCCGTTGCAAGCGTTGCTATCGGCTGAAGGAATTCCACTCGCTTCCGTTCGCTTAGCAACAGCTGAACCCTTATTGGCTCAACACGTGGGTGTGTAAGGGTGTGAGCTTTAGTTCGAATTTTTGCCACGGCTCAAGACATTTTGGCCGCACAATAGCATCCAATCGACCTTCTCGCTATGACGTTCTTCACTGGATCGTAGCTACTGGATAATAAACCAATAGACTGTAAAATTCTTATATTATATCCGCTCCATTTTTGTGTAATATTGTACTAGTATTTTATATTCATGTTCACAGATTTTTTTTCTTTTTTTTACACAGCATTTTATATGGTGGATAAAAAATACACATTTTATATTTGGAATCAAGAGAGTCTTCTAATGTTCAAGGTTCTTTCCTACGTTTTCACCTTTTTTTGTGTGTGTGTAAATAAGACTAACCAAAAAAATATATTTTAATATTTATAAAATTATCTCGTATTTTCAAGATCTTTCATACTGAACAGGAATTTGAGTGCTCGACAATTATGATGTAATAAACTGAGCACGTAATTTTCTGGCTTATATAAAATAAATAAATAAATGGAAAACGGTTACTAATTTATTCGATACCATTTTCTTGATGCTACTTGGATACTAGTATTTTTTTAGATACTTCAAAAAAGGAGATTCTCAATTAGACTCGTATATACAGGTGATAAAACAATAAACCGACAAACATAGTTCGTATGAAATTAAGCAAAAAAAAAAAAAAAAAAAAAGTCAAATGGACATAGGTCAAAAGCGCACCGTTTTTAAAATAGAAGCGTGAAAAAACACCAAACGTGCTGAAATAATACAGAATATCCCACGAACGCAACAAAATATTGCTATCGCGTCATAAAATTGTCCCAGAAAGTCGTAATGCAATGATGTACCGATGGGAGCGAAGTGGTCGCCGCACAACGGGAATACCTACAGACAGATAAAGAATCCATACCTGTATTCCCCATCTGTTTGTTTCTCGGGATCCCCGTTGTGCGGTGACGGCCCCACAAATATCTGTATGTCATTGCATTAGTGGGTTATGATTTTCTGGGCAATCGTTTCACCCGATAGCGATATCTTTCCGTGTTCATGAAATACCCGGCATTATAGCAGCGCCTTCGCTGCTTTTTAAATCCCTTTCAAGAGAAAACGGTGTCGCTGTCGACCCATGGTCATTTGATATATAGGGTTATGGCACTATATATCGAACACTTAAGGGCATTCGTATGAATATTTAATCAACATTTAGTATCAGTAAGGAACAGACCCCAGTATGAGAGAGAAAACTTTAAGGGTGTTATTTATTGGTTGAAACCAGCACATTATGACAATTATAATTAACAATTTTGAAATTTGAGGTACATTTTAATAGCAAAGTTATATTACTTCTTGTATCGAACGGGTTGTGATATATATCGATCAATGAGATTTTAATTATCGAACAGGGTGTTTTATGTATTGAACAGCGAGGTTTAAATATCGAACAAAATATTTTAGTTTTAAACACAGTGTTCAAAGTGGAAAAAAAGCAGAGGCCGGTGTGTTTTATTACGATTTTAACTCGGCATATCGGCTATCTAAATGTTGAAAGACAGTGAGGATATGTTGCCTAAAAGATTGCATTTCTATTTACATAATAACTGAAAAACACTAGAGCTCCCGCCAAGTGAAATTTGTGGTGGACAAACAAAGTGTGTCCGTCGTTGGTTCTCTCGGGGTTCTCCTGTTTCCTTCCACTTTCTTCATTCCCCCATTTCATTCATCTCTCATCACCGTCTCCTTTAGCCTAACCGTCATAACCATGGGACGTAAAACTCAAAAATTTCATTTTATTTCATTGAAAAACACTAGAGAGTTTCATTAGTTACAGGGGGGGAGAGACTTTCAACCATTTCCAACTTCCTGAAAAAATTAAAATATCCCCTTATGTTGTATAATAGTGATTTTTGCACGAAATTTAAATATTTTTTATAACGGATTGAACCCATGAACTATAAGCTACAAGGTGGAAGCCTTAAAATTCAGTGCGAAACACGGTATTCAATGCAAAAGAAGTCAACTTAGTTAAATTAATATTTACACCACCAGTAGCCAGTCCAATTACAATAATGTTCGATACAAAAGAACACTTTTCTTTAAAGGAACCTCTTTTACCGAACGGCATTTCGATATTATGAAATGGGTTTCGAACATCAAACACTATTTTCTGTCCGCTTCAAATAAGATGATATCTGAAAAATACCATTATAACAAATAAATATACATATATTAACACATCGCATCATTAAATGGATACTTTATGAAGACACCATCACACGGGGGGAAAAGATTATTACTGCGATGCTGCGCCTTAAATAAAATATAGTTATTTCTCCAATCTCCAGCTAAAACCACAAACTAAGAAACTTTCCCGCGTTCTCTAATATCGAAACGTATCGACCTAATGATTTTCATAAGGCGAGATTTGGAAGGGTGTGTTCACAAATTTCAGATAATGAGCAATATTTTCGATATTATTATTATTTAACGAAATGAGCAAGGTGTTCAATATTTAGGGGGCGTTTGATATTTACTGCCATTACCCTATATATATATATATATATATATATATATATATATATATATATATATATTGCTTAGTTTCATGTTTATAATTACCACCTTCAGTTTGTCGATGTACTATATATATCATATATCGGGTGTTCTAAAAATAGCGCCTACGGATTACAGAATACTATTCTAGAAGTCAAAATAAAGCGAAAAGTGTATAATTACACACTTTTCGGATCCTCGTCTGGAGATGCAAATTGTATTACGTAACAATGTCGCAAATAAAGAACCATAGAGTAGTTCATCAAATAGTTACATGATTCTATCCAGATGACACACTTGAAGTCGATAGACGTTGCAAATAGCACCACTTACTAGCGTAAAATCGATGTAAATGTTTGATGGATTCGAAATATTCGATTACAGGATTCGAATGATCCCAGAGTTGGAAATTACATTTCGGATTCATACAAGATAATGCATTTAATTAAGTTGTGCAATATGAAGAAAGTATGATGTAGATACATCAATATGACACAAATAAACAGATGAAGATAGGAGTTAAGTTAAATATGAATACAACCGAGGACTTTAATATTGGAGCACCTTAGAAACGCAAAGGACCGAGAAGCAAACGTGCAAAATTTCGTATTTGTTTCCATTGGCGCAAGTGGGATCGTTTTTAAGTGTGAAGTGACGTAAATATACAGAAATATAAGCTACTGAACTTCTAATACGGAATGCTGTTATAAAAATCCTACTTTCTTTCAGTCATCGGATACTATTAATTTAAAATGCGTAACGGTTATTTTAACATAATGAAACATCAGCATTGATCTTAAATTTTAAATATTCCAATTTCTCTTCCTGGCAAAAGGTAGAATTGTCATGGAATTTATCTTAAAATAGTTTTTTGGGGTTCGATTTAAAATAAAAAGAAATATTTAGTGTAACATACCATGTTTACGAACCGAGGCTAAAGGAGAGGGTGATAATGATAGAATGAAGGAAGTGGGAGATATGAGAGAACTCGAAGAACACTCATACTCATGATGTTTGTCCACCACAAAGTTCAGGAACCTCACGCACCAGAGATAGAAGTAATAAACAAGCCATTATATATTTTGTAAAGATTCATAATTTGAAAGATTCTTCTCATTGTGTTTGTATGTTTATTTTACACACTAATTACGTAGTTACTTGCTGAAGGACTTTACAAAATTACGAAAGTCTTTATCTGTTTTCTCGAAAAAAGCAGAATGTTTTTAAATATTCTTCCTTCTACTTTCTGACTTCAATGGAGTTTTTCATAAATTACTTCTTAGTTTTGGCTCAAAGGAAAGTATCTGGACAAAGGTATATTTCGGGAACACTCGGATTGGCAGTGAAACAAATAACAAATCGCGTGAAGCAAATGGTTAATCATTGTAGTCTGATTGTAATAACGATATTTTCACTATTTCCATTACTTATTTAATCATTCTAGATTAAAAATGTACATAATGTATCACACTTGCGACTTAAAATTACCGCAAATTCCTGTATTTTAGCTATTTTGTTTGTCTACAAAGAAATTATCATATGAATAATAGATTATCTAAAAATGAGGTATTTTAGTTTTACGTCTCACGGATATGCCGGCTAGGCTATAGTAGACAATGATGATGAGAAATGAATGAAATGGTGGAATGAAGAAAAAGGGAGGAAAGGGGAGAACCCCGAGAAAACTTACGCACGCGGTGTTTGTCCACCACAAAATTCACTTGTCGCAAGCTGGGATTGCTCTACCACTGTACCACCACGACCCCTGGAATATTATCGTTCAACTTCCACTCTTGATTGTGGCAACAATGCAGGGAAAAGAACCACACCTAAAGGAATTCGTACGGATTTAGGGTAACCTTTTCGGACTTCTCTGGAAGGCAGTCCCATCTTTTGTGACCAGAAATGTACCAAAAATATACAGACAAGCGAAGTTGATACTGAATAAACAAGCTATATATATATATATATATATATATATATATATATATATATATATATATATATATAAAGTGTTTTCTGTGAGGAAAGGCCTTTCTATAGCTTTTTATTTATTCCAAATCAATTGCTCCTGCTGATACGCAGAGATGAAAATAGTCTTACTGATGCACAACAAGCGTTTCTCTACACTACGAGACTTCTATGAATTATTTACGTTGCAGTTATTTCAATCATCACTTGTTTCAACATCAGTGCTTACGTCACGGACACCAACGCAACGACATCGAAGTCAAAAGCTTTAAAACTAACAAGTATGATGATGACAAAGGTCCTTCATTCAATGAAATAAGTTACTTCGTCTCCCAGTCAAAAAGGAAGCAAAAGAAATAAAAACGATGAAAGAATCCTGCTGCAGTAAAGCCTTGAAAAGTTGCCTCAACAAACTGACATTTGGTCGCAGATGTTCAACTACGCGGAGAAGCAGCATCTATCTCCCTCTTGAGTGTTTCAAAGTCCTCTCTTCTTCTCCTGCATCTGAATCTTCTTCGATCAAAACCTTACGATTGCAAACAAATGCCAACTTCAACTTTCAACTAAGCACAGAGTTCACGAGCTCAATTCAAATGGGAACTTCTGCCATTTCCTAACAAATCTTTCTCTTTTGACATAATCAAACGACCATAATTCTTTCTTTAAATAAAAGAAATGGAGTTAAGTCTTGAGTTTTTCTCGAACAACAGTGTTAGCAGGACAGAGATTTTACTATTAACTTGAAACTCAAAACCAAGACCGGGGGCTTGAATCTGGTGCACAGACCATATACATTACCAAATATCACCGTATAGACCGTTTCCCACCACAATATCTTGCCTCTAGAGAGTGGATGATAGTATTAGTCACTGCTCCCATTAAAAAAAAAAAAAAAAAAAAAAAAAAAGTGACAAGAGTCCGATCTCAAATCATCTAAGAAAGTGATTGACAACAGGGGAACAATTTCCAGATCCTAAAGTACTTTCTCTCCGGTATATCATTCTACCAAATCATACGGCCGCGTTGGCTCAGTGGTAGAGTGTTCACTTCTGGTGCATGGGGTCCCTAGTTCGATCGCAGCTCGCGCCATGTGAACTCTGTGGTGGATAAACACAGCGTGCGTGGGTTTTCTCAGAGTTCTCCCATTTTCTTCATTCCACCACTTCATTTCTCATCATCACCGTCTCCTTTAGCCCACCCGTCATAACCATGGGTCGTAAAACTAAAAGATTTTATTTCATTTTTCTACCGATCAGTTTTCATCACTATTCTCTCTTACATTTCCTTCTGCTTCCATCATATCAAGAACATTCAAATACTTTATTTCACTTCATCACGAAGCTTCCTTACTCGTATGTCGACAAGAAAACTGCTTCGTTTGGTATCATAAGCAACGCTACTCGTAAATCTTGGTTTACAATATACTCCCACCCCATCTTCCTGACCCACCAAAGGTACCTACAATCAGCATTTAGTTTGTTTAGCTTCCTCCATTTATTCGGTTATTCACAGGGATGTAACCAGGGAACCAGCTCCCCAAATGGGGCTCATCTGCTTATGTGTCTATCAAACATGTTTAATACTCACAGCAAATGAAGAATGTTTATATTAGAATATGAAAGGATTAAAAAAAAAATTAAACCACTTGAACAGGTTAAAATAATTAAGGCCATTCTAATTAACAATCTCCTTTGGCACTCTCATTTACCTAACTGGATGCACGTGAATTTATTAGAATTTTACCAAACGCGGACCTCCAGCACATGTGCGTCTGCTGTGTACCGCAGCATGACGGTAATAGCGTCAAACTACTTGTTCGGACGTGAAAAAACTAATATGTAAATAAGTGTGAGCTTGCTCCCTGTAGTCGAACATTACACGAGTGACTGTTTGAGAAAAATTAAGTTCCATTAGAAGTAAAATATTTATTAAGAATGACCCGATGCATTCCTAAAGCGAATCCCTTCTAGTAGGGCTCCTTATTTTCCGATCCCCGCGGAATATACGGTATTTTCTCGGTGCTCTCATTTTCGTATTTTAAGACAGGAAAGATAATCAGGAGAAAAGAAAGAAGAATGAAAATTAAGATAACTTTGTCGCAAGAAAGCACGGCCATTAGTCATTCGTTGCTAGACGATGGGCTGGAAAAAGTCATACAAAATACAGAGTGTTTCAAAACAACACCGACAACATTTGGAATGTAATTCCTGACACCAAGATAAGATCAAAAGTATAGAACAACCTGGGTGCACAAATGCTTCCTTTCGGAATTATAGGCTTTCGAAAACATGAAAAAATGAACTTTTAAAAGTCTATAGCTCTAAAACCATGGAATGTACCGTAGTCGATTATGACTTCACTTGGGAACTAATATGTGCCCTATCCAAAAATCCATGTTTCGGAATCCTAAGGTACTCACGCAACAATTTTTACAGAGAAAGTTTAGCTACAGGCATATAATTTGAAGTACTCAACAACTACCTCTACAAAAATTGTTGCGGAAATACCACAGGATTCTGAAACTTGGATACTTGAATAGGGCTCATACTAGTTCCTAAGTGAAGCCTTAACCCGACTACGGTAGGTCCCGTAGCTTTGAAGCTATGGACCTTTAAAGTTCAATTTTTCATGTTTTCCGCATCCTATAACTCCAAACCTAAGCATTTGTGCACCCAGGTTGATCTATACTTTTCGTCTTATATTGGTGTCAGGAATCATCTCCCAAACATTGTCGGTGTTGTTTTGAAACACCCTGTATATGATGCCGCGCGTACTAAAAACCACGCTCAAAATAATGTCTGAAGAAAAAATGATGAACCAGAATGTGGATTCAGTGCGTGCTGTGCTTACACTGGGCTCATGTGGACTGCTCGAGTGCAGAAAAGGACATTACGACTCAGCGCCGTAACTTAGATTTCTTTCGGGGGGGCAAGCATTAATATTTGGGACCCTAGAAAAAGTTGTTTTGGGCTCTACCTCAAAATTCAAAAATAGGCCCCATCTTTCTCTTGCTCTTTGCGAGCCCCCTGAAGCCTGTGGGCCCTCCGCACCATACATGACAAATTAATTAAGGGGAAATATTAACAAATCTCAAAGCCATACGAATAAATAACATTTCTAGGGCCCCTAACAGTAGAAATGGGCCAAGGACTCGTTCTTGTTTTATTTACCTTTTGTGTGCTGTTTAGTTTATGTAATGTTGGGCCGCGGTGGCTCAGCGGTAGAGCGTTCACCTCCGGTGCTTGGCCAAGCCCCCGCCAAGTGAGCTTTGTGGTGGACAAACACCGTGTGCGTGGGTTATCTCGGGGTACTCCCGTTTCCTCCCACTTTCTTCATTCCACCATTTCATTCATTACTCATCATCACCGTCTCCTTTAGCCTAACCGGCATAAGCGTGGGACGTAAAACTCAAAAATTTCATTTTTTTTTAGTTTATGTAATGTAGCGAACCTGTTTGATACTTCATTTATAATTTCATGTTCGTATCGTATATGGAGTAAGAAAATTTTGTCTTAAAGTTGGCTCCCTCGAACGGCGGGGAGCTTCTCTGGGGAGGGGCAGTTGCTCTCCCTGCCCCACAAGTTACGGTCCTGTTTGGACTATTGTAAACTCTTTTATTAATGTGATGGGGAATTCTAATTCTTATGATGCCGCATAAACATTGTTATCTCTATGGATTTGTGAACGATTATCAAAAAAGGAAAAAAGAAAGGACTCTCAAACCAATGCTCCACTCAAAATGTTCAGTCATATGCCTATTTTTATAATAATTTGATCTGAATGTTTAATGAACAGAAAACTCTTGTGTGATTTGTATCCACTTTCCCTTCCAATTTTCCAAAACAAACTTGCTTTGTTTGTTTCTTATATAACAATTCTATATGCCCTACTCTTATATTTCTTTGCAGGCTCTTTTAATATTAATGAAATATATTGCAATAAAGAAATTGTTTTCAACGATTCATGCATGATGAAATAAAATATTGGTATTCATATTTCACGCAACTTTAAAGGTATAAACTAATCAATGTTTTTCTTTATAAGAAAATCTCGTTATCAATGAGAATTGAATAAGAGTCCTTCTTAGGAACTTTTCTGGATATTGCAAATTTACTTTTCCTTGCTAAAATCAATAATGCAATCGTTAAGTTGTTTTCTTCTTCTTTCTTGAGATATAATAGGGTTAAGCTAGATTAGCATGCTGCAAGAATCTTGTAGCTGTCATTAAAACAATCTTGCAACCCTACAATATTTCTCTATGTAAACATAGCCTTGAAAGGGATATGCAAGAGTTTTTTTTTTTTTTTTTCATCTTGCAAGGAGTCAAACCATGTTCAACTTTCTAGGTAGTCTTGCTTGATACCTTCTCGCCATCCCATTGACGTAAAGAAAGAAAGAAAAAAAAACAGTTTCGCCGTTTCCGAAACTACGGATTCTTCACTGTTTGTCCACTAGAGTACAGTGCTGCATGGGTTAGATATCTTTCTTGCTTTCAGAACGAAGTAGTGTGTAAACAGTAAAGAAGAAGAGGGGGTTGCAAGATGTTTTAATGACAGCTACAAGATTCTTGCAGCATGGCAACCTAGGTTTACATAAGAGTGCGAACGCTAAATGTTTATAAAATAATTAACCATACGTTTCTGCAGTATCCCGTAACAAATTACAAAGTTATACCGAAAACTAATTAAGGGTCCAATCTTGATTAACTTCTTCTATTATACTATTGCGTAAGTGTGTCAGAATTTGAATTAGTTTTTCTTAGCTTGTAGCAATAAAACTTAATTTTTTACTGATATGACTTCCCTTAAGACAAGCCACTGATTAATAGCAAGATAATATATAAGATATAGATTAATAGCAAGATAAAACAGAAACACAAATGAAAATAAAAACATTCCTAAGATAGAAATTAACTTTTATAACACATGCTCAAAACAAAACATATGATACATTTTTACTTTCGACTGGGACGAGAGTAGGATGGTCCATAGAATTTTCAGACTAATTAAAGTGGTTCTTAAATAATAATAAATACTGGTCTACTGTAAGTACTTGAAACGCAGCAAAATATTGGCCTGTACTTACTTAAAACAGGAGTTCAAACGAACAACGAACAGAATTTTAATAACACATTTCACGACTATTATATGCCTATATGAAAAGAAAGAAGAAAAAACAAGACATAGACCCCTAGTAGGAACATTCTAAGTACTCCACTCTCCATTGATCACCAGTTCAAATACTATTATTCACCCGCTTCCTACTTTTCAAGATAACCATCTGGCAAACTAAGCAACTTTTTCTTTCATTCCTCCCCATCCCTGCACCTCTTTAGCATTGTATTGTGTCTGGATCGTATCTACAGACTGGAGCAGCTGCTCCTTTCACAATGAAGAGGACCAATGAATGACTGCATTGGGGTGATTTCACTCAAAGACCCATGTCTCCAAACCAAATTCTTCACAATATTTCCTACTGAATAGTGCACTTGTATCCTTATACCCTTAGCGACTTGAAAATTTCAAACCACAAACCTTACTTCGAACAATGTTATACTATCCTAATGAAGAACTTTCCAAAGACAATGCTGGAAATGATATAAAATATTTGTACTATCAGCCTGTTGCAATGTTTCACCTACTGAGGTCATATGATACGATTAATACTACTTTATTACATCATACAAAAAACAAAGTACCGGTATACTATTTATGCTTCATGTGTAGTTCCGTGGTATACGCAAGGGGGGTTAGGTAATATAACGCCCCTCTTTAAGCAAGAGATACAAAAACAAGCATTTACCATATTAAGATTTGTATATAAATTTTCAAATTATACGAAGTTGGGAATCTGAACCTCCCTGCTTAACGAACACCTGCGTACGACACTAGTGTGTTTACCAGATATAAAACTAGAAACGCTGAGCATTCCGCCCGTTTTATTAATAGTATTTTATTAATGTCATGTTCCAATATTCTATATTAAACTTTGAAAGAAAGAAATTAACACCCTCAAAAATTAGAATTAACACATAACAAAAAAAAAAAAAAGTAAGGGAAACATATAATAGCAATTAGATTTACCCTAATACGTATTAATGATTCTCCACTATCTTCATTTATTAGTCTACTAGATAATAGAACTTCTATTTGTTTGAAACCTAATCAAAAAAAATCTAAAATTTTAACCATGTTACTTCACAGATTTCTTTTTCAACTCTTAATTAACTTTTCTTTGCCTTGTCAAAATAGTGATGTATTATACGTAAATATTCAATAATTACAATTAAATGTGATCATTAAACATCAAAATTACATATAACAATTTTTTCATGAAGTAACGGAGATTTAACCAGATTTTAAAAAAAGAATCGATAAAATCAAACCATTAAATTTCGAATACATTTCAAAGAAAACAGAAACCCAATTCCTCATAAAAAATCAAGTTGCAGGTATTCAACACCGATAACACAACATTTTATTTTAAACTTAAATATTTGAAAAAACAAAGAACTTCTTAAAATAAAAGAAAAAAGAAAATAATACGAGGTAAAACTAAAATAAATGAAATAGGGACCGCTGCATCTCTTCGCGTATTTCAAGTACACGCTTATTTTCCCTGGTTAATGAACTAAGAAAGTGGGAAGACATAGAACTGCCCTGAAAAATTAAACATGCATATTATTACGGTCCACTACCGAATGCACATGGCGCTACACACACAAATATACACGGTCCTTTTACAAATAATCAAATACCACGAAAAAAAAAAAAAAAAAAACAAGCTTACTACTGTATCAGCATTTCCCAAACAGTCCGTAAGCGGACTAAAAGTGGTCCATGAGATCTGCCCTTGTGCTCGTCTGAGATTGAACGTTTGTCCAAAACAAATAAAATAAAATAAACAGGAAAGCTGCGTATCACATACTACATAAATGTTAATCTTAAGCAGTCCGAAATTATATGCAGCAAAAGTATCATTTTATGAAACTTGTTATTCTACCTAGTCTATACAATATCCTTGATAGCATTCAATTAAGCATACATAGCCAACTTAGTTAACGCTATTCTTAACAATACTCATGTGGTTCGGATTCCACGTAAATCAGTAGGTCCACGTCTCATATAGCCTCGCTGCTGAACGGGACGTTAAACTCAAAATCAACTCAACTCAACTCAATTCTTAACAATACGAAGGCGGAAGATGGATTTTAAAAAGTTACAAGGAGCAGCATTGGAAAAGCAAGCATTGTGCAGGGAATATCGTTTTCAAAAAGTGAAAAAAGATTGCGCTAGATGTCTGTCCACAGTTGTGCGGATAGGTACTGAGTTCGCAGACGCATCAGAGTGATGAAATGGCAAGACGTTTAGAAAATTAGTTGCGCTTGGAGTGCAAACCGTGATCCGCCTTTTGTGGGCAAAGAAAGTCTCGCCATCGGACATTCGGTCAGATTGTAGAAGTCAATAATGTTATGTTTCTCAAGCAGAGAGGAGATGGAAAACCGAAATAAGGCAGCGAGCGGTCGTCCAAGTTCTGCAAAAACGAATATCAACACGGCACGAGTGGAAGAAATGATTCAAAATGATCGACAGGTAATTGCGTCAGAGTTGGGATTGATCTATTGTACCTTGCAGCGTATCGTGTATGATGGTTTGTGTTATTTCAAGGCGTGTGGCCGCTGGGTTCCACGTGCGTTAACCCAGAAGCAGGACACACGAATGACATGCAGTCTCACATTTATGGAGCGGTTCTATGCTGTCGGCCAGAACTTCCTTGATCACATAGTTCCTGGGGACGACGCCCGGCTTCATAATATCGTTCTAACAAGGAAAAGGGCCAGTATAAAGTGAAAATAAGCTGGATCGTCAATAAGAAAGAAATTTCAGGTTACACCCTCTGGCGGTAAAGTTATGACAACCATATTCTGGGATTCATGTGATGTGTTCCTGATCAAGTATCTGGAAGGTGGCCTTCCGTAACTGCCAATCGATATTGTAAACGTTGACCATGTTATGTGAAGCCATCCGATGAAAACGCTCTGGCATGTTGACTGAAGTTCTGAAGGTATCAATAGTCCTGTATGACAATACCAGGCCCCATCAAGCGCTGCTGCAACAGTTCACGTTGGATGAGTGGAGCCTTCCCCCTTCTATAGCCCAGATTTGCCTTCCAGTGACTATTGCTTTTTTCCAGCATTGAACGAGCACCTCTCTGGAACAAGATTCGCTTCAGACTGTGATGTGAGAACAATTGCTGAGAACTGGCTGCATGGACAGGGACGTGATTTCCACCAAGCCTGGGTTAGAAAAATTGGTCCGGCGTTCTGACAAATGCCTGAATCTATTTGATTACGTGGAAAAGTGATCGGCACATATGTCTTTCTTTTTGTATTTCCCTCTCTTGTTAAAACATATTTTTCCATGGCTCTGTAACCTTTTTTGGGGGGGAGGGGGATGATCCATCCTCATAGTATACGATATTGGTGTAATATTAGGTAGTCTGAAAGTATTAAGCCTTTTGCGCATGAGACAGGGTTAGTGTCCTAAATTTCAGAGTATAAGAGTTGCAGGGGTCAGACCTAACATCATTAGATAGCTGACAGTTGAAGTTGATAGATGTGCAAAAACTGTTGGAATTCTTATAGTAAGATATTGTGCCGTGAAGGTCAGTGAACTACTACAAAACTTCTACCCTTTATGAAATAGCACTTGCAGATCAAACTACTGACTAATTTCACTTGGCCAGCACCAATTCCACAACTACTATGATGCTTTCTAGACAAAGAAAGGAGAAAAATGCCTATTTTCTATTCAGATAAAATGCATACACTTCGTAGAATAAGATACTACAGCATACAGATTTAGGAATTTAGGATTTAGATTTCTGGGCTTTCGGCATCTATGGCCATGTTAGCCCGTCAGGTTTGAGGGATGACGTCTCTCGGCGAACATACTGTTCGTGAAAAGGGAAGGAAAGAAGCAGCCTGGGGCCTATATGTTAGTTACCATCCCTGCAATTATCTGGTGCGAATGAGGAAAACCTAGGAAAACATCATTCAGGATGGCTGGTCTGAAAAAGCTTTTTGCACTTTTTAGACGAGTGCCTCCACTCTCGAACCCAGGACCGCTCGCACCTATATTTAATATACATAAGCAGCACGGGCGAGCGTAGTGCTAAGCACTACTTCCGATGAAACTGAAATATTAGGTGGAATGGGTGGAGACTGAACCATAGAACAGTACGTAAGTAGTTTAATTTCAGAAATGTACTTGTAGATGGCAAAAGAAATTTCTTTGGCGCGTGTCATTGTATTGAATTGCATCGGAATGTTGAGCTTTTCCCCCCAGTTTATTCGCAAGTTACAAAATGTGACATACCATTATGTTTCCTCGAACCGCTCATATTATAAAACACACACTATTGATTCGTTTTAATTGAAAAGGGTTACCATGACATCAACAACTAATGAGGAACGTGAATCAACTCAATATATCAGCACGATTTTCACGAGGAAAATGGTACTGTGTTCGCTGGAACACTGAAAGAACATAGGAAAAACACACACCTATCAGATTATTCAAACGTTAATAATTACATTGTGAACAGAAGTTCTAACAGTGCTGAAAACTAAAACAAACAGAAATGCTGCACCACTGGTTACGTGATAAAATAGGATTTATCCACAATTTCCACGCGCGGAATTGCCCTCTTTCAGATACTGACAGATTTTGAAAACTACTCCTAAAAATTAATATAAAACAAGAATTTTAAATTTAAAAATGGTACCACTGTTACAATCAAAGCAAAGTATGAATGATATATTAGCAAAAACTCGATTTTAATTATATAGCCACGTAAGTCGGAATGTTAGCAACAGTGATGGGAACTGACCATTAACTTCGTAACCTGTCACCCAGAGACTACAAAGACTAGAAATATAATCTTTTTGATGTGCTTATGCCTTAACACATTACACTGAAAGATAATTACAAGAGCTTTTATTGTGAGGGATGCAAAACTTTAAACAAGAGATCCTTCCAAAGTACCGAAAAAAAAAATTCACGCATAGAATATGAGTAATGCTGCTCAGACCAAAGTCAATGACGAAAAGCATCATACTATTTTTAAGAGTTGAAGGACGAATTATGAACATTGAATTATGTTTAAAATATTTACGATATGGTACCTTGACTGGTAAATAATGTTGCGTGAACTCGAGTTGTACACACAATTAAAAGATTACAAAATTATGCAATAATGAATGCTGTGGAGCTGATATGACTTCAACTGTTTCTGGGTCACTGTGTCTGAGAAGAGAGTCAGACCCAATGATCTCGGAAATAATCTCGACTAGTGCCATTACTGATTAGAACCGTGTAAGAAATGCAGGGTAGGTAATTATACACTATGCAAATTTACAATGTTACATATTTTGTGTTACGCAAATTCGGAGTCCACAAAAATATTCAACAAAATGGAAGAAACTGAACTTGTATAATAATAATGATGATGAATGCTAAACCCGATTCAAAAATACTGAAAACTTACTTTTTTCTGATTTTCAAAAATAAAAAAAGAAAGAAAGAAAGAAAAGAAAAGAAAAAGTTAAGTATATGTATATTACAAAGAAAAGTTACGAAAGAAGCTGTGATAAGGTTGATTTACTGCTATTTCGTGCTTCGTCTGTGTTCCGGCTCTTTAATTCAATTCAAGGTTTTCCATTTTTATTCTCGTCATACTATTACAAGTGCCGTTACTTTAAATAACGTATCGTTTGCCATTGTCAACGATTAGACACTTTTAAATTGACCTACAGCAATGACCATCAATGAGCCACCACGTAAACTTAACAGCTTTTTTGTTAATCTTAACGGGCTTATCTCAAATTCCATGTCATATACATTTAATCTTACTTTATTAGAAAAAAAAAAATCTTGCACTGAGAACAACGTAGAGTCAAGTTTCCGAGAGGAAGTTCCTATATTACATAACATGCCGTGAAAACATTTTATATAAATATCAAAGTATTTCACGCCTGCAACCTTCTTTTTTTTTAAAAAAAAAAATACATCTTCATCTAACTTGTCTCGAACATGCCATTTTAATGAAATTATTCTTTTAAAAATTATTCAGTAAAAAAAAAAAAATGTATGCACTGATTCAATACAATTATTGTAGTACCTGAGCTGTGCCAAACATGAGTAAACGTTTACACATGCATGACACTATTTCCACTTCATCGGATTTTGTAGTAAACTGGTTAAGTTGATAACGGTTAAATGGGCTGCTTGAATGGTTACATAGAATATGGAGACATCTTTAATGCTTCATTGGTGTATCATGTGTACAGCTGCCAAATATGTAATTTAAAAAATCTTTCTAACTAAATGAAAATGACAATTGTGTGGGAAAATAACATAAGTGATATGAATACAAATTATATCTAAGGGGTTAAGTGGAACAAAGCTTAGTCGACGAGGAACATCGTGGACTTGGGTGTTGCGATTTGGCAACAACGCTTGTTGACTGAAAGCTTATTCAGGTAATAAAGGAAAAACTACGATCACGTACGAAATACCCTTTCTGCTTTCAAAAATCGTAGAAACATAACCATATTCATATCGATGGTGATGAGTCTAGAACGCGTGTCTTTGGTGCATGGAGTTTCCTGGTTCGATTCCCGATGCAAAAAACAATTAACACATCGGAAAAGGGAAGCTAAATTCCACCAATAAACAAACAAGCCGTATCAATTTTATGCAAAAGACACACCAGATATAGTCAGAAAGTTTAAAAGCTGGTGATTATGACTGCGAAGAGACTAGAAACTGGGGAGGGCGACATTTTGAAATCGGCATTCTAAATCTTCCCAATTCAACACGGAAAGATTCGAATAATCGTTCGAATACAAAATATTAACTGCAATATTTTCCATTTGATCTACTACATCCAATAGCAACTTTGTATGTAATTTCACACGTTTTATGTAAAAACTGCAATTACTGGAGCGAAGAATTTCCGGTGGGGTCACTCGGTCGAAAAGGTGTAAGAACGCTTTCTCAGGCCAGCCACCCTGAATGTGGTTTTCCTCATTCACACCAGGCAAATGCCGGGGTGGTACCTAACTTATAGGTCCCAGGCCGCTTCCTTCCTTCCCCAATCCTTTCTTCCTTCCCTTTTCCCGGATTGTGTGCTCGCCGAGGGACGTCATCCCTCAAATCGTGACGAGCTAAATGGCCTTAGATGCATAAAGTCCAGAAATATAAATCCTAAATCTAATCATGTTCACATTAACAATTAAATAAATCCTCCCATATTCTGAAGATTTCAGAAGTTGACGACGATTTTCAAACGTTCGTTGTTTAATAATTCGATTCGTACTCTGAAATAAATTTTCTTCTTATCTTTCCATAGCATTACAATTTAATCAGATGGGAAAGATAACAGAAACATTATTCATCAACATACAAAAGCTTATCTCATATAACACACTTCGATCATTACTTCGGCTTTATTTGATGAAACGTTTGTCACTTTTGAATCAATGTTAAGCAAATAACATTGACACAAAAGCTGTAAGCAATATTCTCCACTGATCCAGAAATAGGTTGGTATATTTGAAAACCCTACGGCACACATGCATTCTATTTCTACTACACATATATAAAATAAATAAAAATGTTAGTAAGTTAGAATATTGTTTTGTGCTGCGTAGCTATAAAATATTATTAATTTGTATTCTCGACTCCCTATTTTAGGTAGTATATTAAGCTATAAATTGTAACAAAAAAAAAAAAAAATATTAATAATCCATAGAGCTGTTCTGAAATAAAATCCTTTCAACAATATGGTTGGATTGTGAATACTGTTCTTCTAGCTTTGCAACTACATGTAACTTGAATAAAAATAAAATCTTTCATCATTATAATGCTTACTGTATTGTGTGTGTTGAAAGCAATGATATATTACCGAAACTGTAACTCAGTTTAGTAAGAATAACATCCCGAAAACTACGTAACCATGGCTGCACATTCCACCAATTTCACTCTTCAATTACGCATCATAAACCTCATATATTTAAGTATGTTTCACTATGGAAGTTCATGTAACATGCATCCAACCACGTTAACCTGAAGGTCCATATTAGGGATGGTCAATTCCGGAATTCGGGACAGTTTATATCACTTCTGGTTCGAATAAAGGGAAAACGGAGGAGAAGGAACTCATTTCTGGAACTTTGAATTGACAAAAAAAAAAAAAAAAAAAAAAACTCAATATCTATTGAAACCGGAAGTACGAGGTGCATTTCAAAGAAAAAAAAGTGTTATCTTTTAGCGGATTTGACAACACTGATCAAGTTGAGCATGCCAGTTACCATGGTTAGTTTTAAGTTACCATGTACTAAAGGTTGGTTGCCTTTGGGAGATTCAAAGGTTGTAAATAACTTCACTGAATTTTATTATTACTTTATTATATTATTTTCTTCTGTCTTTCAAGATACAGGTTACTCAGAGCAGATCTACTTCAAGTGTTACAATGCTATTATTTAGAGTATGGTTTCTGAACCTGTAGTATTTAAGGCATTGCTCGATAGTACACAAATATTCTGTAAAGGTACATGGAAGTATTCTCTTGCTAATTTAAATAAAAAGAAAAAAAGTAGCATACAATCGAGTCTACAAGCCAGCCTAGGAACTTTTCAGTTATGGTCTTTCATTTGGTAGAACCAAAAGGTGGAATGTAAAACCTAATTTAAGACTAAAGTAAATTTAATTCAAACCAGACACTGAGAACCTGTGTTTAGATAAACAAGCACAACCTTCACACTAAACAAATAATGTGAATGTTTGTTTTTTTATACAATTATTGCAATATTTCTTTCTTGCATTGCATTGTATATCCTAAATATATATATATATATATATATTCTCAGAACAGCAGCACTATAATCAGAAATACACGTTCAGTAAACGTTATACAATTTTTAATAACTGTTACATTTTAGTAAGAATCTACTGAATTGATTCAAATAACAATTGATTTTTGAAAAAAAATAAATAAATATTTCCGCTTAACGTCCGACAATTGCCCTTGAGGCAGTGGCGTAGCAGCTGCCCCCGCAACCCCGCAGTGCGGGGGGGCCCCGAGGTATAGAGGGCCCCGAAGTCTTGCGATGAATAAAGATTTAAAGAAGTAGAACTTCAACCTTACTTCTGTAGGCTTTACAACTAGGGCCCCTTATCTATACTTTGCGGGGGAGCCCGCAAAAGTGTGCTACGCCACTGCCTTGAGGCTAAGGGAGACAGATGAAGGCACGTGAATAATGAACGCACTGGTGAAATGATAATATGGGAGAAAGCAAGAACAGCCGAAACAACAATATTGTCCACTACAAACTTAATTAGCCGGGAATTGAACAAAGGACCCGCAACACTGGAAGTATCTACTCTAACCACTGAGCCGCCGTGACCCTAATTGATTTTTAATGCATGCGTGCATTAAAAAAAAAAAAAAAAAAAAGTAACTTAGTTACAAAAGGTGCACAGTTTTATTCCTACGGCAAAGAAATCAAGCTTCTGTAGAAAACTCTGACTACTGGTGCATTCATATTGCCTATTTTATGTAAATGTTATTTCGTCAGCGGAAAACGTTGAGAATTTCTGGTTTAAAGGATTACCACCCCTTCTGAACACTGAAATATTCCATCTACTAAAATCAACTAACCTCCAACACACAATGTGAAAACACCAATCACAAGCAAAAATATAAAACTGAATTAGTATATAAAAACCTTAACTCAAAGACTACATATCAAACGTTAGAAAGAAAATAAGGTGCCATCGTAGTTTGTGGATGCATAGATTTGTAAAACAAAAGAAGTACGGCACTTAACGTTATTTCAAAACAGAAATATACAAGCAACCAAAATATGTGCGAATCTTATTTCTAACATCCCTAATAATCTTAAAAAAACGTGATCCAAAGTATACGCTTCCAAGCACCCGTAACCATCATAAGGAATCCATGAGGAGCTACCTTGCTGTGTCAATGCAATGTATTAAATCATAATCTGTAATGAAGATGATGTGTAGAGATAAGACATCAAGTAACATGAGGAATACAGTGTGCTTCCACTATCCTCGCTTACGTGCATACCTACCATCCCCAACGCGCTTGCTCCCTACAGATATATCTGCCCAAGCCTACCAGCTTCGCCTTCCCCTGACTCGATTAGACACATGTCTTCTCTTTTGTGACCACCTAGCTTTTTTCTTTTTTTAACTGTAGCTCTAATGGAATATGTCCGGACGCTATATGTATAACGTTAACGATTAAACCCTCCTAAAGCGAATTTGTACATAAGGCACCCACAAATACAACTCCTCCCACGAGAAATAATTTATAAGCTACTAGAAGAGTGCTATTTCCTGCTGAAATAACTACATAAATCATAAATTCATGTACGGATCCCTAAAATAGGACAGTACGGAAAATAACTCGGTAAATGTGTAGCAGACGGGGTCCAGAAGTACGTAAAAAATATCAAAGTTACGGGAGAAATGGAAGATGCAAGTGCTTAGACCTAACATAACCTAACCAAATCTAATCTAACCTAACTTAAACTAACCTGAACTAACGTAATAATAATAGAAATAAGCGAAATTACCATATTTTCGAAAATTATGCCCGACCCCTACGCTAATACAATATAACAAAGTAATCTAACCTAAGCGAAACTAACCTAAACTACCCCGAACTAACCTAATGTGAACAGAAACTACCGAAATTGTAACATATTTTAGAAAAAATAGCTGGACCCCTTCTGCTAAACATTGTCCAATAACTCTCTTGTTAAAGTCGGTATTTTCCTTGCACTAAGTGAGTACACAATATTCGTGCGAAGTGAAAAAGAAGTTACGGGCATTCTCAGTATAATTATTGGGCCTCATATTTATCATATCACCTCTGCACATATTTTTCTTTGTAATCTCACTATATACTTTTAAATTTCATATTTAAACTTGGCAGCAGACATCCAATATTCCCTCGATAACATTCGGAAATATCCATTACATACAAAATTGTACACACGGTTTTATGGAACGTACCGTACTTTCGTCCGAAGTGCGTGTACGACGGACACAATATTATAAAAAGCTAAAGCTTTCCTTTTAAGAAGCTTCAAGCGCTTTAGAAGTGAATCCCTCATACAAAATATATCAATTACAAAAGGTCAAGACCAAATGTCGTTGAACTTTTTTTTTTTTTTTTTTTTTACTTTTTACATATACTAGAACAGATATTTTTATTTCAAAATATTGATCGTAAGAATATTACATCTAAACTCACCGTTAGTAATAGAATGCTGCAACATCTACCTACTGGTGCTAAATAATGTTTACTAGAGCTTATAAATGAAAATCACATAGACGATATCACAATAACAACGAGATACATACCTTGCAGAACCAAATGGATAATGAGTCGTCTGTCAGAATGGCGAATAATATTTTGTCTCTGTTGCACACCACTTGCCGAATAGCTTTTTGTTCTATTTGCGGAATTCGCAACACTTTCGGCCACCCTATTGGGAAGTACATCTTGATTTTACACTATGTTTTCGTTCACAAACAAAAACAGGCAAGAGACAGCTTTAACACAACCAACACCTCACTCGCAGCCATTTTGTAAACTGGGCTCTGCTGCTCTACAGTAGAGCCCCTACTGGTGAAATTCACTACTAGGATACGTGAAATCACTGGAACGGAAATCATAATTGAGTACGTAACCGAACGATATGTTAAACAATAATGTTTCAAATTATAACCAATATTTAAAAATACAACTGCTTTTACTACTACTTGGTAAACCCAAATGAGTGAAAAAGATATGTGCTTCTTAACAACTGCACAATATGTATTATATAATATTAAATATCGCAATATTTGAAACGAGATTCATGTCTGAATCGATTGAACAACTCAAGATTCATGAACGACAAACTTCGAAACTACTTCTGATTTCTTGCAATTTAAATGTTGCAACTTGTTTCACAGCTGATCATTCCTTGATTAACTATTTCCATATCCAATATTAAAATAAACTGTCTATTGCTCAGTGATGCAAACTCATGAGGCAAATATTGTACGGGAGAGGAATTATTTTCTTTTCTGTAAAGCTGTAAGGGACGTTTGCCCACTGCTAACTACGGAAATTAACATTCCCTATGTTATAGTTCACTGTATTAAACAAGAAAGAAGGTATATACAAGTATGTAAATGTAGGATGCACACTATTTCTCCAACTGGTGGTCATAGTTGTACAGTCAGAAACAATATTATATATAGGTTGAAGCCAAGCTATCATTTCTTATACCTCCAATCTATGCTTAATATTGTTTCTGACTGTACCGAACAACAGGTGTGTGTCAAAGCGCACAATGAATACTTCTATGTCGCTGCGCTTAACTCCGGGATTTGTGGCACCCAGCGGCGTGCCGTGAAGGGGACTAGGGGACTAGGCTAGTCCCCTGGAATTTTAATTAAAGTATTTGTGATAAATATATACCAAAGAAAACGAAACATTGTTTGTATTTCTCTATTTTTGTAAAATAACACTATTTCAATTGTTCTGACACAACTATAGTCAGCGCCCGTGTGCTGAGTGCGATACCGAAGTGGAGATCGGAAACGCTCGGGTTTTAATCGGCTTTTCTCGGGGAAGGGAACAGGGTCCAGTCAGCTAGTCCTCATATTATGTTGTCTAAGCTCTAAGCACGGGCGTTCTGTCGTAAGCGAATTTAATGCTCGTTTGCTTTTTACAGTTAATAGTTTTAACGCTATTAAATTTACGGTATTAATCTTGACACTTGAAGAAATCTAGTGGAGTGTGAACTTTTTAGATTATCAATATATTTTGAAAATGACTCAAAGAATAAAGTATGGAAGGGGACTCGTTTGAGAAACCGAGTCCCTTGCAGCAAAGCGATGGCGCAAGCAGTGATATTACTTCAATTGGTATAGGGGACAGTAGGGGGTGGGGATCGGCCGTTTCAGTCTTGTATTCTGGACCATTGGATTCCTTAATTTTCAAGAAATGCAACAAATAATAAGCAGTGGTAGAACAACTCCAAGCATTTCCATTTAGACAAAAATGAAAGATTATATACATAATATCAAAACGGATTATTTTGCTTCTTCAAAATAGCTAACTGCATGTAAGACCAGAAACAAACTGTATTGCTGGCCTTGTATTCTGTTCCATATAGAAAAGGACGTGTGGAATAATGCTGACTTTTGTGACATGAACAATTTTCACAAACCCAAGTTGCGCCAAGAAAAATGTTATTCACACCTGTCCACAATAACTAAATTGACAACTTTCGGGAAACCAGAATTGATTTTCAATTGAGCAAGCAATGCAGAAGTTGATTCAAACCGAGAACTAATGAACCGATTCATTTATTCCTCTTGTTTTATGGCTAAACAAGAGCTTTAACAAACAGGAAGATTCTGTCAAATAGGGAAATTATATTGAAGTAATTCAGTTACTTTGCAGGGGCGCCTGAAGAAAATTTTTTAGGGAGGGGCCCATCTCCATGGTTGCTATGTTGCATCGGGTATTTCTGGTATTTAATATACGTGGTTTGCTATATTACGTATACATTTTCGCGAGCCAGAGGAAGGTCCGGGCCCCACCCTGCCCTCTCGTTCGGGCGCCCATGTTCACTTGTCATCTTCACAGCATGGGAGTGTTTAAAGGAACGTCAAACAATTCAGAACTATATTATTAAATGTGTTGGTGAGTAATTCTGGATAAAATTAAGTCAGGAATAAAACAATACACTTCTTACAGCAATAATGTTGGACAAAATTACGGACATTGCAAAGATCTCTCAACATTCAATCGGTAAGTGAAAGACGGCAATTCGTGAAAGATTTATTTGTTTTGCAGATGTTACTACTAAAAAAAGTAGTGATTGCACTGCGACTGCTCTAAGTGAGCATGCTTTCCAAATTCTCTCTCATTTTAATTGTAAGCAAAAGCTTGTAGTACTAGGCTATGGATGGAGCTGCCACATTTTATGGACATTTGAACGGTTTACAATCTTTTGTGAAAAGGTGTTTGAGTGCACTCACCATACACTGCTATCATCACAGATTCAATCTCGTTGTTCCACAGTCTGTTAATCACATCAAGGAATGTAAAATATATTTTTAGAATAAGTGGCACTCCAAATTTCTTTTCATATTCATCGAAACGCTGTAACGCGCTTGCTGAATCAGAAGTAACTAAGCGATTTCCAACGGTTGCCACTATAAGATGGAATTACAATTCCGAAATTGTGAATGCAGTAAATGAAAATCAAATAGAACTCTTATGGTGTTCTGAGAACATTGTAGAAGATTCAGATAATTGCGACACCGAAGCTTTCATGACTACAAAAAAGAAAAAAAAATATGAGAGTTATCATTGAAGGATTTCGATTTTGCATTTCTCCGCACGGACATACTATTCAACATTCTTTAAAGTAAAACCTTGGATGTGAAATATTGTATCCAAAAAGTACAAAAGATGGTATCTCAACTTAGAAATGCAAGAAACGATTTTGAAGACTTATAGAAAAGTAGAATTGGATGACAACGGGAACCTTCTAATAAAAGACGTAAAGTAGATGACTCAACAGATTCAGAAATTAAATATGTGCGTATCTTCAGTGACATTATTGATACTGTGATTTCAAGATCTCAGTGAGTTCCAATTTCTTGAGCTGTTAGATTTAAAGAATTTTCAGTGCTTGAAATCTCGATTTCCTGATTGCTTGTTTTTGACCCTTAAATCAATTTACGGGAGTTTTTTTTTTTTTTTTTAATTTTAACAATTTGCGGAATGAATTAATATAGGTTTACAGACTCTTAGATTTTTCAAATAAAACTGTGACTGAAATTATCCATTTCTTGAAAGAAAGAGGCTTGGTAGAAGAAGCGTTTACA
Organism: Thermobia domestica; assembly: GCF_964235325.1. Lineage (NCBI taxonomy): Eukaryota > Metazoa > Arthropoda > Insecta > Zygentoma > Lepismatidae > Thermobia > Thermobia domestica. The sequence continues at coordinate 120,145,323 of NC_137469.1, read as the reverse complement.
GAAGCATATAAATTGTGTTATTTGGTGTCAAGAATACTACTCAGGACCTCCACTCTACAGCACACATTCTCTTCGAACCTAGTCCCCTATGAAAAAAGTCACGGCACGCCACTGGTGGCACCACTGTGCATTTATGGATTAGCGCCGGCGTATATGTCTATTTCTACGAAGATATCGGTTAAGGCAGTGGTTCTCAAAGTGGGGTCTGCGAGACCTAACCAGGGGGTCAGCGACGCCTAAAATTTGAAATGTATTGTAATGAAATGGAACTCACAGCTGTTATGCAAGAAGTATTTTTTTTTTTCAGTTACTAAGAAGAAAGCAATTAGAAATTGTACCTACGTTTGTAAATTCAAATGTTTTCCAACTTTACTAAATTTCTGCCCTAAAGCCGGTCAACCGTTATATAGGATTACCGTTCCAAGTGAGAGAAATTCCTTCTTTGTTAGAGCACTTTTTAAAAAAGCATTTGTACATTAACCACATGATGCCTCGGAATTTTCATGGATTTCAGCTTCAAGTGGCGGAAAGCTACCACCAATTCCAGCTTTTTTTTTTTTTTTTAAGTAAATGTTTGTCATTCCTATGCTTATAAGCATCAATCCTCGCTTCAATTCTGGGATTAAAAAAAAAAATGAGAAACCCCTCTCAAAACATTCAAAACATGTGGAAAGAAAATGAACTTCGTAGCTTTTGGTTGCGTGTGCGCTGTAAGCGTGAAGATTTGTCCAAAAAGGCATTGCAACATTTGATGCCTTTCCCTACCACTAACTTATGTGAGCAGACCTTTTCTGATCTTTGCAGTATTAAAACCTTAAAGCGAAATCGTCTTCATGTGAATCGGACCTAAGATTGATGGTGACAGAACTTATTCCAAATTTCAATGCAATTATGGAAAAATGCAAAGAATGTCATTTCTTATGTTAGTGATCCCACATTTGAGAACATTGTTTATCAAGTGGATTTTCTTTTTTAAAAAAATGAACATTGATTTTCAGTCTTGAAAGTTACTGTCTTGTCTTGTCTTGTCTTCTTCACTATTAATTGTATTTTCAATTGAAATTTCGTCCACTAGGATACAATCATGTATCTTTAGAATAAATTACTTATTACATTATTTTTCTTGATCTTTTTCTTGTCAGTAGTAATTCTAATTAGTATATTTTTAACACCATGTGAAATCTCAGATAGCATTGCAAGGGGGTCGCAGATCACTTTCCGAATGAAGAAGGAGTCCGCTCTATCGGAAAGTTTGAGAACCGCTTTGGGAGCAAGCGAATGCACAGCGGGACTAAATCAGGAGTATACACAGGGTGAGACAAATTTCCCAGTGTCGTTGTTAGAAATGAAATGAAATTTTTATTTTTAACTCCCCGCGAATATTTCCTTTGTGCTAAAGAAGGATGATTAATGAAACTGAATCATTATAAAATTACTAGTGAAATGAAAATGTTGGAGGAAACGGGAGAATTCGTGGAAATAATATGCAGATGAGCGTTGTCATGCTTAGTTCTCAAATGATCTGATAATGTGTGCTACGAATGACCTCTGTATATTTTTGTATTCTCCACATATGTGGCTGCATTTACAGTGGTCTCAAGAGGAGCCATAAACTGTGAGCCGGATCCGCCGAAGTCCCAAAAAATTGTCACCATCAACCTTCAAGCACTTGCTGCCTTCAACTTCTTTCTCACCGGTGAGAACCAACATTTCCCCTTTACGGACTCGGTCTTGCTTTTCGAGAAATAATTGTGAACTCACGTTTCGTCACTCATGGGCGACAGGAAAGTGTTAATTTGATTGCTGACGCGGAACCTAGTGATATTATACTTTACTGAGTCCGTAGGAACTCATGCACTACATCCCAAGCAATTTCATGTGAAATCTGGAATGCCTCCTCAATTTCCTTCAACCCCAAGCGGTAGGCAAGAATGACTGCTTCGACATGTGACACTAAATTGTTCATAGAAGAATGCTGACTGCGGTCCTGACAATCATGCAAGTGCGTCTGTCCAGTCGTAAACTCAAGAAAGTACCATATTTTTACTAAACCTTGGTCATTTTCATACATAGACACTAGTTTTACTGAATTTGTCCAACTTGTATACCTTTGACCCATATAGGATACTGAGTAACGCTATATACCTACTCTTCCCTTGAAATTGTGCTATTACTGTCGCCGTTTTGTGATTTCCTCAACCTGCAATAACAAATAGGGATTGTTAATTTCTGTTGATCCTTCAACACCCATTAGAACGTAAAATACTACGTCCTACAGTTTCCTTAACCTGAAGTTACCCACATCGGTCCCCCCTCCCCTACACACATGCTTGGTCACAATCCCTTCAAATGTACTTTTTCTCCTCAGAAATAAATGAGTAGGACGAGATTGGAGTTTGTTTTGACAAAATCAATATAACTTGCATTGTGCAATACATTTTAATCAATCTTTCTTAAAAGCACCATTAAAGCTTCATCGTGCCAAACCACATCTCCCGCCCATAATCTCATGAGCGCCCTAAAATGTGCCCTAAAACCTGATTGTGGTGCCTAGCCTCTAGAAAGGTATGTGGTTTGCAAGTTAAACCGATACATGAGTTTCAGAAACGTTATAAGAAACGCAAGGTCTTAGAGACCTATAAGTCAATTTTGTATTATATTTACTTTGAAATGTATTTAAGGATTTTTTTATGCATGGTATATGAAAATATACAATAAAAGAACCAAATAAACTTAAATTTTCACGAACAACCAGGGGTGCCAACATTGTGTTTTAAAATTCTCATGTCTCAGAGACCATGTTTATGTTAATGTGTTAAGCACCATTCACCGTTCACCCAAAGCCAGTTATTGACCAATTCTGATTGTATGTGGTAGCATAAACGTCTCAATATAGAATGAGTTTGTTCTTTGAATAATGTTTAATAATGAATTTAAGTCGAAAAATACAGATTTTCTTACAATATTAATTACAATTAAGTAAATGGTATATAAATGAATATGTATACAATACAATATTGTCCTCTAACATTCAGCACATTCTTGTAGAATCTCCTAAATACTCAGACAACATTTAAGATCATCTAAAAATCTTAATCAGGTTTTAGGGGTAATGTGGTCTCTAGTAATCAGAGTCTTAGAATATTTCGTTGCTTTTTTTAATTGTTGGTGCCATGTGTTATTATCATTGTTTTCATTTATTTATTTATTTATTTATAGTCGCATCTCGTATTCTGCTTATTATACTTTTAGGATTTTTTATGTTCTTTTGATTTTGTATCATTGTCTTACTTTTACTTCCGCTTAATATTTTAAGAATTTTATTTTAAATTGTTCGTGTACAGAATGTGTCGGCCATTAACCTTATACGAGGACGTATAGGCTGTTTACTAACGTCCCCATTAAGTATCCCACAATCAATCAATCAATCAATCAATCAAGTGAGGCAAATTACAGGAGAGTCAGATAATAAAGAAGTAACATTTTGTTTCAGTTTCCTATGGATAAAGGGTATAGAAATACTGATTAAACTATCTAAAGACAAAAAGAAAAGTACTAAATTGAACTGGCACTACAGCTAGGGTCACCATATATTTTTACTATTGCAACTAAGACACTTTGGTTGAAGGTAAATCTTCCAAAGTGGAATACTTTAGTGGAGGGTATCGGTATAGATTTATTCTTTCCATTAGCATAAACTACCTAAACAGCACAAAGGCTACTTTTATTTTTATCCCTATTGGATGAAACAGTAACGATGGTTTGGGAAATAACACACATCTTAGATCAAAATATTGTTAGATAGATAGATAGATAGATAGATAGATAGATAGATAGATAGATAGATAGATAGATAGATAGATAGATAGATAGATAGATAGATAGATAGATAGATAGATAGATAGATATCCAGTATATGCCGTGATATGTCGCGCTCTAGCAATATTCAAACGCACCATAAATTAAAAGTACATATGGAGCTGTAAAAGTATGTCATAGCCAAAGTAATAATTTAGGTAATAATTCAGAATACTGTAATGAGGATACAACACATTAAAAAGGGTAAAAGGATTGTCACGACTGAAAGCCGGGACAAAATGTAAGCTGGCGGAACACCAGGACAAGATCCTTCGAAACAAACATATTTCTCTTCGAACAGAAACAAACATATTTTTTGGAGACGAGACATAACTTTCACGACACGTTTCGAGACGAGACTGGCCCAAATTTCGTCTCGTGGACAACAATAATCTTATTATCTGTTACAATCCCCACCACTTTCCTTCTCTTCTAATTCTAGTATCTAAATGAAAAGTCTAAGGAATTCCGAGATATAAGCATCTTATAATAATTAGAACCCCAATTTCCCCTTTCTACATCGAATTTTCTAAAAAACTTTAATGATACCTCACGTTACAAATCCCATTCACAGTCCAAATTTCAAGTTTCTCAATTAAACAGTTTGGAGGAAGATGCCAAGGCCAAATGAATCACTGATTGGAAAAAGGAAATAAGTGCATCACACCTAAGTTTACAAAAACGCAAAAAAAAAAAAAAAAAAAAAAAACCGTATGAAGCGTTATTTGTATTTGTTTCAAAAAGTGTATAATAGAAAATTTGTAGCAAAACAACTAACAAACAGTAAGACAAGAAGAAGAACCTTGTACTGCAGCACTGCAATAGGTTAGAAAAGCTTAAAAATGGAAAGCATATTTTCTTTTTCCAATCACTTAGAGTTGGATGCAATTGTAATTGTGTGTAGGGTATGTAATGTGCAGTTTATGATAGAAAGCTATGAAAATGTACATGTTGAATGCAATGTTGTATGCTAATCTTGGAGATATGTATCCGAACTATCATACGTGTTAGGCTTCGAACACTTTTATTGTCACCCTTCGTTTTTCTGTACAGCACATGTTATTCGTACAGCAAGAAAAGCAATACAATAGAGAACTGAATAAAATACGTAGCAATATACGTTGTCACAGTAGAATGGATTTATATAGGGTCCTAGCCGTCTGCATCTCCGTCTTCTTTTCTTGATCAGTAGTCTTTCATGAACAAATCACCCTATAAAACTCTTTGTATGGGTCAAGTATGTATTTGATGATTTGTGAAACATCGTTGATCTTTTTCTGATTGATCGGGATTTGCCCAGCGTATGCGTTTGACGTTGGCAGGGGAACGTTTGTGACATTACTTTTCAGTAACAGAAAAATATCAGTTCTTAGTTCATTGATAAGCTCATGAGCTTTCCCATCACCTGGAGACAAAGACGCCCATCAGGGGGGCAAGGTGGCCCCCCTAGAGGAAAATGTACTTCGAAAGATCGAAAACCCAATAGAATTTTTAGAATAATTACAGCAAAATTTGAAACTATATTTGAAATGTCGCTTATACTTGCCCCCTCTGGAAACCACAACATGGGCGCCCTTGCCTGGAGATTTTGCTTTATAAACAAATGTCTGTATTTACTTATTTGGAATTTCACTGTTTGGTCCACAATGCTACATAGAGTTTTCTTCTAAAACGGTTGACACCATTGTTTAAAACCTAAGGTTTCTTCACTTGCCAATCTCGTAAATCTTAAATGGGGTATCACAGTCTTTCTTGCATTCGCAATCATATGGTTGTACTGTACTGGTAAATAAATGCGATTATATGTTTGAGTTCTCGTTTGATTACGCCGAAATTTCGGTCACATGATAAAAAACTGTGACCTCTGACAGGCAAATATTGCTGTATAGTAGTGAAACGTTTTGACACGGTCAGACTGGAAAGCATTCTTGTCATTGTATGATTGCAGTTTTGACTACCAATTGTATGGCTGAAAACATGTAAATCTCTCACTTATTGGGCAGATTATTCTAATCAGCAAGAGATTTCGCCTTCTACGTTGGTCATATAGAGTCGCCCAAATATTCCTGTTTTCTACTCAACGATGTGACTATCTTAAAGGAACACATCTGCTATCTCAGTTTAAAATTGTAAAAAAAAAAATGTACTTATTCCCTTTTTCCAATCAATGGTTCAAATAATAATAATAATAATAATAATAATAATAATAATAATAATAATAATAATAATAATAATAATAATAATAATAATAATAATAATAAATCTGTGATCAGTCAGTTGGTACTTTCTATTTTATACATAGGGATAAGAATGGTGTTACCTACAAAATATTACAAGATAGTGCGAAACTTCAGCCGTAGTGTGCAACGATGTCACTAATTAAGAGACCATATATATATACGAGGATGGGCTGAAAAGTTTTTCTTGTTGATTAATATCTTGGGTTATAGTGAACACAATTTAATGAAATGAAAAAAGAAACAATGTGTACGTTAACATTTGAGACGTTGGATGGAAAATGGTGTAACTTATTTATTTATTTATTTTTAATGAGATTGTCATTTCCGTGAACTTGAAACTATAACCTGTTGGATGGCAAAGTTGTGTATCTCAAAGTTAATAGACCAGGCCATAGGCTAAAAGATGTCGGCACAAAGAACCGATTATGTCCGCTTTTTCTATACCGATTCTAATAAAAAAAAAAAGTCTCAGCATCTCACAATGTATAAAACTGACTTACGCCACTTTGCCATCCAATGCCTCATTTAAGCTTCAGTTCTGCAACATCACTTCTCCAAATTGTCATTATCCACTTCCATGCACTTTCATGCACTTCCGCGTAAGTCCATCCATGGCGTCACAGTAGAAATCCTTGCTTTTGGAGCGACACCACAATCGTACAGCAAGATAGCCCCCCTAGAATATATATGCGCCCCCGTAGAATATCTATACGCATGCATTGAAGTATTTTTTTTTTTTCTGTTTAATTTTTCGGAAGTGTACATCCTCGCACACTACGCACTATGCACTCGCAGACATAAACTTGGACCTTTTGACGCATACTAGGTGACGTCAGTTTCGGAAATAAGCGTACTTCAAATGTGCATTTCTATCTTTTGGACACGGCCTTAATATGGATTTTCCAAGTCAAAAGAAGAGGTAAAAGCCCAGAAACTCACCTTTTGCTTATGAAACTAAAAGGGCTCCCAGCTGTCCTATTTTCCTATTTTTTCCTATATTTTGGAAATTTGTGTATATTTGTCCTATATATGTCCTATATTTTAATTTTGTTCTATATTTCCTATATTTTGCAGTGATTATTAAAAATACAAGCCAAGGACAGTTTCAGTGATGATTTAAGTTGCCACATATTAGCAATATGGTAAATAAGTCATAGCATTTTTTTTAAGGGACCAGTCACTAATCCTCACTATCATGTTTTTTAATTTGCTCTTTCCTGTCCTCCTATGTCCACTTTTTTCTCTTCCCTATGTGCTTATTCTTCTCCAGTGAAGCTTAGCTGAGGAACCTTACCGTGCTCCAGTCTCTTATAACGTAAGCTGTGTTAGCATTTTTCTTTCAGCAGTGTATGCAACAGCATTGGCTAGGCATTGAGGTGTGTTGGTATTCACCAACATATCCCAACGTCTTCTAATATTGCTGTACATAATATGCAGGGTTTCCACGCGTCCTGGAAAACCTGGAAATAAAAGTGTTTCGTGGAAACGCCCTTAAAAAAAAAAGTCATGGAAAGCAGAAACATTGTGAAAATCCTGGAAATGTCCTGGAAATTATTTATGAAGTGGAAATGTCCTGAAATTTATGTTGTATAACAGTTGTTAGAAATATATATATATATAATTCGCAGGGCTATGAAGAATGAAATGTTGTTACATTATTTATTTTAGAGAGAAATATGTTGATCAAATAATTCAGTGTTTAATTAGATTCAAATATTTCATTAACCCAGTTATTTTTTTTATATAATAAACCTTGTTTTGTTCAGTGATTTTTAAAAGTACAAGTTATTTAGATAGCAAAGCTAATATGAACCAGTTAGTTAGTATATAAAGTCATTTATTTCAATCAGTTTCTTTTTTCCAAAACAATAGAGCAGATCTACTAAGTTTAAAAAGTATTATACTCTTATTCTGTATAAATCTAAATCTTGTTTTCAGTTGCTCATTGGAGTGAAGGGTGACCTTTGCTTACAATACATTTATTATTTTTTTTCTGTGCTTCAGAGCATAATATTCTATTGTATTGTATTCTATTGTATTGTTGCCGAAACTGTCCTATTTTATATACCAAACTGTACTATATTTTTTCAGTGGCCTGCTGGGAGGCCTGAACTAATCTAAATGCACTTTTTTTAAAAAAAAAAAAAAACCTTGTCGAGAGTCCTATAAGAGAGAATTTTCAAAATGTAAAGAAACATCTATTACTGACAAATACCAATGAAACATTTTTAGATAGAAAGAATACAATTAAAGTATTTTCTAGTAACTAGTTCATGCGAACTGTTTTACATACATGACTTTATTTTATTTGTATTATTGAACCTCTTTTAAAGATGGTTCTCTACTGTACGTGAAGAAATCAATTTATCATCATTTTTCAGTCATAAAATTTTGCAATGAAATATGTAAAACATATAAGTGGTCAGAAGACTTCCTGAAGAAGAAGATCGTGATACTGATGGGCTAAGAAAAGGAAACCAACAGAGATGTGAGCAGGGTTGAATTCAGGGGGTAGCCCGGGGGGAATCTCCCCCCGAAGAAAATTCATTCCCCCCCCCCGGAGAAACTGAAAAAAATTCAGTCACAAAATGTAGAAATTACTTCACCCAATTATTTGCTTTCTTTCCGTGCACGTGCAGACGAAATCCGATCTTTCAATATACATATAAATGACGCAGACCCATTCTATATAAATATTAAACGTAACATCTAAGATAGAACACCAAATAGTCAATAGAACTTGTATTTCTTAACGCTATGACCGAGTTTGGCAGAACATGAAATTGTTAACTGTTGAAGAAAGGTTTGTATTTTAGTAGGTACTATACTCTCGCCCTATATTATATACTAGCAGCGTTCACCCCGCTTCGCTGCGGTCACCCCGGAACGCAATAAACTTTGTTACTTAGATAATTTTTACTTTTTCGCTTTCAAGTGATATGATAAAAACCATAGAAGATTGCAGTAAATGTTAACATTATATCGCCTGTCATTTATGTTAACCCGCCCCGCTTCGCTGCGGTCACCCCGGAAGTTTTCGCTTTCAAGTGATATGATAAAAACCATAGTAGATTGCAGTAAATGTTAACATTATATCGCCTGTCATTTATGTTAACCCGCCGAGTGACACGGTCATGCGGGTTGCATATAAATACGTTTATTTTTATACCTATGATGAACTAACAAAGGATTTGTACGTTATGGACACTTGAATGGTCAATTATCTCAAGACACTGGTAATTAAAAATTAAAGTGATATGATAAAAACCATCTAGGGTCCAAATCCTAATAACCCCCCAAAAATAAAAGAAATTGGTTCAGCCGTATTAGCGTGATGAGGGAACAAAGGATTTGTGCGTTCTCTTTTATATATAAGATTAGTAGGTAGCGCTAACACAGATTGAGATAGGAAAGGAAAGATAGGGAAGATCTTTCGATCATTCCATATTATATCTCATGTCAGCAGACTTCAGTTCTTGAAAATGTACAGTTCTTGCATTATTTAAAATAGGGCGCCTAAATCCCATTTCTCGCATCGGAAGTAACAGACGTAAATGTGTTTTACGATTGTTAAAGTAAACACACCTTTCTTTAATTAAAAATAATTCAGTTAAAGGGTGAGATTCAGAGTGCGTCGTTTAGAGGGATCAGGGAGGAACAGTTATCCCTCCTTGGTTAGAGATTTATATAGAATTTATCAATATGATAGTAGTATATGAGTAAAAGATTGCTATTGAAGGTGATGAAGATCCTGCTCAGTGCCGTGCCATGGGGGAGGAGCAAGCGGGGCGACGGCCCCGGGGCCGAAGTAATGAAGTAATGGGGCTGTAAAATTCGGGAGGGAAACAGAAAAGAAAAGAAGGAAAGAAAAACAGAGGAATAAAACACATGTGCACATATGCACATATATAAAATGAAAGGAAAAAAGTAATGAAAAGTGCTCAAAATCAAGGAAAAGCAGGGTTTACTTTTTAAAATTTTCTCACCTTTCACGGCTGGTCTGTCGACCTCACTCATATATACGGGTGCCATCTTATACTCTCGCGCCAAGTGCTGATTTTCCACGACACGGCACTAATCCTACTGAAGATTTCGTAAACTAAACTATTGATGTGTATGCAGTGAAGAAATCAAGGCTAATATGCTTGATTTAGAATCAGAAGTGTGAGAAAGGATGATAACTTTTTGTTAAGATATTCCTATGTAGCCCTATGTTTGTTTTAGGACAAAAAATATTTCAGTTAATTTAAATCTTTTTAAAAACTTCTACATTGGTAACAAACAGTAACTACTGAATATAGGAAATAATAACAAAAATAGTTACTGTAAATAGCAGTTAAAGTTTAGTGTAAAATTTTTTGCCAGTCTTTATTTAATGTTTTAAATAAAATTAAACGATTGTTTTTTTTTAATTATAATCTCTCATTGAATATTTAGCAGCAATTAGTCTCAATATTAGGTAAAATGTGGATGTGAATGGAATTGTTAAATATGCTGCTGCTTTCTTGCAAAAACAACCCTCCCCCCCCGAGGAGTTGACATTCCCCCCCGGGTGAAAATGTCTGAATTCAACACTGGATGTGAGGATTATAGAACGATTAGTTATATATTGCATGCAGCAAACATTTTGCTTCGAATACTGAACAGAAGGCTGTATGGAAGAACAAATGAAAAAGTTAAGGAGGAAGAGTTCGTATTCAGAAAAGGTAAGGGCACAAGAGACACAATTAAATTATAAAGGGTGGTCGGTGAAATGTTTATAGAAAAAAAACAAAAGGTGTATTTATTGATCTAGAAAAGAATTTTGACCGTTTGAATTGGAATCCGGTTGGGTTAGAATTGAAAGATCAAAGACTCTTAAGAGTCTTCATCCCGACGAAATTAAAATACCACTAATTTTACAGTAATTATGTGATATTTTCAAATAGATAAAAGATAATTAAAAATATGGAACAAGAGCGCCCTAGACAATATTATTTTGCGTGAGGTACCGTTATCAAAAGTCACCTAGTGGCTTTCCGTTTTCAGCTGTTTAGAAACGCGAAAATAAATGCCGATGTTCAAAATGGCTCGAAATCGAAAGCAGATAAGTGAGTCGTGATAACGGTATCTCATGTAAAATAATATTGTCTAGGGCGCTCTTGTTCCACATTCCGATTATCTTTTATCTATTTGAAGATATCACATAATTACTGTAAAATTAGCGGTATTTTAATTTCGCCGGGATGAAGACTCTTAAGTGAACTAACAAGTAAGTGTTAGAATAGAGGAGGAAATGACAGAGGAGTTCAACAGGGATGCTCTCTTTCGCCAACATGATTTAATACCTACCTAGAAGAGATAGAAAGAGCTTAAACATACAGATGGTATTTCGGTAGGAGGTAGAATGATTAGACGTATACGGTTTGCAGATGATATTGCACTTCTGGCAGAATCTTGAAAGAAAATCAATAAGAAGTTAGAAAACTTGAAGAAGGTCTATGAAGAATATGTGATGAAAACAAATGTTAGAAAGACAAAAGCCTGCGGTGAATGAAACAAAGACATCTATGGTGTCAAACAGAAGTAGGAGGGGAGAAAATAAAACAGGTAAGACTTGTTTTCTATACCTGGGTCAAATTATTAGTGATGATATGAAGTGTGAACGTGAAATAAAAGCAAGGATAGGATAGGGGAAAAGAAGACTTTAGGGGGAAGAATGATCTGCTTTTTGCGACCTTAAAACAAATAGACTCATAAAGTACTTCATGTGAAGCATTGCCCTGTATGAGTCAGAAACATGCACATTACGCAAAAATGATAAAAGGCGACAGGAATGTTTTGAAATGTGGATGTGGAGAAAAATGAAGAAAATTAGTTGGATCGAGTGGAAAGTGTTTGAAAACAATGAGCAAGTGTTTGAAATGATGAAGAAAGAACAGGTTTAGATATTATCGAGAAGAAGAAAAACTGGTTGGAACATTGGTAAGAAGGAACTATATCGTGAGGGACCTGCTAGAGGGTATGGTGACAAGAAAGAGCGGGAGAGGGTGAAGGAAGCTACAATTGATGGATGCAGTGGCGGCGGTTGGACGTCAAAAGTGAAGGGGCAAGACATGATCTCAATATTTGTATATCAATGTTAGTTGTTTGGTTGCTTCTAACATTTTGTTTGTCGAAAGGTTATATAACTATTAGGATACTGTATCTTCCAGTTAAAATACTGTATATCGTGTTTCATATTTTACTAAGTAAATTGATAAGAGCAACGCAAGTAAATACTAGCCTTTTGTACACTTAAACAACGAAGGTGTAAGAAGAGATTTGATTCCTTGCTCATGAACATCTTAAAATTCTGTCTGTGTGTGATCAGATTAGGGGCTTATTTGATAACATATTCGCAAAACAAACAGAAAGGATAATATTAATCGAACAGTAATGAAAAATGAGTCTTGTTTCGCAAAAGTTATATTGAAACTGGGAATTAATGAACAACTTATATTTTTAATTACATGCATGTTATTACATGTTATTACTCTTAGAAAAACAATAAATACTACAAGCACATGCTGCGACATTTAAAGAAATACTTTTGCAGCTTCCCGAAAAATGTTCGTTGCCATTAGGTACAGTTTTCACTTTCTTGGAATACATCAAAACCCAACAATACTTAGAATCACTCCACACTCCAGTTATGCAAAATAATCCTAAAACCTAGAATTATGTTGAATTCACTAAATTTAATTGTATATACAAAATAGTATACAGTATGTATATCCCTAAATTCATATATTACACTGCAAAACAATGCCGCGCCTTTGACGTGGGAAACCCGGGTTCGATTCCTGGCGGGAGCTCATATGGTTTGTATTCCATGTTAATCAGTAGGTCCACGTCTCATATAGCCTCACTGCTGAACGGGATGTTAAACTCAAAAAATAAAATCAAAATATTGCTTATCATTAGAAAGAAGAAAAGACATTTTAAGAACTGTCGATTTTTGTGCAATTAAAGAATAATTTGTGAACAGTGTTTCTTCCAGACATGCTTATGAGAGGCACTGCCCCGAAGCTCTGAGAGTATCCCACCACCCGAAGGAGACCAAAATAATACGTCTATAATAATAATAAATAGAATAGTACCTGCAGTGCTCCCCCCGGAATACTGAGTGTGCGCCCCGGAACATTGTTTCTGAAAGAAACACTGCTTGTGAAGAACTTTTTTTTTTTTTTTTCGAAATGTTATCTCAATTAGTTCTAAAGCGACTGACTAACATATCGAGCCCTTGTAAGAAGAAACGAAAGTACATTCGAATTGTGGCACTCCAATGGGTTAATTTTGGGCCATTTTTCGTGACAATTAAAACGCAATTCATGTAGCCGGGAAGACAACCAATACGTACTCACGGAACGGCAAATATTTTATGGGACCATTTTTATTCTTTGAACCATTAATACATACAAAAACTTTATATTTCCAAATGAAATTATATACATTAATGGGTCATTTCAAAAAAGTGGGGGGGCAACTGCCCCTTTGTCCCCCTAATCGCCGCCCATGGATGGATGATATAGAAACAAAAATCATACGTGAAGACGTGGAAGTTAGCGGAAGACCGTGGAGCATGGACGTTTCTCACTTCCGGCAAGTGACCTGCCAATAATGACAGAATACCTATAATGATGATAAAAATCGCGGCTGTAGAACTAGGAAACGGAAATGAAAATTAAGTTATAATAATAATAATAATAAATTAAATTATATCATTAATTATACATGAAAAGTATCTGTAGTCACAAAGAGAGCTTCCTCATGGTTATATGGTTACCATATACACCTTTGGTGCGGGAGACCTGGGTTCGATTTCCTGCGGAAACTCATGTGGATTGCATCCCACATTTTCCACCATTTCATTCATCACTCATCATCACCGTCTCCTTTAGCCTAACCGGCATAACTGTGGGACGTAAAACTCAAAGATTTCATTTTGCATCCCACATTAAGCTGAGGATCTACGTTCCCCATTCCATTTCAGTTTGCATCAACGCAACACAACTTAAAATGTGCATTTTAGTTTGCGACAATAGGCATAGCAGTTATAGTTGATTTTTGCATGTTTAGATTTGCGTTACTCTCCGCATTTTTTTTTTTTTTTTTTTTCAAAGTTGGTAGGGAGTAAGGACCCACATTTCATACAGCCTCGCCGCTGAATGAGACCAACCAATCTAGTTACAAAGAGAAAATATACTAATTGCTTACAAGGAAGTTCGCAAACGTTAAATTGTTAAGTCATAATGTTCCTGGATTTATTGATAAAAAAAAGAAAAAACATTGGCAATTTAATTTCTATGCTGGTACAGCAGGGTACAGCACACGAAATAACTCTGTTGAAATTTTTCTGCGGAATCCTGGCCACATAGATGGCGTCAGTGAACAGTGGGTGGAATTTTATTATTAATTCGTGTTTTGTTTGTGTCAGCTGCTAATGGAGGAGCTGTAAACTAAATGCTGTTTTAAGGAAATTTCCTTTTATAGTGACCAATGGCTGTGTTTGAAAAGAAAATTCCGAGGAAAGTTACCTTAGATGACACTGAAGTTTTAACATGTCTTATTGAAAATACACAAAATATACATGGTCATACGGTGAGTGATTGAAGTTCAATTTCGCAACATCTGACAAGATTTCTTAAGTTTTCTTATAAACATTTTTTGAGTGTAGTAATATAGTAGATATAAGTCTAAAGAGTAAATTATATACATAAAAAGTAATGTTTTGTTTTAAATTCGTAAATTATGGTATTTAAAAGTGTAGAGCTAGTATAGTAGGAATATAATTAGTGCAAAGGTACTTTACGTTTTTAAGTTGGTCGTAGTAGAACAGGCAGTTCCATTGAGTTGCTAATGGACAAGATTTAAGACAGTGAATGGAAGGCATTACTCGAGCAGACGGCTCTACCAAATTGTTACACATCTATTGCATTTTCCCCTTTTCTTCTTGCACAGCATGCACTAAATGAGGAGCTAATGCATAAACCACGATAATATTACGCTCTTTATCGCACAATTCTTTGTAATAGAATCGTATATTGCATTACATGCATCGCAAACGTCCATTGCTAACACAAACAGAATATTCCCGCCGTTTATTTCCACCCTTTTCGCGCCCTTGTACTCTTCTGCTTCAGTAAATAGTTACACTTAGAATACGTTCATTACCATTCAAAATATATTTCAATATGATATCCACTGACTGAAATTACTTATATTTACACTCCTCTTTTACAAAAAGTGTTTGACGTATTTTACCTATAAATTTTGTTTTTGGTAGGCCTGTCTGCTCAGGTGAACCCGTTAATTGTTCGTCAAATATTGTTTTTGGTTGTGTTATTAACAAAGTAGAATACAAAGCATGCAGTATCACTTTAGGTAAACATAGTTACATTTATGATAAATTCACTTCTTTCATCAGCAGTTTCAGATTAGTTCTTAAGAAGTGTTTTTGAAAGGAAGATTTGTATTATTGGGTGCAGATTGATCTTAAAGGGCTGATGGACTATAAAGTTAAATCCAAGATATAAACATATACCATAAGAATGAATGTTTTAAGAGCACGAACCAACTTGTGTTAGGTTGCCTCCAAAAACCATGAATTCTGTCTAACAGTAAGGACAGACGTACCAATGGGTCCGCCCTGAGTTGCGTCCGTTAGGGAGCGCGGAAAGTAGGATAGTGGAAAAACACTTCATATGGCATAAAAACACAACCTATGTTTGGCATAGTTTTGCGACACTTCCATGGAAAAAAATATGATTAATGTGTACACTATCTTCGGGTTAAGTGCCGTACCGCCGAACTAATTTTAGGGAATTTACTGGGTCAATTGGAGAATTTATTTAAGTTTGTTAGAAAGAATTAGTACAAGGCAGGTAAGGGCAATAGTAAACGTTAAGGAAGTGGTTGGTTTTGTTGATTGTTTTTGATGATGTTAGCGGGACTGTATGTGGAGGCGGATGGACTATTTCGCGGAGAGGTACACTTGTTTTACTATACGGATCCAGAAATTGTAAAATGTACAGAAATAAATTGGCAAGTCTTTAATTTGCCCATTTCATGTCGAGAGCAGAACCCAAGCAACCCCTGCCGGGTTTCTAACCCCTTCCTACTACTACTATTACTCCTGCTCCTACTACTACTAATACTTATACTATGAATCCGTATTAAAGTAATACAGCACGCGTAATGTAACGTCATCTAACATAACTTAAAGTAATCCAACGAAATATAACAGAGTGCAATACATTTTGGTGCTTTTTTTTCAGTTTTCAAAGTGGTCCGGCGGTACGGCACAAATGCCCTATCTTCATATAGCATTTCACTTCATCGTGGCTTGCATATAAAGTATTTCGTGTTACGAGCACAAATTACATTTCGTATTTCTATCTTATTATATATATAAGAGGTGAGATCTGAATATAGTTTGAGTATTTATACATTGGTCTCCTTAAATAAAATAATATATGTCTTCTGTAAATTTTACTAATCTATGTTTACCTAAACTGGGACAGCAGTCAATGCAGAGTCTTCAAGTGTTTTGTTTGACGACATGACTAAGTTTTTGTCTTGGTAACTTATTTTCGTATTACTAGTGCATTATTATTGTTAATTTCGATTTGGTGGTTAATTTTACTTTTTATATAAACCCCCACATGACATTACAGAATATAACGACTGATTCAAGCATAACGAATATAATGAGATGACTTCATTATAGAGTAGCTGTGTATTATTAAAGGATGTTTTTGTTTTTAGAGCATTTTTTTTAATGCACCTATCCCTCAAAAGTAGGGTTGCCGGACTTCCTTATACTTATACAAGATTGTCCTGCATTTTTACAATCTCTAATGTTTCATGTATATTAAGTTATATTATTTTTTTCTTTTCTTTTGACAACGCACGCCTTGTATTTACAGTAGAAAAATACGGCAACTCTGTACAAACCACCCAACGTGGCTTTCTGGGGATGTACTTTGCTGCTTTTTCTACAATAAATTTCTTAGGCATACATTGACGTTTGCTTTTAACGGTACGGTAAAGAATCAATTTTTTTGCCTCCTGTTGTCATTCTGCCTTTTACTGTGCTCAGCTTAGTGGTAGAGTGCTCACCTCTGGCGCGTAGGGTTCCTGGTTCGATCCTAGCTCCTGTCAAGTAGGCTCTATGGTGGACGAATAGTATGTGCCTGGGTTTTCTTAAGGTTCTTCTGTTTCTTTACATTTCTATCATTATCATCCATCTCACGATTACCATCTCCTTTAACCTCTGTGTATAATTGTATGACATTAAACTAAAACGATAGACCCGCTTCTTTTACGGGTCAGTGGCGAACTGCAAATTTTCACACGCTGCTACTTGCTTTTTCTGTAAGCTCAAGGGGACCCATTTTCTCAATTTGTACACATAAACCAAAGTCGTGAAAATAACAGTGAACAGTTGAATGGAGTGATGAGGCCAGTTCTTCCACCATTTGATGGGAATTCTCTTGAACATCTGCATGCAGAACGATGTATCGAACTCAACTCATTGTCCTTATCGTGACAAATTGGTGAGGCTTTTGTTTCGAAGTTATGATTTCCTGAACCGTCTTCTATATTTACACATCAAGAATTCCGTGGCTATGTTCAGTATTAATACGGTACTTTGTAAGTTGCTGAATGTTTTTGATGAAACTCATACAGCATATCTACTGTGTGGCAGGTATTAGAGATTGCTGTAGTCCTCAAACCGTGGTTTGAGTTTTTTTTTCTTTCTTTCTTTCTTTCTTTCCTATTTGATGATTCAAGCACTTGTCACTGTTGTACAGGCAGACAAATGTCCTTCCATACACGGATGCACAATTGACTACCATATATAGTAATAACTGTGCGTTCTTGGTGTAGTTAGTTTTTTGGCCATCGCAGAGCGTTGTTTTCACGGTCACGCAAGTAACGTATTTTAGGGTTAATATACAGTAGGTTTGATAGTGTAACATTTCCTACAAAATTTTCCATCATCCATTGTTTTGTTGTGGAACTTCCCTGTTAATAACTGAACCTTTTTTGAGTTGAGTTTAAGTTTAGCGTCTCTTTGAACAGCGAGGCTATATGAAACGTGGACCTACTGATTAACGTGGAATCCGTATTACATGAGCTACCGCCGGGAATGGAACCCCGGTCTCCGTCACATACTCTAACCGCTTAGCCATGAAGAAACTCCTGAAGTTATTTTGTTTAAATTACTTTCAAGGTATTGATAAATAATTAGTGTAGCAAGGCTTCGTTCGTGGGTATTTCATTACCATTGATATTCTCGCAACAAGTATTCTCTGTGTCATTGGTTATAAGTGTATCTCACCTAATTGATGAATTAGCGCAACTTTTCCCGTTTTGGCATTGTTTATCAACTGACTTAGCACCATGCCCAGCAAAGGAAAGCAAGTGAAATATGTCTGTGAAAGTGAAATGTATCATTTGGTAATTGGGAATTTGTGCTATCAATTGACAGCCACTGAACACTACCGTATAATTGCAGCTAAGGAATCTGCGTTAACGTATCTTAGAAATCAAGGTTTAACAACCGATGCAGGCAACGTATCAGGTGTAGTAAGTTATAAGCCTACTACCGTTGATCATACAATCTGTTATTGTTTCTTGTTTTTTTTTTTTTTTTCTATTAATATTCGTAAAATTTATTTTGCCTCTTTTTTTATGTTTTTTTAAATTAATGCGGTGCATGTATTAAAATCAATCTGCACCGGCACGTAGTACATGCAAAATACAAACGTATGTGACTGGGAAGTTTGATGTAACCATGATGATTCAACATAAATTTTAAAAACAATTACGTCTAATCGATATAACGGAAATTCCTTGATTTGCGTTTGTAATCAGTGATATTAAAAATAGAAGGAATTTGGATTAAAGTAATAGTACTTCAATATCATTATTAAGAGGTTATATTTTAAAATGCTGCACATAAGTCAGTTATTAGGAAAAAAAACCTGAGACTAGGTAAAATTATATTCGTTCGTTTCTAAGCCTAAAGCCTATTATGCATTGTCATAGTTTTCCATTAAATGTTGTACCAAATTTATCTTTGACAGTGATTTGGTCAAATAAGTTGGTTAAAATTGTTACACGTCAAATACAAAATTTAATTTTGTTGCTCATATATTTACATGTCTTCATTCGATTGTTACATTTGTTGGTAGGTATAGTGAGCAACGCGGCACTCGCTTGAGGCAGTTATTTAAAAGTAAGCAGTTTAATTCGTAAATCTTAAAATAAACGAGCAACTGGAAATATGAACCGTGCATGTGAAATGTAAACGCTCACCAATCTGTAGCCTGGCTTTGCCAGCCTAACTTCAGCCACGATTTTTTCCAGGGCTTCTTTGTGTTTGTGTTTATTGAATATTCTTTAAGTTTACAGTTATACAAAACAGGCTGCTACTTGTAGTTATCAATAAGCATTTCAATTGTTTACCGTGTCCACGTTTAGCACCACCGCACAGTGATTTTCGTTGTTTTCTTTGATGCAGTATTGGATAGGAATAGAACGTTTTATTTTAGAGCAATTGTTTCAAATGTTGTAATCAACCCAAAAGTTACATACAACTTGATATCGTACACGTTCAAATTCCACTTGGCTGAAACATTTGATGCAGTATTGGATAGAATATTTGATGATATGCATAGAACAGGCTTAATAGTAATTTGTTGTTTTCACGGGCTGATTTCCTGTAGCTCTTCAGTAAACATATATTGCATCGAAATTTGATTTCAAATGAAGTAACATCGATTTTTTTTTTCAGTCTTTAATATGCAGAAGGAAATGTCTGTGTCAAAAGTATTCACCTCAAATACTTTCAAATCAATGCTTGATATTACTAACGAACATGTTCGGTTTCATTAATATCGGATACGTTTACTAGAGTTACCGACTATGGAACAGACACAAATGCCAATCGAGTCGATTAGTAGAAGCTCATTTTTGCTTCTTCTATTAGTCTTCAATAGCTTTAATATCACAAAACACTTCGTAAGCAGTTTTATCAAATCTAAATACAGTGGTAAAAATAATATTTTTATCACTGCATTCAGATAATAATAATAATAATAATAATAGGGGAGACAGGGATTATAAGAGACATGGCCAAAAAATATCCTACATATCAAATCAAAATTATTAAAAAAATAAGTAATGGCAACGTCACTACCTTTACTTTCCTACCCCACTTGCACTTAGGAGGACGCGTTGGCTCAGTGGTAGAGCGTTCACCTCCGGGGCTTAAGGTCCCTGGTTCGATCCCAGTTCGCGCCGTGTGGACTTTGTGGTGGGCAAACAGCGTGCTTATGGGTTTTCTCGGGGTTCTCCCACTTTCTTCATTCCACCATTTCATTCATTTCTCATCATCACCGTCTCTTTTAACCTAACCGGCATAAACGTGGGGCGTAAAATTAAAAAATTTCATTTTTTTCCCACTTGCACTTATGAACTAATATGAGTTTCTATATTGCTGACACACTATGAAAAAATACCTTCACTTTGAACTTACCATAGAAGTTCGTGGTTGTTTCAAAATAAAATTGTATTGTGAAAAGTGAGTTACAAATGTGGAAATGACTGCTATGTAATTTTGACTAAGATTATGAAGATTGATGTGAAATTTTGAAAAGTGCTGAAACATTGCATTTCAGGTCAATTG
The DNA here is from genome assembly GCF_964235325.1 of Thermobia domestica. Lineage (NCBI taxonomy): Eukaryota > Metazoa > Arthropoda > Insecta > Zygentoma > Lepismatidae > Thermobia > Thermobia domestica. The sequence goes on along the minus strand of NC_137469.1, from coordinate 120,124,506 downwards.
AGGGCATGTGGGTTATTACCCCTTTTAGAAATTTGGAAGGGGTAAAAAGAGACAGGTGTCTTATTATCCCAGTTCAACTTTATTCAGCGCATGTGACGTGTATAACCTGCTATTTGTTGTATGTAGGTAAATAGGAAAATTCCTACTCTGGCGATTCAGTCAGAGTCTGTGCATAGATAGTGACAGTGGAGAATATGCTTTGGATTACCTAATTTCATCAACTGGTGAAATTTTGCCAGGATAAATTGATCCAACCAGAGCAGAATCTTGCTTAGAAATGTATTACGCCGTGCACTACGATCTTGACTGGTATATTGGAAGGGTTATTGCTTTCCCAGATGAAGGACCGTGCAAGGTTAAATATTTGAAAAAAAGAACTAAGTGGTTTCAATTGCCCTGTCAGTGATGACATTGAAACAGTGACATCCAAATTTGTGTTTTATGGACCTATCAAACTGGATGGAAATGGGCCATTACAGATTTCCAGAGGATAGCTCCAAAAAATTCGTTGTGTTTATAGCAAAGTGAAAATGACTTTTGAAACCAAAACAGAAAGATTAAATATGGCTCCTCTTCTTTTGGTAGGTCTCGGTATTTGTAGGATTATTCTTAATATTTGTTAAACTCATGCCTATATGCAACAATTCTTTTTGGCCTATACATTTTTCGTATGTTTGTTTAAGTGGTCCAGCCTAAGATAATTAATAAGGCCTACCTGCTATAATTATGTTTCACTAAAGTTTAAATTACATTTATGAGGTTTTTAAATGTTAACTTGGATTTTACATAGGCTAGCATGACATTTCCAAACTCTTTTGTACATTTTTCATATGATCGTTCGATTGTACATCGTAAAAGGTTTAATATTCATCTTACATATTTTTCGAACATGTAATTTTACATAGGCTACATTTGACATAAAATTTGGACAACAATAGGTTTACAACATTTCTCAATGTTCACTTCGTGTATGATTACAATTTAATAGCTTTTTCAATCCATGTAAGTTAGCTAAAACTATTTTTCAAATGCGGGGTTTTTTCTTCATTGAAAATTTAGGCACTTTTAAAGTTCATTTTCGACATTTTCCAGAAAATTTCTTGTCAGCATTCTTTTTTATTTGGTAGTGTGAGTTTTATCCATGGTGTATCTAGATTCCGTAAAACGCAACTATACTTTGTTTCAATGGTTTTTGACATTTAATACTCAGACAAATAAATTTTCCGGGCGAACTATTGAATTTCATTTTTTAAATCTTGATATTTCGGGAACATATTTACATATTTCAAATCTGAAAAAAGTAAATTGTTCAGAATTGTCTTAAGATTTTTCCTTAAACCACTACTCACTTTCTGTTCTATGTGTATGAGTACTGAGAGCCCTGTCTCTTATGACTCCTTAGGGGTAATAAGAGACACTGACTTTAACAAAATTTTTCTTAATTTTTTTTTTTTTTTTTTGTGTGTGTGTGTGTGTGTGTGTGTGAAAAAGCAACTGGAAAAATGTGTTAAATACATCAGCAGGTTCATTTTTTTTAGTACAATCACAATATATTTTTTCTAGTTCCTCAAGAAATCAATGCAAGTGCAAAAATATTTTTTTTTTGTCTCTTATCATCCCGGCCTCCTCTAATAATAATAATAATAATAATAATAATAATAATAATAATAGTTGATAAATAGAAAACATTTTAAAATCGAAGTTTATCTGACGGTCTTCTTCTTTATTATTATTATTATTATTATTATTATTATTATTATTATTATTATTATTTTCTGAGCGTATGTGGTTAGTGCGTTTCAGTTCGGAAACCCAGATTGGAATTCCATGGTCTGTTCAACTCTCCTGACAAGTATTTCCTCAGTTCCATCATGTGAATGCGGGATAATGTCGTTATATGTAGATATTGGCAACTTTTCTCAGTTTCCTTTCCCGTTTATGTTTTTGATTGTTAATGATAGTGTGAACTGGTCTCAGACTTCACGTGGAAGCTGGTTAATGTAAATATGTATTTTAATATCCTACACTTGGTCTATATTTGTAAACACCAACACGTGGCGCTCTCTTACTACAACTACTACAAGCAAGCAGACGAAAGGAATCCTCCTCCTCCTCATCATCATCAGGTCATCTGACAAAAGAACACTAGCGCCATCACTGTCCAGAAAAGAAATAAGTCCTACATCGGCATCAATTTCGGCTGGTCATTCTTGCTCCCTTAGCTTGCTTGAAGTTCTGTTGTTCTCTTACCTGTTCATCTTGTCTGGAGCTCTACAGGATACCAACTTTTCTTTGCTTGCCTGGGCCTTGGGACACCTTTTTACCCACAGAGAATTTTGTATTGGTCTTCGGACCACGCTTGCAGTCACGTTGTGTTATATTTGTATGTAACAGGAATTTTATAATAAAAAGTTTGCGAGAGAAAACCGAATTTCATATGCTAAATTGCTCTGCCTACTACCTTACCAACAATATTCTATTCCAAACATTTGCACAATTCATCACATCTTGCCTTTGTGGAATATTACAAAGAATTATGTCAATTTCGCCGTGTTTTCTCAGTGCTTGGCTCATCTGTAATCAGAAAACAATAATGCCATTGATTATAAGCATTCTGTATTTAGCAAGTATGTATGTGGATCGAACTTCGGTATTATTTATTATTAAAATTATTTGTTGGATTTACTTGAAGCTACTATTCAATGTTCATTAAACAAGTGCTTACACCAGGAGCACTCAAAATTAACTAATTGTAATCCGTTTCGCCAAAAGTTATTGCCTTCCTCAGCACATTTTCTTTCAGAAAACTAACCTTGTCTCTGGATATTCCATTGCTTATCTTCTTCCTAATATCGTTATTTTTCTTCTTTCTTGCAGTAGTTCTACATAAAATTTCCCTTTTACCTCTTCATGAGCAGCAACTGATATCTTATGTAGCTGATGAATAATAATTAATGAATCATTGTTTCACCAGTGTTTTATTTCATTCTACTAATTGCTGGGAGTTGGCGAAGTTATTTAAAAGAATAACATTTTAGTTTTATCAGAATGTTAAAGTAATTCGAGACCTATAAGATTGTAACAGGCACTTTGGATAGTCAGCAAAGGAGTAACAGATTATATTATAGTGGAAGTGTTAGTGTATGTCTAGATTGATTAGGACATATTGATTAAAAAAAAAAAAGTACTATTAGCTTTCCGACTACATCAGGTCTGTGATTAGCGATAATATTAAAAGCGCAATAGAAGCCAATTCTCTTACCCTGCTCAATATAGATGTATGTTAACGTATGAAAACGAAGTAACACTAATAATGGTTGACGAAAAGTGGCACTATTGGAACTATATGTAGGGAATCTTGTTATATCCGTAGTTGCATATTCAAAATCTTTGCCTGATGCCGCGGTGACTCAGTGGTAGAGCGTTCATCTCTAGGGCCTGGTTCGATCCCAGCTCGCGCCAAGTGAACTTTGTGGGGAACAAACACCGTGTGCGTAGGTTTTCTCGGGGCTCCCCTGAGCTCCTCCGTGGCTAAGCGGTTAGCGTACGCGCCTTTGCCGTGGGAGACCCGGGTTCGATTCCCGGCGGGAGCTCACGTGGTTCGGATTCCACGTTAATCAGTAGGTCCACGTCTCATATAGCCTCGCTGCTGAAAGGGACGCTAAACTAAAAATCAATCAATCAATCGGGGCTCCCCTGTTTCCTTCCATTTTATTCATTCTACCACTCCATTCATTTCTCATCATCACCGTCTTCTTTAGCCTAATCGACATAACGTGGAACGTAAAACTGAAAAATTTTATTTCAAAATCTTTGCCCTTAGTTCAGTGTTTAACATTCTTAGGTTGAGAAGAAAAATAAACTTGTGCCATGAAATTCTTACGTAATCAGTCGCTAAGTTTCTTTAACTACCAGTAATTTACTACTTCTTTAAAAAATCCCCTAAAAGGATTGCTAGAATACAATTTCTACAATAAAACATGGAACGTATGCTGTAATAATTTCTTTCAAAAGGTGAGTTTTCGTTAAAAGAAAATAAATAAATAAAAAAAATTAAAAACTTAGTATTTCGTTGACACTAACTCTATACTAGATCATGGTTTTTACTTTTAGTTACTAGGCCTACTAAGTGTATTATTTTTTTATGTTTGCAGGAATATATGATTCGAGTTCAACGTGGACCTAGACCAGAAAAATCGTGGCATATCTCTAAAAGATATAATGATTTTGTTACGCTTCATTCGCTGCTCCAGCATTCAGGAGTATGCCCTCCTTTACCACCAAAGAAGATTATTGGGAACATGGAACGTGAATTCATAGCGGAGAGACAAGTTGGCCTTCAGGTAATGTACATTTAAGTGTACTTGTGTAGCTTATATGTTCAGATTAAAAATGATGCTGAATGATTGTCAAGAACTCTGAAGATGTTTCGTGACAAGAAATAAGTAAGAGTAATCCTAATAAGCGTTACCAAAAACTGCATCACTTAAGGAGCTAGAGAAGCAGGAGTGTGATATTGGTGACAAATTCAGGAAGTAGTACTGTAACACAGATGAAGTCTGACAGATTTTTTGTTAAAATTAACGACCACTAGCCAATTTCTGTGTGTCCTGGGAGTTCTTGTCAGATGGTTATTCTTCTGGAATGCTTTAGGCAGCCAATCCTGTTGTGATCGGCTGCCAGACATAAACAAAAATCACATTTCACAAAGATTTCTCAAAGGAATACACTAACATCAGTGGCGTAGCACACTTTTGCGCCCCCCCCCCCCCCCCCCCCGCGCGCAAAGTATAGAGAAGGGGCTCTAGTTGTAAAGCCGATAGTTATGGCGACAATAATAAAAATGCCTTTCGGCCAAACCTACAAGGGGAGGTAGATTGTAAAATTTGTACAGGGGAAAGATGTTAATGATTTGAGTGTAACTCATGTTATGCAACCCGTTTCACAACTAAGGAGAGAGTGGTTGCCGAATGGAAAGGATAATTACTTGGGTAATTTTTCGAGGGATTTTCGCTCGTTATCCGGACTTTTCATCAGGCCGGCGTTCAAGTGATTTATAACAAATTTAGTGTGTAACAGTTTTAACTGACCATGGTTGTGAGGTCTGTGGACCATGAAACGTTAAACTGTGTTGAAACGACTGTAATATACAGGTTTAGGTGTTTTTTCGAAATATAAATAATAATAATAATAATAATAATAATAATAATAAATGCACTTTCTACTTACAATTAATCTTAAACTTTGAAACGTCTTTTTCGTGCAGCATTCTTGCGAGCAAAATCTTCCACTAAAGAATGCAGATTTAACTTGCGTGCTCTTTCAACTTCGATGCTTATCATACTAAGAGATAACAAACGTTCCTGCATCATCGAACTGCGCACATGGTTCTTAATTAATTTTAGTTTTGAAAAAGATCGATCTGCTGAAGCCACTGTCACAGGAAGAGTTAAAAACAATTTCAACGCCACAGAGACCTCAGGAATACTGGAAATAATCACATGATTTTTAATAAGGACCAATTCCGAAAAATCTTTAACTATTACCATTTTTAAGCATTTGATATCATTTCGAAGTACACTACGAGTCATAAGTAACTGATGAGGGAATTCTGAAGAAATATCATTCGGATAGCTCACTATAAGTCTTTCCGCCTTTAAATAGAGTTCCTTGTCACTACTGTTCACGAGAACACTGGGTTGCAATCACTCAAATTTTTCAGTGATGTTCATCATGCTTTCAAACCTGATCTGTAATTGACTCAATACAGTATCCAAATAACCATAGAAAACATTAATTCTGAAATATTCTTCTGAATTACTTAAGTTTTCATCCTCACATAATTCGTCAAAAAACTTTTTGCTCTACTTGGACGTTTACTTGTGAACGACATTCGATTTGTGCATTTGTGCCACTTCTTTAGACTCTTTCTTCACTTCACGGGGGGCGCGGTGGCTCAGTGGTAGAGCGTTCACCTCTGGTGCTTGGGGTCCCGGGTTCGATCCCAGCCCCCGCCAAGTGAACTTTGTGGTGGACAAGCACCGTGCTCGTGGGTTTTCTCGGGGTTCTCCCGTTTCCTCCCACTTTCTTCATTCCACCATTCACTCATCTCTCATCATCACCGTCTCCTTTAGCCTAACCGGCATAATCGTGGGACGTAAAACTTAAAGTTTTCATTTCATTTCTTTCTTCACTTCGTCAAAAGAATTCCTTAATTCTTTAAGTGAAATAAGTGCCTCACCCAGTAATTTTGTTACAGCTTATACATCTTCATTTGGTGACTGCATTTTTTTTTTTTCGATACGATGGTCGTCGTTTCTAAAACTTTATGTTGTACTACCACTTGAATTACAAACTCGTAGGATTTCATTTGTTTTCTTAAGGAAATTGCATCGTCGCGTTCCTCTGATTTGTTTGATGTCACAATTATGTTGCTTAAAGCCTTCAGAATTTTTCCATAACGAAAACGGACAGCTAACAACGCGTCGTAAGCTGAACCCCACCTTGATGGACATAGTCTTTTAAGAGTCGTGGCTTTATTATTAGTTTCTAGAAGTTGCCATCTTTTAATACTGGAACTAAAAAATACATAAAGCTTTTCAAGAATATTTAAAAGGATGTTATCTGCGGACTTTTAGCTGCGTCTGTTAGCACTAGATTCAAGTTGTGAGCAACACAATGGACATAACTGGCTGAAGGCTCAAGTCTCTTGATGTGCTCTTGCACTCCCGAATACACTCCGCTCATCACTTTCGCCCCGTCGTAGCCCTGTCCCCTGCACTGTCTTATTGAAACTCCCTTTTCTGCAATGAATTGTAAAATTGAACTTACTAATCGTTGTGCACTTCCGTCCAATACCCTCAAAAATCCCAAGAAACTTTCATATACAGTGAAACCTGCCTATGTTGGCACCATCGGTTCCATTAAAAAGTGACCAACTTAGAAAGATGGCCAACTTACAGAAAATAAGTGTGATTGTTGTATTTTTACAATAGGATTCTAGTAATACTTGATTGTAAAATTATAATAAGCAATGGCACAACAAATACTTTTAAATAATGTATATAGAGTAATCATAACAATACACGGTACTAGAAAAAAAAATACTACAATATGTTTAATATATGTACTAGTCTGGTACACTGAATTATTCGTATTGAAAACACATTAAAACAAACAACCATAAAATAGAAACTGTACGCAGTTTATTGAAATTGATATTGTAGCACTCTGAATTATTCAGATTGAAAATAAGTTAAGCAAAATTATAAATTGGACAATTTATATGCAGTTTATACGACTTTTTTTCGACTGTGACAAATATTTTCTGTAGATACCTTTCGAGAAAATGTCAAATCATTTATTACACAAATTTATTCATGGTGGTTCATTCTAAACGTATTTCTTTTATTCTCTTCGGCACATATGCACATTCTAATTTTGTAGTTAATGAGCTACAAGTGTTTCCCTCGAAATAAAAGATGTTTTGAGAAGGATGGTAAGGAAATTCATATCGCAAAACCTCCGCTACCTTTCGACAAGGCGTCAAATGCCAATACTTGACAATTGACATGGTTAGCTTTAACCTTGAGAATTTTCCGGCATTACTAAATCTCTCCACTGACGAAAGGAACCGATATAGCTAATGGTTTCAACAAAACAGACAAGGTAAATAAATACGTACAACCATTCCCTGAATTCCTGTACGTGGTTTTTCGTATTCACATCTTCCTTCACCAACTCTTTATCAGGGTAGTGTTCTGGTCATTAACCTCTAAGAACAAATCGTGGAAATCCATGCTTCTTGTCTCCAGTCACAAATACAGAACATCTGCCTCTCATATGAGAATACGAAAGAGTTAAAAAATAACAAAACGGTATTTTGTGTGGCCAAGATACGCAAGTAAATTTATTAGCAACATCATAGGGTAAACATTGCTTCAATGCGGTCAACTTCCAAGATAGACAGGTGGCCAACTTACAGAGTAATAAGTAACGAATGTCTTAAGGGAAAATGCAGATTCAAGACGAACCAGGCCAAGATAAGTAGGTGGCCAACTTAGAGAGGTGGCTAAGTTCACAGGTTTTACTGTATAATGAGTTCTACGGGGCTGTCGTTTACATCCTTCTTTATTAGGACGTATCGAAAAATGAAGCTTAATTGGTCGTGTTTTGAAATATCTTGAGTAGTATCCAAAATCAAAGAAAAGAAACAAGCGTCCTGATTTCTGCGATTATTTTTCTCTATTTGCGTTGACAACATTTGAATAATTTCATTTTGTATTTCGGGACTGAAGTATGTATTTTTGCTCTTTGTTTTATCATTTATTAATCGAGACAAAATAGGGCCGTATTTACTCAAAAGTTCAACTACCGCAAGAAAATTACCACTGTTAGGTTCACCCAGTTTTTCTCGATGTCCCCTAAAGGCAATATTACACATTGCCAAAGTGAGTGTGACGTCGATTATTCTCCTCAATATTTCTCGAAAATAATTTATCTCGTCTTCCATTTCAGATACTAAACTGTCTCTCACAGTACTATTATTTTTCCATGTCGTGTAAGTAATACAAGCTTGCAAATGATATTGAGCTCGTTCGTGCTCTTTAATTTTTTTCGCTAGTCCTTGCTAGTCACTTATGCCTTCAATCCATGCTGAATGAAAGTGAGTTGCTTTCCTGTCAGCAAAGAGCCAACAGGCCTCACAATATGCGCGGTTCAGTTTTTCCGAATAACATATCCATTGTCGTGGTTTGCAAGGGCTATAACTCAAAATGAACTTTTTTAAAGTTTGCTGGGATTTCGTAATTAAAATTACCTCGATCGGTTGGATATTTATGAGAGAAATCTAATGCTTCAGCAGTATGGTCAACATTAGTTTGAGAAGTGGAGGGGAAGGGGAACTAGTGTTGATTTCGGTATGTTTGTTATCCGAAGGGCAAGAAACACTATGCTCACTTTCCACGGGTTCACATTCCATATTTGCAGACACCTCGAATTCACAAACACTCTCAGATTTTTCATCTTGTAAAGTTTCTGGTGAAATACGTTGTTCACTTTCTTTGATCACTGAAAAATAAGAAATTTTCGGGATGCTTTTCAAAAAAAAAAAAAAAAAAAACATCCCTTTGTTTTGTTTTTCCTTTTTGTCGCTCCGCTGGGATACACACGTTTACTGGCCATAGAAATTGGGCGGGGGGAGGCACTACACAGGGGAAAATCACAGTCTATGATTAAAAAAAAAAAGTCACACGTAAGATATCACACACAACTACCAATATCACACACAACATTATCGTGGTTCTCTCATAGTTAGAGATGCTTGCCTTATTTAAAATAAAGGTTCTGATATTGCTTAAAACAGTAATTCCGTCTCATACAGGAGCTAAAAATAAACGTTAAATTCCACTCAATTAGTTTACACGGTAAGTTGTTCTATTTTAAACTATTTAATATCATAAGCTAAAATGTGAACCTTTTAAATACACAAAGACTGAAAATGCATGACTGGGCCGGGACTCGAACCTGAGATCTTTGGCGTACCGTGCCGGTGCGTTAACCACTACGCTACCCAATCCGCTCTCAGAACAGCCATTCATTCCCAGGCTGGGTAGCGTAGTGGTTAACACATCGGCAAGGTACGCATAGTGATATTTTGTGTGTGTGTGTGTGTGTGTGTTAGATTATGGTTCGGAAATATAGTGCTGAAATGTGATTACTGAAAAAGGAAAATTAGTCAACGACAAGTTACTATTCCCAGCAGAAAATTATTTACTTCATAGTGAACACGTTTTTGGTTGATTTAAATCTAATAATTAATTTAGAAAAGTAGGCAGTTTGTTTTAGGATAAGAAAAAAAAAAAACTTTTTAAAGCATATATTTCAAATTATTATAATTCAACAGGAAGGTAAAGTAGGAAGGAAAATTAAGGATACATAAAAATGTATAATTACTTTAGATCTTTTGTCTATCAATCTACTAGAAATAGATATTAGGCAGTAATTCTATTAAAAAAGAGTAATAATAAGAGAATATGTTGAATTCGTTAAGTGTCTGATACAACGGATTTCAAAAGGACAAAAAAACTAACTCTATGGCCTATGGAACCCGGAGATTCAATGCTGCGTTCACAAAAGCTCTCCATTGACTTCTATCCTTAGCCAATTGGACCCAGTTTCTACTTTGTATTCCTATTTCTGCGAGATCCATCTTAATATTGTCCTTCTATTTGCCCGTAGGTTTTCCGATTGGTCTTCCAGTCAAGACTTTGAAAGCGTTTCTACTTTCTTCCATCCTAGCTACATGACCTGCCCAGCTAAGCCTCCTAGACTTGATGACCCTAACAATGTTGGGTAAACCGTATAAATTATTTAGTTCCTCGTTATGAAGTTTCTGCCATTCCCCATTCCCGTTCCTCTTGGGTCCGAATATTTGTCTCAGTGTCTTGTTCTCAAATACTTTCAGTCTATGTTCTTCCCTCAGAGTAAGCGACCATGTTTCGCAACTCTACAGAACAACAGGCATGATTATCGTTTTATATATTTTAAGCTTCAAATTCTTCGACAGAATTCGCGATGACAGAAGATTTTGAACCGAATAGTAGTACGAATTCCCAGCTTTTAGTCGACATTTCAAAAGGACTAGACAAGCTTATTAAAACAGATTTTGTAACTTGGTAATTTAGAAATCGAATAATTTTATATTCTGTCGAGTTTTTAGCTGTTCCTTAGTGTACTAGAAATAGCATCTAAATTTAGTAATATGACTTCTCTTTAAATTTTATTTTTAGAACTACCTAAACATGCTTCTGTTAAACCCAGTACTGGCGACGTCTCTACCTGTTAAGAAGTTCCTAGATCCAGAAAATTATTCAGTGCCATTTCAAGGTGAGTTTGTAACACAGTTAAGTTAAAATTAGTGTCACTTGTTGTAAAATTGTCTTTGATAAGGTGATAATAGTAGCCAAAACTATTGAAATAAATCAAGAAACACATAAAACAATAAATAGGTGGGGGAACGTGACAAAGTAAAGCGCTTTTTATTGTTTTTTTCATTCGTGTGGGGAAATGATGACAAGACTGTTATTTATTTCAGCTTATAATTATAGTACACCTCTCTAGTTATTTGAACGGAATTTGAATAATAATTATATTGTGGTGGATATAAACTCGAGTAGTGGTTCGAGTGTCTCACTTTCAAACAGTAAGTCCCGTCTGATACAATGTTAAACTCCAGTAAATCAAAACTGAATAAAAATCTACCAACCTCTCTATTCTCTTGAATTTATTTATTTTATTATTATTATTATTATTATTTTAAAAAGTCATACTGACTGGCATCTTCCTCAGACACACATCAATTAGTTATATTAGATTCTGGGCAATGTGTTTCTTCCGAGGAAGATACCAGCGAGTATCTAAAATTTAAAAATAAATAAATAAAATAAAATTAAGCGGACATAGTGGTCAGTACATTTTTATTCATTTATGTAATACTTCTTCCATACCATACATAAGTAAATATCTACTTAATCAAGCCACTGAAACAAACGGAGAAGACCATATTTTAATTTTAGCTATCCTGCTTTATTTCGAAATTCGTTCCTCTTCCACAGCACAGATTAGAGACTGAAATTAGTGAAATCTATAATTAATGACCTTAACCTACGTTTAACATGAAGAATACAGATGATTAACGCAAGTGAATGATAATGATATAAATAATAGAGTCGTGGTGATGTAAGGAAACTAAAGAATCCCTACTAAACCCACGGACATAGTGTTATCCACTGCAAGCTCAAATTACTTGGAATTGACCTCTGCACAAGAAATAGATGATTCGAGGGTGGATTAGAAAGTTTGTGGCCTAACTTGCAAAGTTACAAAATATTTGGATAAGTTATGTTTTATTTTTCCACGTAATCCCACTCGACCGAGATACATTTACGCCACCTCTCCGGTAACGCTTCTATACCACTTTTAAAAAATGATTCCTCGAGCCCTGCCAAATATCCCAGTACAGCGCTTTTCACCTCCACATCCGAAGAAAATCGCTGAACTCCCAAAACTTTTTAAGGTTTCTAAACAAGTGAAAGTTCGAGGGTGCAGATCAAGTAAATAAGGCGGATGCGGCAACAATTCGAACCCACGGGAATGAATTTATGCCATGGATTCAAGGGACGTGTGAAATAGTGCATTGTCCTGGTGAAACAACATCTTTCTTCGCAGCATTCGTGTCCTCTTAATTCTGATGTCCTCGCGCAAATGTCGCAGAATGATGCAATAGTATTCAGAATTGACAGTGCAAGAAATCAATCAGGATAATGCCCTAGCATTCCCCCCCAAAAAATATGCCATAACGTTGTTTGCCGACAAAACTTGTTTGACTTTCTTTGGGACAGAAGATCCAGGTCATTTCCATCACTTCGATTGTTGTTTTGATTTCAGTGTATGATGGTGTACCCATGTCTCGCCCATAGTCACGAATCTGTCAATAAACTCCTCCGGATCACTTTCAAACAGTTCCAAACAATCACGGGAAAGGGTGAGTCGATTGCGTTTGTGTTCAACTGAAAGTAACTAGGGTACTCGCGGACCCAGCTCGTGCCAGGTGAACTTTGTGGTGGACAAACACTGTATGCGTGGGTTTTCTCGGGGTTCTCCCGTTTCCTCCCACTTTCTTCATTCCACGATTTCATTCATTATTTCATCATCACGCTTCCTTTAGCCTATCCGGCATAATCGTGGAACGTAAAACTCAAAGATTTCATTTCATTTCGCGGACACCTTAGAAAACCCTAGTTCTTTACAATAATGTTTTGTGCTCACTCATAGGAGATACCCACAGTCTCAGCTATCTCTTAGATTTTGATTCTGCTGTCATTCAAAATCAGTTCACAAATTTTGACATTTTCTGTAGTGGTCCATGGTGAAGGCCTACCACTGCGGGGGTCATCTTCAATGCTGTTTCTGCCACGCGTAAATTCAGCTGCCAACTTTTTCACCATGGAATACGAGGGCGCGGAGTCTCCTAGTATATCTACCATCGCCATATGAATTTCCTATGGTGTTAAGCCCTTTTTATGCAGGTACTTAATAACAGCTGAATGCTCGATTTTTCTCTATGTCACTAATTTCAGTCATTTCTTCGACTTAGTGCCTTATAAGCTCCTTATCTGAAACACTAGAGAAATGAAATTGTACATAGTGACTGCCAACGGATATAGCTACGCAGCTAATGTATACAAACATAAAATAATTGCTTTCTTCCTAGTCAGGCCACGAACTTCCCATCCAGCCTGGTATTTTTCTCGAGCTTCGTAAGTTCTGTATTTTTAATGACACAAACAGTTGTGAACGAACGAAAGAAAGCAAGATGGGACAGTTAGTAATTGATATGCTGAGGTACTAAGTCAAGAATATTTTCTACTTCATATATGTAATTTTCTTGTACTTTCTTTCACAGAGCTCGCATTACAGCATGTCTCAATGGCTTTTAGAAGTGAAATTAATTATGAAATAATTAAGCCAGTACCTGAAATAGGTTGGAGATTGCGAAAACATTATTTTTTAGTCAAAGCAAGGAATAATCCAAAAGAGGAAAAGTTGTTATCGTGGGTAGAGCATGGTCCTGACAAATATTTAGAAGACAAAGATTTACAGGGTGTTTTTAAGAGCATATCTAGTATGCAGGTGAGTTGTATTATTTATTTTTGTTGTAAGTATTCAGTATTTGAGTTGAGTTGGTTTTGAGTTTAACGTCCCGTTCAGCAGCGAGGCTGTATGAGACGTTGACCTACTGATTAACGTGGAATCCGAACCATATGAGCTCCCGCCGGGAGTATGCAGTATTTATTTACTTTTATTTTTATTATAGGTATTACAGGTAATCAGTAAAGCCCGCGATTCTGGAAAGAGTGTGATCCTTCAAGAATGCAAAGATAAATATCCTGGAATTCAAGTATGCACTCGATTCTAAATTGAATGAATCACTCTTGATTGATCTTAAATTGCAATATAGTACGTGGGTACCGAATTAACGTTTGGGATGAACCAATAATTGCGTAGTGCGCTGTTGCCAAACTTCTGAGAGCTCCTTTGTGACTAACTGTTAACGTACGCGCCTTTGGCGCGGGAGATCCGGATTCGATTCCCGGCAAGAGCTCATGTGGTTCGGATTCCACGTTAATATGGTAAATAGTCCCTCGTCTCATATAGCCTCGCTGTTGAAAGGTACATTAAACTCACAATCAACTCAACTCAACGCCAAACCTCTAGGTAGAAAGACAATTTTAAGTTGGCGAATATTCATGCTGACAGAGTAACAAGAACGTATTTGAAACAATACAAAAATACATCACAATAATAACATTATCATAGAGTGTAAGTGTGTGGGTTATAAATAAGGTGGTTGTCTGTTATGGTTTGTGCACAAAACGAAATCAACCTCTTCCCATGGAAATCAAGACTAGGTGTAACATTATTCAAGGGGAGAGCATGTCAATCTTCTTGTGTATCGTGGTGACAATAGCAAGTGACTAAGCCTTTGTAACGGAGGCAATATTTGATTCATTGACTGTTCCACGAGATCCTGACAGGAGTGTCAGGCAAATTTTAGGGTGCTAGTTGCGCCTTTGATATTAAGGGGAGGGGAGCACATTTTTCATTGAAAATGGTACAGTCAAACTGGAGGATAGTAAAGTTTAGGGGAGTACACCCAATCTGTTGGAGAGGGGGGACTTCTATGCCTTAATGACCATTTTCCAATTTTACTCCTTATAAGAATTTTTTTTAATTAAATAATAATAAGTGTGGTCGTGGATAATATATTTTAATTTGAATCTTCACGTGACAATTGGACCGCTTGAAGCTTCTATGCCCTGTTGGAAATGAACGTATCTTGTATTTACCATTCAAATTCAAAATGTACAACTTAAACTAAAGTATTAGTGTGAGCTCCTCCAATATATATATATATATAGTAACAACTTATATTAATAAGAAACATCATGAATAGCATTATGTTTTGGTTTACTCTAGACTTATTGCAGAAAACTTCCGCGGAAACGTTCTGACGAGAAATTGTGATGTGATCTGACCTCCCACATTTTGTGATCTTTCCTCCTCGGATTATTTTCTATAAGGTTATTTCAGTATTTTGGTTTATGAGAATAAACCACTGACAATTCATGAACTGAGAGGGAACATTGAACACACCATTACGAATTTACCCCGCTATATATATATATATATAATATTTTGTGTGTGTGTGTGTGTGTGTGTGCGTGTACGCGCAGAAGTGGTGCGAAATTAAATCTTCAGGTTTCATTTCACCCATCAAAGTAGAGGGGGATATTTGAACGTTATCTTCAAAACATAATATCAGTCATTGCTTTTCACAATTTAAAAAAAATCATTATTAGTTGTAGTTTTTATTCTATCTCATTTAAAGTTCTGACGTTCATGTTAGTAAACCTTTTATAGAAGGACTCTATACACCCTTTCATGGTATAGAAATTTTTGTTTGTAGTATAGAATTTGTTGTATAGTTGTGGTTATCCTGATTTAAAAATGCTTAAATGTTTGGGCAGACCTGACACCCTGTTATATTTTCCATGTGTTCCCTTATTCTTGTTCTGATTTTCCTTTTTGACATCCCTATGTACTTCTACCTTCGTAAGTCTCATTACACTCAAAATTTTCATAATATCCTTTGTTTTCCTACTATTTTGTAAGTTGTATAAAAAGTGATTTTAGTACTCTCTAACATAACGTACTAATTCTTCTTGCTTTATTTCAGCATCCGTATATCCAAGTAATTGACTACCTTAGTAGCAATGAAATGGGTAGTCTTGTTATTAGAAGTCTGAATAATGCAGGCAGCTTACGGGATATAATTTGTTCTTCCAAACCGAAGCAGCAATTTATGAAGAAGTATGGTAATGTAAAACTCGCGAAACCACTGTCGTTAAGTGATATTTCTATGTATGGAAGACAAATTTTAGAAGCACTGAAATTTTTGCACGAAAGAGGGTTGCCATATGGTAAGTAATGTCCTAGAATTTTCAGTTGTTCTGTATTCGTTTGCGTGGCATTGGAAACTAAATTAACTAGTCCCAATATGTCTTGTTTTTGCCCTGTAAAGGAGGTGATCAATAAATGCATGTGAATGGTGAGAAAGGGATTTGTGGAATAGGGTAACAGGGAAATCCACGGAATTTGGTTTGTTCCCTACATGCTTACATAACCTGGGATCGCTCTTACAAATCTGTCATACTGGAAGTGAATGCTCTATCACTTCATCTTGCTTGTATATAGCATTAATGTTGGAGAATAGAGAAAGAGATGTAAGGGCTTTATAAAAAAGAAAGGAAAATAGTAAAAAAAAAAAAAAAAAAAAAAAAAAAAAAAAAAAAAAAAAAAAAAAAAAAAAAATGATAAAAACAAGCTTTTTCCTGTAATTTCTTGCCTGTGAAATTTCGAGTTTTTTTTAAATATTTCAATTTTAATGAAAAAATAAGTATACGTTCCACTGCCTTTTCCATTTTAACATTGATAATTTACTTATTTTCTGTATTCAGAAGAAAGAAAATTAATGAAAAGCAAACTACTTGGCATAACAGTCCTTTTTGCCATTTGTTAGCGAACGACTGAACTACGTCCAACCTAGCGACGAGCGTGCTGCGTTATCTTGTCTCTAACAGGCGTCTCAGGAACTTTGTAGACCTAATGGCCGTCACGTCATTTATTCACACGACTGGCCAGTTTGCCTAGCGGAAATCGGGAAGCACCTGCCAGGATTCGAATCCCTGACCACGCGGACATGAGTCCCATGCTCTAACCACTAGACTTATTTTGTCCCCTCCCCCCCCCCCAAAAAAAAAATCAAAGAAAATTAGTAATTCAGAGCTTCCTCTGAAAGGGACGCTAAACTCAAAATCAAACATGGAAAAAAAGTAGTCATTCGCTAACAAAGATAAAGAGCAAATCTGTGAACAGTATTTTATAATTATTATTATTTCTAACGAGTTATTTCTAGAACGATTGAAGTAATGTTCAGCGACGAAAAAGCTCGAGTAAAAAGATTAATAGTATTAGCGTTAGCAATAAGTGTTCTGAAAATATAATAGATTTTGTTCTATGAAATTATCATTTGAAGGGTAAGGGGAAAAAACACGGAATGCCCATGTATGTGCTTTATCGGGTGCTTTGTCCTATCTGTTGGTGTCTCTTGGTACTATTTGACTGTATATGCCATGCATGTGTAAATGTAGAAATGTCCATGTAAAAAGGGGTAAAAGATTTAATAACCCTATTCTTTTTACGCGGTTTTCAATATTGAAACGCCGTTTTCTCGAAAATGCAGTTTTGTGACATTCCTTCTTTTTTCCTCTTACATTGACAATTTATGCATAAACTAAACCTTGTAGTAACATGTTTTAGGATCTTAAGACACGTTTTTTTATGCAGAGAAAGTTAAAGAATACCCTATCTCCAAGTTTCTTACTTCAAATATATTGAGACGGTATAGCAGTAAAGAAATAAGAAACTCTGTGATTAATAAACTTTTAATACCGTATTAAGCTGATATAATAATAAAAATGGTCATTTATGGCTTTAATTTTGAAACTGAACTAACGTTAGATTCTAATAGATCATCTGAAACTCAGAATGAAGCATTTCTCGACCGGAGAACGAGATGTAAGCGAAATCAAAACATAAACCTGTTTCTTGGTCAGTGATAATTTTTGTTGCCTTCTAGTTTGAATTTGTGCAACTCGTAAAACACATATGACAAGAATGTCACTTACAGACGTGATAAAGAGTTGGGCATCCAAAACGACACCTGTGATAAGTTGAGTTGCTTAACTTAAACTTGTTTGCAACTATGCAAGTCAATTTGAAAACGAATTAAGGCGTAGAGCCCCGAACTGAACATAAGACTCAAGGTACTGAATGTTGTAGATGTATTCTCTTAATTGTACATCACAACGAGACCATCCATAAAGTAAAGAACATAACCGAGTGGTTTGGTGAATTGGGAATAACGTGACTTGTCATATCAAAGTACAGATCACTACCTCGGGGATGAGTTAGAGAGCCGGTTGTGATAAAAACAAGCCCGCGTACAAATGGCCCCGCGTGGCATAGTCGCTAACGCTCTCGTCTTTGGTGCGAGCGGTCCCGGGTTCGATTCCCGGTGGGGCCACTCGGTCGAAAAGGTGTAACAGCTTTTTCAAGCCGGCCATCTTGAGTGAGTTTTTTTCTGGATTTCCTTCATTCACACCAGGCAAATGCCGGGACGGTACCTAACATATAGGTCCAAGGCTGCTTCCTTCCTTCCCCAATCCTGTTTTCCTTCCCTTTCCCCGGATAGTGTGCTCACCGAGGGACGTCATCCCTCATATACGTGACGGGCTAAATGGCCTTCGATGCTGACAGCCCAGAAATCTCATTCCTAATCCCGCAGTCCACGTACAAGGCACCATGGATGTGTTTGCCATTTTGCAGGAGAAGTGGAAGGCAATGCTTATTGACTTGACAACCTAATGGAATGTCATCCTCGGCGAGTAAAGGCTGCGATAAAGATGGATGGCAGATCTACCCCGAACCGACACCATACCTGCTCCAGGTGACCAAATTTCTATTGGTGTTTGGTCATTAGTGGTAATAAAAGGTATAGGAATATTACTTATTAGATATAGGACACTTAACGTTATTTAAGTATTAACATATCTCAATTTTTATATTTTCACAGTAACAGCATGGTAACCTGAAATTTTGTCTTACTAATATTCGTTTTCTCATTATGACCATGTTTATTTCTCAGTGCGAATTCAAGCAAATGATTTCCGAAAAAAAGAAGAAGAAAAAAGAAAATCTTTTCCTTAGATATATAGTTGAAAGAATCTTCATTTGTCCGTGAATCTGTCATAAAATGCATTGAATTTAAAGTAAAGGGACAACAAATTAATATTTGTAAGCAGTTAATAATTCACAATGCAGGTGGATCCAAAAATGGATTCGTAATTCGGATGCTAAAAACAAAAAAAAGTCAGCGTTGCAATTAAATGATTACATAAAACGCGTTACATTACATAAAGCAAAACAAGCAACAAAAAATAACTGCTATATAGATTTTCAGATCTTGATACGACCCTGTAACTTTTAAAGTAATAGACCCAAAAAAAGAAAAAAAAGCACCTTGCAAATATTGGCGGGGGATATTGTTTGACATACTGCGATGTTACAAGGTTAACAGTGTTGATAATCCAATATTAAGTTGTATTTTTTAAATCGCACTACATCAGTGTATTACATATTTCAAATTGACGTACAAAGCGAAAACTTCATACTTGTCATGCAATATCGAACCAAGGACGCTACAGTATCACAAACATCGAAAATCGACCAAATTTTGGAGGGTTCTACAACTGTAATAATGCAAGCAGCATGGACGGGGTAATGCACTTTTAAAATATCTTAATGTCATATTTGTTCTGGATTATGTTACAAGAATTTTCTGAAATTACTTTTACATTAAAAGTGTACTTAACACTTATAGTTATTCTATTGTTTGCTTGGTTGTGTTGTACTAGAGAAGAAACACCTTCTCCAGTTCCCTTCCAGGTGGCAACGTACCAAGAACTGACAAAACGTTGCCACGTTGGACCACAATGAATATACGTTGAATTAAGATCAAATATGACGTATGATCATTATATGGCGTATTTTGAACAAATAGAAACAGAGTTACAAGAAATTAAAAACTTGATTTTTTCAAAGGACTTTATTTCGAAAAAGTGTTTAGATAGGTATTACATCTAATTACGTACATGGTTTTCAATAGACATGACAAGCATAATGTTTACTACAATTTGATATCTCATTCATTCGGGAAATACGGAAAAAAAACCGATAAAATTCGATATATTGCTTAAAATGACGTATTTGTGGAAACTTTTTAAAACTTTTTTATTTACTTTGCTTCTATACAATACAACAATACTTCTGGTATGTGTAATTAATTTGGTATAAGTTCTCCGAATTACATAATTTTAAGCTATGTTACAAACTTTAACAGTTTTTACCAGAGTAGCTTGATTTAAATCAGTCTGATTTAAATCACAATTAATAAAAATCGTTGATTTTAAATCGAATACCGAAATAAATTAATTTAAAGTGAAAATAAGTAAAATCCCGTTTCTGTTGTGTTATTTCGATTATGGAAGGCAATAATCATAATACAATGAGACTCAAATGTACAGTATAGTATGAAAACAAGTGTCATGCAGAAAATGATTAGGGAAAATCCCGTTTTGAACAGGTAACGCAGCAATCCTGCTTTCTTCTTTTCGTAACATTGGGTTTGGGTTTTAAAATCGTTAACTATTCCAACGGGGAAATCACCATCGACATTTAAAACGAAAATTCTTTTCTGTACGTGTCTGTTTGTTTGTTCCCAGATAATAGGGCGTATTTAGAGGGGTCCTATACCCTCTTTTTGTTTGTTTGTTAATTTTATAACTTTAGGCGAAATTTGTGTATTTCATGCCGGAAGCTAGTTCTGAGTTTTTTAAAATAGGCTCCTGCCAAATACCAGCAACTTTTGTCAAAAAAAAAAAGTGTCATTTTGATAAACGTTGCTGTACTTTTTCCTTAATGCTTAACGTTTTAAATTATATCACATATTTTTAGGTGATAGGGTAGAATCTTCATTATTCGATTAAAAAAGTACCAATAAGGCTTTTTACTTCGTTTTCTTCAAGACTGGAGGTATTTTAGAACACGTTACATATGTTTTCACGCCTTTCTGCGTTGAGGCACAGTGTGTGATGACGTCATAAATTTAAAAAGATATTTTTTGTTATGCGTATTATTATTATTATTTGGTGGGTTACATTTTGCATTCAGAAAACTGAAATTTTGCACACTCGTTCAGTGCATCCTTTAATAATTTTCAGATGTTTTCAGATCTCTGCGTGGAAACAGCGGGGTCCAGAAGGGCAAAAATGTTTTAAAAAAGGATATTTTTAACAAAAAATAGCTTTTTATGTGATTTTCCCGCCTCAGATGGAGACATATGAATGGTACCGTTTGAAAGGCTGTTATATTCTGAAGTAAATGATATACGTACTATGCTCCTAGGATAAATAGGGATGTCTCAGGAAACTGTTACCTGAGATCCTGTTTTATACGGGAATCTGGGGTATTTGGGGAATATTATTTTTTGCGGGCTTACTTTTGCACCTACAAGATTGAAATTTTGCACATTTACTCAGTGAACTCCTCAGTATTTTTCAGATTTGTTTAAGATCTCTGCCTTAAAACAGGGGGCGGGGTTCACAGAGGTAAAAATTAATAATAATAATAATAATAATAATAGAAAATTCCTTTTTTCGTGATTTACCCGTCCCAGATACATGATGGAGACATTTGAAGGGTACTGTTTGTTTTATTCTGAAGAGAGTAATGTACAAATCATGATCCTAGGATAAATAGGGACGTCTGAGGAAACTTTTATATTACATCCGGGTCATCTGGGTCATTGTGGGAATGATGTTAGCTCAATAGTTTCCACACCCTTACTACTCAAGATAGAAGGTTGAAATTTTGTACGCACATTTAGTACACCCCTTAGTATTTTCCAGTTGATTTTGACATCTGTGCGTTAACACAGGGGAATCCAGAGGGAATCAAAATTTTTTAAAGAAAGAAAAAAAATGCCGATTACTCTCAAAATTTCCCGCTTCAGGGACATCATAGGGAAATGTAAATGTTACCGTTTCAAAACCTGTTCTATTGTAAACAGAGTGATGTATGTACCATTATCCTAGGATAAATAGGAATGATGCTGTAGCTGTTTGACTGAAAGCCTATAATTTACCTTTAAAAAGAGCCATAATTTAAAAGGGTTAAGAAACATTGTTTGGGATTGATATAGGTTAACGATTTGGGATAATTCAAAATTCAACCCCAATACTTTCACTTAAATGGCATAATTAGCATTTAATACTAATTCCTAATGCTTTTTCTTCAGTTCGCGACTTGTATTATACGAGGAGAAAGATTTGATTTAAATAAAAAAAAATCGATTTAAATAATAAAAATCAAAAATGATTTAAAAAAAAACATGATTTTTTCCACCCTGGTTTTTACCATATCTCCAGAACGTTTTGAGATATCAAATTGGTGTAAACAGCACTGCGATCTTCGCTTTTATTGCAAATCATCTATGCAATTAGATATGGTACTTATCTCAGCAATTTTTAAAAATAAAGGCTTTGAAAAAAAGTTAAATTTTCAATCCCTTATAATTTTGTTCATTTTCGTTCGAAATCTATCATATCGTGACCATAATAGTAGATACTAAAATACTTGGAATGTGGATTGCATCGTGTGTCTCACTTGCGTTATTACTGCTGTAGAGGCCACCAAAATGTGGATGTTTGTGATATTGTAGCATCCATAGTTTGCAATGCTGAATAATAAACATAACGTTGTAAGTTTTCGTTTTAACATTCATATTTGAAATACGTAATAACCTGACGTAGTGACACTTAAAAAACTAGACCTTTATGTTGGATTGGCAACACTGTTAATCTTGTAGAATCACAGAGTATGCCAGTGTCCTCCTGCCGATAGTTGCATGGTACGAATTTCAATGTTCTTGTCAATTAGTTTTAAAGTTACAAGGGCGTATCAAGACAAATGGTCCATTCTGTGTAAGGAACCTTTTTGTCCTCACCATTTAACAGTTTGCGCTTGGGCTGTGCAAGTAGATTTCCCTCAGGTCGGAATTTTTACGGCAGAGTATAGGCGCAAGAGTTTCTGTAATTAAAATTGTTAGGAACTGGCATGTCTTGGCAGTTGTAGAGAAAATTATTACTATTATATTCGGCATCCGTGCGCATATTGTTAAGAGTGGTATATGTATTTAGTTCATGTGACGTATTTCTTTTTAGGTCATTTGCATACGGGAAATATAGTGATAGAAAATGGGAAAGTGAGACTGATGGACATAGAAAATGGTGTGTTAGGTTTGCCATCATACTACAGACCGTATTTTTTACAACATAAGAAGATCCAAACGTTAGAAGCCATAGATGTATATTGTTTTGGTCATGTGTTGTATGAAATGGTCTTGGCGAAGCCCTTGTATGAACCTACCTGTGATATTTATCCTTCAAATGTTCCGCCATTGCTAAGTAAGTATTAGCTTTTAATCAGACAAATAAAGTATTCTTACTTCAGTAATACTTTTATGTGCTTAATGCAGAGTGGAGTAATATAGTTGAAAGATACAGTAATGTTTAGTTATTATAGTGAAATTACAAACAACTTTTTTCTTATCAGCAATAAAACTGTCAAACAGGTATTAGCGGACACATACATTATAAAAGAGTCGAATGTTGCCATTACTACAGAGTTGGCCATTTGCCATTGCCACCAGGGGGCACAAGGATGACTGGTTTACTCTTTCCTTAGTACTCGTACATCTTGGCTTTCAAAGAAAATGTTTGTTTTGTTTGTCAGCAATAACTTCAAATGCACTTTCTTTTTCTTTAACAGTAAAATATTAAATTAAGTAGATTTATTAGGAGCTTTTGTATAGCTTACGTAGCGCATGTTTATAGGTTCAGGTCTGCTAGGAATGCAATGTCTCTGATAAATCAGGTAAAGATTTAGATTCAGAGACCACTTTAATAGGTTCTGTTCTTCGAATCTAGTATTGCTCAAGAACATTGAACAAATGAAGCAATTCACAATAGAATCATATTCTTAACAACTTCAATGTTTATTCGAATATACTCTAGCATCATAAACTGTGGCAGTCATGTTATCATCGAATATGCTCAAGGGTGAGAAGTTTTTGTTACGAATGCAATTTTTGTCGGCCTGAACTACATTAACACGCATCTGGAATAATATTTAGATTTTGGAGAGAGAAGACCAACTTACAGGGTAATGCAGCAGGCTGATCTGGTTATATCCGACTGACTTTTAACCCATGCAGCCCCTACCAGTTACGCCCTATCGGTCACCAGGATTATGTACTCTTGTCCGACATTGCAATTTTCAGTACAACAAACCACGTTGTACAATCTTATTTCCGTATAGGAGTTCCATCTTATTTCTCATTGTAGGTTTTCCATAAACAAATGAGGGAATGGGGGCGGCGGTAAAGCTGTGATAGATAACTGCACTTTGAACTCATTCCGGATGAGCTGCTGAACAACTAGACGGTATATACACCGAGTTCTGTATCAGAAGTACCCCAGTTTGGTGAGTTGAAAACACTGCTTACTCCAAAGCAACGCAGGGGCCGCGGTGGCTCAGTGGTAGAGCGTTTACCTCTGGTGCTTGGGGTCCCGGGTTCGATCCCAGCCCCCGCCAAGTGAACCTTGTGGTGGACAAACACCGTGTGCGTGGGTTTTCTCGGGGTTCTCCCGTTTCCTCCCACTTTCTTCATTCCACCATTTCATTCATTTCTCATCTTCACCGTCTCCTTTAGCCTAACCGGCATAATCGTGGGACGTAGAACTCAAAGATTTCATTTTCATTTTTCCAAAGCAACGCTTCTTGGCATCAATTTAAGAAGTGCAACAGCAACTCTGAATTGAAAGCATTGAGATTTCCTCCGCAAGCAGTGTATAGCACTGACCTTGCGCCTTCCAATTTCTACGAATTTCGTTCTAAGGCCTACTTCAACAACTTCGAAGAGGTGCAAGCGGGAGTCAACAATTCCCTCCAATCGAAACCGCCGGGTTATTTTGGCACGACGTGGAACAAATAACTAGCAGGTGCCGGAGGACATTCAAAACCGATGGCTTGCACGTTGCTGAATAACTTCCTACGCGTATTCCCGTTCTGCCGTTCTGAAGTCAACGCGGCAAATCGATATTTATTTCGACTTACGTGGGTATACGTATATACATATGTAAAGAAAAGAACTTAATGATATTAAGGACGGAACTAGACAATAAACTTAGTCTATAGTTTACATAGTCGAAGTTAAAGGTACTCCGGAAACTTAAGTTCCGTAGATTAAAGTTGTGTCTCGTGTCTCCTTTTCCGTATAATCGGAAGTAACCTAGGGTTCATCCAATTTAAATTACCGAGGGTGTTTTGTTGCTTCAAAAATATCTACGTTGGTCGAGGTAGAATACAGAAGAACGGTTTTATCCGACCGATTTTGGAGGATACTTTATCTTACGAGAAACCTTGCAGCTACCACCACCAGTAGTGTTCTGCTGGACCCCCAGCATTTTGGACGTGGAAGTTTCCATTGAAGAAAGAAAGAAAGAAAAAACTCGGGCGAATTCTTACTCCTCCCTGCGAGCTTTACAGAGACCAATGAGTTTTTTTCAAACGCCGATATTGAAGACCTCTTTTCAGCAGACCAAAGGTGCCAAAGCCATTGGACTGACATCAGAGCTCATCGGAGGAGTCTAGAAACGAAAGAATATTAATTCCTTATTTTCATTCCATTTCCTCATAAAAACTCAGAGGTATTTTGGCGGTATGACTTGAAGCCTTGTCTATATGGATCCTTACTTGACGTCCGCACCGTACAATTGAGATATGTCGATCCGAAAGATAGATACCATAAAATATCTATCTTTTTTCCACTGGCACGTGTCTATTAGCCATTCATATCAGGAACTTCCCCGCATGACTGAATCCCATAATAATCATAAACCACGCGGAAATCTTTCCCCTCAGTGTCGAACAAAGTTGCAACGGTTCTTGGTATTGTTGTCACGGTATCTCAGATTTTAGAGTGACCACAGCAGTGAGATGAATGTGTGCTTCATCCATTATGACGACTGCCTATCATTTGGACTCCGCCAGGTATTTTTCATACATTTCTTTTCCGTTCTGCATTATGACGCTTTACATTTAGGATGCTGATGGAAAAGTACAGATAATAGGATGCTGGTGGAAAAGTACAGAGAATACAAGAAATACCTTCATATGGTTTTCATCGACCTAAAGAAAGTGTATGATAGAGAACCATGAGATCTTATTTGATAGGCACTGAATAAGAAGTGTGTTCCGAACACATACATGTGTATAATTCAAAATACGTATAAGGATGTAGGACAGTAGTGAAGAGCGCGTGCGGGATAACAATAATTCACAGTCACAGTGGAACTTCAGTAGGGGTCTAATCTTAGTTCATATCTTTCTGCAATTGTAATGGACAAACTTACAAAGGCTATCCAATAATTAGCACCTTGGAATATGCTATTTGCGGATGACATCGTGCTGGTGAGTGCGACTAAGACAGTACTGCAAGAGAAATAGATTCTGGAAAGGGGCATTGCAGAACAAAGGGCTCAGAATTAGTAAAATAAACATAGAATAGAATATTTACATTATCCTTTCAGAAAATATGTAATCGAAAACACGGTAACACGACAGGACGAAAAAGAAGTGGTAATGACGAAGAAATTCAAGTACTTGGGATCAATACTGCAGGAAAATGAAGGAATAGAAGATGTAAATAGCAGAATTAGAGCGGTTACAAAATGGATAAAAAGCAGCAAGAGTATTGTGTGACCATAGAATACCAATACGGCTTAAAGATTACAAAACAATGGTGAGACGTGCCACGTTATATGAAGCGGAATGTTGAACGACAAAGAGAGAGGAACAGAAGTTGCATGTTGCAGAGATGAAGATGCTGTTGTGGATGTGTGGAGTGACGCAGAAGGACAAAATTAGAATGTAGTGATCGGGGAACAGAAAAGGTGAGACCAGTAGTAGAAAAACTGCAAGAAAGTAGACTGAGATGGTTTGAGCATGTAAGAAGAAGACCGTTGGAATACGCAGCTCACGAGTGGATGCTGTAGAACTGAATGGGAAACGACCCCGAGGCCGGCCAAAGAAGAAGTGCGGAGATTGAGTTAAAAACGATATGGTGCAGTGGGTGCCACAGCGGATATGACACAAGATCAGGTGGAGGACAGCGATCCGAAAAGCAGACCCTAGCTAATTGGGAAATAACTTTCTGTTAGGACAAGAAGAAGACTGTTGGAATATGCAGCTCACGAGTGGATGCTGTAGAACTGAATGGGAAACGACCCCGAGGCCGGCCAAAGAAGAAGTGCGGAGATTGAGTTAAAAACGATATGGTGCAGTGGGTGCCACAACGGATATGACACAAGATCAGGTGGAGGACAGCGATCCGAAAAGCAGACCCTAGCTAATTGGGAAATAACTTTCTGTTAGGACAAGAAGAAGACTGTTGGAATATGCAGCTCACGAGTGGATGCTGTAGAACTGAATGGGAAACGACCCCGAGGCCGGCCAAAGAAGAAGTGCGGAGATTGAGTTAAAAACGATATGGTGCAGTGGGTGCCACAGCGGATATGACACAAGATCAGGTGGAGGACAGCGATCCGAAAAGCAGACCCTAGCTAATTGGGAAATAACTTACTGTTAGAACAAGAAGAAAATTGTGGCGCAGGAGTTGGTGGTGTATGCTATCCTTGCAAAGCGTCTCAACTGGGTGAAGTCTCTTAAATCGCTTGCTCATCTCACGTTGAGTCTGTGGATTTTCGTGGGACGTCAGTCTGCGAAACCCCTACAGCACGGCGAGTGCCACTTTCCGTGAAGCCTTCTTCCTGGTGCTTTCATGGGCGACTGTTTCACCACAGGCTACTGGTTTGTGTAACAGCTCATAATATCTTCCATAGTAATCACCATTTCTCGAGAGTGTTCACTATGCGTATGTAGAAAAACATGTATGGGAAAGGGCCATAACATATCTTTCCCTGTAATGGTTCAATTTGTGCGCCATTTGACGAGACTAGCCCACCCCAGAGGCAGTGGCGTTCCTAATTCGGTTTGATATAACCTATATACCTATATTTACTGCATATTTGTGAGATTATCAAATTTACATGCTACATTTTAGTACCAATAATATAAGCCAGTTATTATCATGTTGACTAATCCTTTTACTTCCTGACTTGTAGAATCAGTGTTGGAATCCATCTTGTCAACAGAAGCAGCGAAAGGAGGCTTGCCATCTTTAGCAGCTCTCCTTATGCATCCGTTGTTTGAATCAGGGTCCCAGTCTGTGTATGAAAAGCCTCATCTGAAGTTCTCTTCTCATTCAAAAGAAGCTTTGAAGGAATCGTGGCAGAAAATAGAAGGTCGTCTCAAAGAAGAACAAAAAGTAGTAAGTTTCGTGGGGATTTTTTATGAAAAAAATTGAACTTTTGTTTTTCCATGTCTGAGTGGAAATCTTAATTTATCAAATTACTAATACAATTTAATAAACTCAAAAGTACTCACTTTTGCTTCTGTAAATTCTTATAGATTGTTAAAAATAATGTTGAGTATCGATTTTAATATTTTTTAACAGTCAGTGAGAATTTAGAGGAGCAGATGTGAATACCTTGGAAATTATTATACTAACAAGATTGTTTAGAACACGTACGTGCTGAAAGTACTAAGTATCGTAGAAACCGAACTTTCGAATCACAAACGGCTTGTATTTGGAGAGTAGAAAAGAGAGCAAGAAAACTGATAAAGAAAATTAAGAAACATTTAATTATGTGTCACCTTATTGTTCGTTTTAACGGAAGAACGATGTCAGTGCAGGAGAAAATTTTCGAAAGACAATTTCGAAAACAAGAAAAGTGGAAGGATAGGGAAATTGACTTCAACAATGAGGAAATCTGTAGAAAAGAGATGAAGAAATAGTAAAAGTAAGTAGTAAAAAAAAAAAGAAGAAATAGTATCCATGCAAATAGCTAACACAGCGGATAATATATATGATGGAGATATAAAAATGGTGTATATATGTAGAAGTAGCAAAATGTAACGGTGAACAATCGATCTAGCGATCAGATTTTTCTGTTATTCCAGTCGTGCAAGTAACTGTTTATTTTGGAAATTAAAGGAAAGAAAATGTGCCGGTATGCTGACCACCTCACTATCCATGTCACTTCCTAAATAGCTACCCTTTTTGTCACTCTTGAGATTGGTGAGGTGTAGGCTCGGTAGTAGAGCTGCTCACCTCTGGTACGAAGATCCATGGTTCGATCGGAGGTTATGTGTGTGAGTTTGTGGCGGACAGCATCCTGTTCGTAAGTTTTATCGGAGTTGTCCCGTTTCCTCCTACATTCTCATTCCATAATTATTTCATAGTCATTCAGTTTCATTAATCATCCGTCTTCATTAGCCTAAAGGACGAAATAGTGATACGAAACTAAGATAAAGACCATGTTAAATTTAAATAACATCTTTATATAAAAGCGACTGTGAGTTTGTGTGTACTTAAAATTTTACGTGGCATGATCAACATTAGATCTCTCAAGAATGTTACGATAGTACTAGCATTGGGAGTGAAGAGGGAAGGAGTTGACATATAATAGGCTTTGGATTTTTAGGTTCAAAAAAGTTCAAATTAGGATTTTAAAAAGTGTAGTTTAGGGTTTCAGAAGTTTTCAAAATGTTTAGAATTTTATATTTTACATTACAGAAAAGGACAGTTTATTACACTAGATTATATTTTAAAACTTGGTTAGTTATTGTGCACTTCGAAATGTGCCTTTTAATGCTATTTTAGTAAACTGTAAGCTGTACTGTAACCAGTCTTGTATGGAATAAAAATAATGAAACTTCCCTTACGTGGAATTATTACTGATAGTTGAAATCTGGTACAATATAAGTATAGCCTGTTTAGAACTACAATTAACTTAATAGAATCGCACTGAAGAAGAAAATATTTTGAGTTATTGTCTTTCCTATACTTTTCATGTTACTGCCAAGCACAAACAAAGGAATCATTTGACTTTCTGGAATGGTACTGAACAACGAAATATTTTGAAAAGATTCTCTGGTATGAACTGTCAAAATTCTCTTAGATCCCGAGATGCTACATTCTACATCACATGATGTAAGAAATGCATATTTCATACTGACTGTTTCCTCAGGGTTTCATACAAAATTTTCCTGGAGATCGTCTCCACGAAGAACTTGATCCACCACTCTCCACGAGGATTGTCTTCACGAAGACAGTATCAGTTTTAATATTTCATACAATCAACCACACTTAATCGAATTAACAATAAACATGCCTCCATCCCTCAAGAGAACTTAATGTTAAAATATTACCAAAAGGGATTATATCTCGAGTCGAGTTATATCTGAAGAAGTCTCACTTCCAGCAAATAGAAACCAAAGGAAATGGGGAAAAGAGAGGAAGTTAAATTTTATTATTGGTGGTTACCAGCCCTACATATTTAGGCAGGACAACAAATGTGTGTTTTTTCCCCTCTCTCTCTCTCTCTTTACATGAAGCTCACAAACAGCAACATCTGTTTTCCCTAAAGAAGTCATTACATCCTTACAAAACTACTTTAGAAATTATTTTTTATCCAGAATAAGATAAATATACCAAAATAAGCGGGCCAGCCGACCAGCACATTGCTAGTCCCATCAGTCGCAGTTGTTGCTGGTTTTCTTGACTGAAGTTAGCTAACTTTTAATTCAAGAAGATCCACAATCACTTGATGATATTGAGTCGAAACAAGAAATAAATGATCTGACCAGGAATCCAATCGGATCGAATGGAATCGAATCCAAAACCAGATTGAAAATTAAGTAGAAATCTCAGGAGTTAAAAGACCTTGAGGCTAATTCTCCCTAAAGCGGATACTTTCCGTGCTCATGGTCCCGAATTCGATACCCTGTGAAAGCACAATATTAGGTAATGCTACAAGATGGTGAAGCACTTGGAGATGTACAGTACTTAAAGATACTAAATATGGGCTGTCACAAACTTCCATTATTCGTGTTAGCTTTGAAAAGTTGTTATTTTTCATCTTTGTATCGGGTTTGTGTCTCAACAAATCCCTAGCTCTGCGTGTTGTCCTTCTCTTTACTTGTACTGTTTAATTTTATTCTGCTTTTCTCCTAAAGATAAAACGCAAACAGTTTCAAAAATATGTCCGTTTAAATATTAGTTAAAAAGCTTGAAGGCTATAAAATAATTTCCGTGTAATTTTATTTTTAAATCTCGTAGTAATTTAGTGACAGATCTCTCGCTAAACGACTCTAGTTTGACTTCAGGCTATGAAGCGTATATCATCTCGAGGTTTTCCAGTTTCCTCCATTTATCATTCATCGTCTTTATTCTGCAGGATATAAACTTGGAACGTTAAACTAAGGATTTAATTTAATTTCACTACTCATTGCTTTATCATCCATCCATTTAGATCCTTCTCCTTCAACATAAAGGGTATAACAATGGAATGTCATTCTATTTTTATATATTTGTTTATTAACGTAATAATTTTTTAAAAAAATCTTAGCAAGTTACATTATATTTCATATCATTACAATGTTCACAGTGTGGATAGAAAATTCATTTCCAACGACAGTTGATGCGTTGATCGATATCTTTTAAATTTAAGTAATTACATTGTGTTATCTAGTAAATACCATTAACAAGTATTGATCGATAACTCGTTAATTAGAAGTTTGTTAAAGGCAGATATAATTTAACATATTATTACATGGTTAAGATTTGAAATCTCTTGTCATTCAATTGGTTCTGTATTGCTTTTGATTGTAGTAAGGCTTTCAAATTAATACCTGAACAATTTATTTTATGCTTTTATTTTCTAGGTACGGAAGCAAAAAAGACTGATGAAAGTTCAGGAACTCTTAAGTTCTGAAGAAGAAAGGAAGAAGAGGAAGCAGAAATTGGTAAGTCACTTGTGAAGTGGTGGTTAAAAAAAATAAATTGTGAAATATGGTAGAGACTCTGTTGCAAATTTTTCATTAATCAGGTACGATTAATAAAAACATTGCGATAAATATATTCCACAAATGCCTTAATTAGAAATCAAAGTGAGAAATAGCAGGTTGTGCAAATTGTAATGTTACATACCAGGGTGAGACGTTGGTGCTTTACGACACCCAATTTCCAAGTCTTGTATCAGCAGGCCCGTATTTATATATTGTGCGCCCCTGTGCTCTAAATAATCTGCCGCCCTCCCCACAAAATTTGCCGCCCCCTCCCGAAAACAACCAATATTAGAATGAATTCGTAGTGGTTGGGGTCGCTGAGATGAATAGTGACAGTTTTAATCCAATTCAACTTCAAGATCATACTCCATTCTCCATGGAGGGGGCGAGATTTTAAAAGTAATCGAAACCGACATATTTATTCATAGTTTTCGAGGTCGCTGAGTTTAACGTTATCAGTTTTCGTGATGTTGAAGTTCATCCTCGCCTCTTGGGTTCGTGGTGAGAGAATGACTTTTTAAAAATAATCAGATAAGGTAGCTAAATAGTAACTACTACTACTAGAGCGAATTAAAAACATTAACATATTTTCTCGTGCTTGCGCGGGACTGTGGGTTGCTAGTTTTAAATATTACTTTATTGTGAACCTTAAAAAGAGTTTCAAAAGTTTGCTGCCGTGTGCTCGAGCACAGAATAGCACTTACCTAAATACGGGCCTGCGTATCAGTAACTACTATCCCTAAAGAAGTAACTACAATCCAGAAAAGAAAGATCACCTGATGGTGGTTTGCATCAGTAACTACCTATTTTCTAAAGGATCCAATGAATACAAAAATGCAAATCCCGCAGAGTACATATTAACTCATTTCAAACTTAATTACGTATAATGGGGAACTTTTGATTGAAATGTGCTCAAAACTAATTCAATATTGTTAATATTTTTCCTTCAACTCACCCAATTAGCTAAATACAAATACGAAACTTTATTTATTACAACAATGGCAACAATTTCAAAATCTTTGAAAGATCTTTTATTTGCGGTCAGTTGATAATAGCGACTACATGCCGCACACCTCTGCCCTGAGCGACCTTGCCACTGTTTCGCAGGTAGTTAATATATAGATGTATAGATGGCGGGAATGTGCTACTGCTTGTGACGCCGTCGTGGGAAGATGAGAACTAGGTGGTTTCACCCAAGTCTCCAGTGATACAGCCAATGCTTAGCGGATTCTACATATGAGTTAAACTAACCAAATATTCAGTTCAGAACAATGAGAATTATTTGTTAGGGACATTATTTTTCATATTGGCACAACTATGCTTTGCGGATGATTCTTGCCATAAATTTTAGGAGGACACGGAGACTCATTGGTTGTGCTCACCTGTAATTCAAAAAACTTCTGATTATCTATGGATGTTCAAATCTGAAATATTGTGGTAGTTATACAATTTAAAAGTTATGTTTTAGGATGAAGCTAGAGTACGTTTTTTGCACGCTTCCCGCCTAAAGGATGGATTTGTCTGCAACGCACTGTTGCCACGCCACACTACTCACAAATCATCCTAACATACTTGTTTGCGTGTGGCAACCAAGCACTTCAAATATCCTCATCTGATGGGCTGGCTGACTACTAATGTCATCTACACGACAAAACCAATAAGACTTCTATTGGATTAAAACGTTCACGTGAGTGCTAGCAGAAACACTTTAAAGGCAAGCCAAGAGCACTGGTGGAAATTGTACCAACATAAAACAAACGTACTCAAGTTATAACTAAATCCCAAGTCTTGTCTGCGTTACCTTCGCCCAGATTTGGTAGTAGGTATTTTCTATTGTTCGTAAAGTGAATAGAACAGAGCAGTCGAAGGCAATAGACTTGGCTACCGAAATCATACTAGGAATATAACAATCTGATTAGAATTCCCAAACCATATAATGAGTGAGTGTAAGTTAATTGATAAAGTCTGTATCCCAATATACGTAATATCTTTATTCTGTGATTTCTTTTCCTTTGTTCAAACCAGTAGACATTTATGTTACACACGCGTTTTAAATGAGTCTAATACAAGTTTCCATATGGTTTATTTTTGGTGAAGAGCTTTATACGTTTTGATTTCCATTGTAGAAGCTTCAACAGCAGCAGCAGCAACAGCAGCTACAAGAAAAACAACATTCGCAACAGGACTTGCATCAACACTTAGTGAATGGAAAGTCACCTGATAGGTCAGAAAGCCCCAACAGTACAAGTACAGCTACGTCAGCAGGGACTGTTACGCCTCCTCCTGGTAAGTTAAATACTCGATCTAAAATAAAAATATGGTTCATTTGGATAGAAGAAAACTCGACATGTGAAAGCAAAATAAAAGGTTATTATCATGTCTTCTGTTCTTAAAACACAAACACATTTAAGGTGCTAAATACACACACTTAACTTTCAAGTCAAGAACTTATATATAATATATTTAAATATATATATATATATATATATATATATATATATCGGGTGTTGTAAAAATGGCGCCCACGGACCACAGAGCAATATTCTACAGCTCAAAATAAAGTGAAAATGTTATATGATGGAATGACCTTTGGGGCCTCCTTCAGCCGCTATGGGAATCAAAATTTCACTATGTGGCAACATCGCATATTCACTTGGAACCATTAGCATTGCTCTATAAATCCATCAAATAGTTACATCGATTGTTAAAGTAATAAGTAGTGCTAGTGCCAACGTCTGTTGACTTCAACTGTCATCTGGCAAGAATCCATTTAATTATTTGATGGCTTGGTAGATCTAATTTATGGTTCTTTATCTGCGACGTTGCCATATAGTGCAATTCGCGTTTCCAGACAAGGACCCGAAAGGTATACAAATATATATATATTTTGGTTTATTTTGACTTGTAGAATAGTGCTCTGTGGTCCGTGGGCGCTATTTTTAGAACACCCGATATATACACTTCATATATAACAGCTTAACTGTGTAATCTGTGGAAATTCAGCATTTTTAAAATTAAAATCCAATATTGATCTATTTCAATATATTGTAGTTTATTGATAACGTTACATAACTTACATTTTATGTAATAGTACAGTTTTATTCTAAAAGAGCTCCCTCCTTGTTAAATGGTAGCTAGCGTTCTTATGTTTCTTACATAAGTAAGGAACCTGGGTTCGATTCCCGGTAGAAATATGAGAGATTCGGATCACATATTAAGTTTTAGGTCTATGTCTCATATAGCTTCGATGTTGAGATGGAACGTTAAGCAACAAATAAAAAGGGCTTATTCTCAAAAAATACTCATTCACTTATCTTTTAATATTAGTACAATGTTGCTTTTCAGCCGTAACTTCGAGAAATTAATAATTTCCATCTTCAATAATTCTCGAGAATTGTTAATTATTATACCATGCAAACCTTGCAGTAGAAAATTTTCAATTTCGCGCGGGAGAAAGGAACATAACGTATAAGAATTACAGAGGTATAACCTTTAAAGGTTGTAAGTTGGTAAGTGCAGCATACTGCGGTATATTCTCATGCAGTCAAAACATACGAATTTATTAAGAATTTGCGTGGTTTGTATCTGTATAATTTCAGTATTGATTTGTATTATTTCTTCGTCACTTTGTACTCAGACTTAATAGGAGGTAACCGATTATCGTTTATGTAAATTATGAAATGCGAGTATTATTTTGAGTGTAAAATGTTCGTTTGTTTTCAAGCCAGATACGATAAATAATTATCTTTGACTTCCTTACGCATACTGTTTGATCCTCGTAATAATAGTGTTAAGGATGTATTCGTGGAAAATGCATACATACTATACACTATATTAACAAGGGAATACCATACTCTGTTATATCACCGATTCGCCTAGGCTTTGTTGAGATGAAGATATGCTTCTGAAATTTAAATTGATACATAATTTTGGAAGCTAATGGCCCTCGATTTTTGAGATATTAATTTACTTTAAAGTGTGACACAGTAACTAACTTACATGGAGAGACTAAAAACTGTGTAGAAATGAGCATGTTGATTCGTGGAGCTGAGCACAGATCTCGGTAGAACACTTATTTTTTTTTAATTTATACTATTTTAGTTTTTTCCTATACCATTTGTAATTGGTACAAATATCTTATTTATAAGTTATCATTGTTTTAGTATTTAAAAATAGAAAAACATTTTGCCGTACATCCTTACAATGAATTTTAATACATTGTTTCGTGGTTTCGCTCGCTTGTTCTTCAGTGCGACTCTTTCGGCTACTTGTTAAACGTAGAGCATCAGTAAGTATCATTATTTTAAATCAAATTTAAAATTAATAAACTCAGAATGTGCACACCTTGTTCTTCTCTATCCTTTTACGGATTCATTCGAAAGATCATTAATCAACGAAGTTTCACTGGTTATTTGTCAAATTAACAAACCATAGTTAAGAAAGTGCGGATAGAATTAGTTGTAAAAGATCGGAAGAAAAGAAAACTTGAAATTTTGGTGAATAAAACTTTTTTACAATTTTTTATCAAGGCTCGTAAAAAACTAATTGAGGAATATTATTTTTTAGTCTTTTTAGTAGTTCTTTGTTACATAGTCATTGCAAAACTAAACTTCAGCAACATATTTGATACAATATCTTGTTTTTGTAGGATACAGTTGCGTAACTAGAGCTATTGCTGGCAGGGGCGGATTTTATTTCAGCTCCAATTCCCCATTCAAACATGCGCACAATCAAACATACTCAAATATAGGAATTTGTTCTTGGAAGCAAAGACATAGTACTATTCATTAACTGAGGGAGAGATAATACTATTCATTAACTGAGGGAGAGATAATACTATTCATTAACTGAGGGCTTAACTATTTAAAATATAGATCCTAATTATTTCCTTTTCACTTGATAATTGTTTAACTAGTTTAATTTGAATTATTTTTTATGTTAATGTATTATACCTACAATTTAGAATGCTTTAACAGAGTTGAATGATTTTTATTTACCTTATTGATTAGAAGTGGCCAACCTTTTTAGTTTTGAGGACTACTTTTATTGCAGAAATCGCTGGTAGTCTACTTATGTCAATATAGACCAGTGGTGTACAATTATAATGAACGAGAGACCCATAATCGTGTTTAATAGTAAAGTGGAGGGACGCAACTTTAAATAATAATAAAAACCTCCCACAGTTCCGCACCTCATAATAACCATATTCAGGAATATTCACTGATTCACAATATTCACGTAAATAGCAACGTGTTCCTTCACATAAACTAACTTCTACAATCCGAAAATAAGCTTTTCTGTAAATAATGCGCAGAAAAATGTTTTGTTGCGAAAAGAGGAATAGACTTGTCAACTTTAGAGAAAAATACACACTGAAAAAGACCGTTACGACCTTACGGTTATTACGAACGAAAAAAAAAAAAAAATAACATTTAAAACAATTTATTACACAAAACACTTATAAAATGATTGCTAAGAATACCGGCTTATTTAAAGCTGTATTTGTTATTACTTAAAGTTATACAAAGTAAGCAATGTAGTTTATACTGATTATTTTTAATGGGATTTCTTCATATATTAACTCGCATTGGAATCGATAGTATAAGAATAATAAGAATAAACCACCGCCAGTTACCTTTGTCGGTCTTACGCGTTGGCCAAGCCTGTTATAGATGAATGAATGATCTAAGATATATATGCTAAAATAATTCAGTTTCGTTTAGATATGCATCAGATGGTGACATTCCACAGTCTTTGAAACATCATATACATAATTATGAGCACCCTGTAGTTATTACGTGTGTAATTAATTCCCAGCATCCGTTCCCTTCATGTAGCAGACCGTCATTGTTGGGGAGGGGTTGGAGTTGAGAGGGCAGCTTCATTTTTTCACGTTTACATTACCCTTCATCCGCGTGTTCTCGCATACCCTCTCAGCCGCGAATACCACAACAGAACCCGCGGGTTTTTGTTGGAGTCGTGGGAAGTGGATGGTCCGTGGACGTCTTCCTCCATCTGGACGTCTTCCTCCGCCTTCCTTCATCCATCAGCACCTTTTTTTGTGGGGTGGTGGGAGTTATCTTTCTCGTTCGACAGTTTTTTATAGTCCTACGGTGAGGGCGTGCTTATGGGATAGTCAAGAGAGAAGCGTAGGTTCTCCTCGCAAGCGCCTTGGCGCACACTGAGACAAAACGTCAATCTAGCTTAAAAAAAATGAAATTGATCAAAACCATGGGTGACGAAATGTGTCTGATAGGGTAAAATCAAAGTTACATTAATCCATGTTTGTTAGAACAGTCACTGCCACAATATATGAAAATGGCCACTGTAAAATTGATTTTATTTGTCGGCTTTACATACCGTGAGTTGAGATGCCTAAGTTAGTAAGATATAGTCACGATATCATTTGGCCAAAGACACTAATGAATCTCTTATTTTTTTAATTATTAGTTGGAATCTGTACGTAAGTTTGAACAAGTATGACAGCAATAACAGCTTGTGTCATTGCATTTGTAATAGCAAATGGAGATGCGTGCAAATGGCGTATTATGCATAAAATTCATGTAGACTTAAAAATGTGCAAATGTTTGTGTTTTCTTATGGAATCTAGTGCAGAGAGTAGTATTTCTTCTTTAAATTTCGTGTATCATATCTTGCTATTAGCTGCTATCTTCTAAAATACTTATCTTTTTCTTGTGGAGATGCATACCTCTTAGGCGCCCCGAATAGCATCTGAAATGGAAAGACGAGAACTTTGCGTCCAAGTATTTCTCACCAAGTCATTTAGCGAAGGATTGTACAGGTATGTAATGGTAAAGTATAACCTAAATAATAGTTCTAGGGAGACATTAAAGAAGAATTTAAAATATATATGTGCATTCAAGATTGATTTCGACAAGAGATGGAAACAGTGCTGTAGAAGGAAAGATCTTTTTCTAAGAAGGTTTAGTGCTTGGGTTGATGGAAAAGTAAAAATATATTTTGAGAATAATTACTGTGTATCCATGGAACCTGGTCCGTCAGGAAGAGGGAGAAAAAAAAAGTTTAGTGCAAGTGGAGGAAACACAAAGAGAAAACGTCTGCAGTCTCTGATAGAAGAACACTCTACAAAAGAGATCGTATTAGCAGCTGGCGTTTCCCTTAGATACTCATGAAATAGAATGCCGCAGGAATTGTGAAGAATATCGTTCAGTCATCTCCGCGATGGCTACAAGATATAAACATGCTTTCGACTCACCTCTATGTGCACCCACGCCATAGTCCCAAGAAGAATTAGGTTTCCTAATAGATAATGACTTATCAAAACGACAGTATATTAACATACGTATGGATGCAAAAGCAAGAAATAGTGATATTTATCCTGCATATAATGTTCTGAAAAAAGCAAAACGTAAGTGTTATCCTTCCAAAATCTCTTCTTTAGAATGTTCTATCAGAGGCTGTACACGTTTTCTTTTTGTTTTCTCTCCACTTGGACTAAACTACTTTTTTTTTTTCTTCCTCTTCCTGAAGGACCAGGCTTCATGGATGCACAGTAATAATTTTATATATTTCTGGTTTTCGATCAACCAAGCATTAAACTTTCTTAGGAAAAGATTTTTCCTTCCTTCTACAGAACTGCTTCCATCTCTTGTCGAAATCAACCTTGAAAGCACATATATATATTTTTCGTCCTTAATGTCTTCTTAGAATAAGTATCTAGGTTATTTTTTGCTACTACATACTTATACAGACCTTCATTAAATGATTTGGTGAGAAATACGTAGTCGTAAAGTTCTTGTCCTTCCATATCAAATGCTATTCGGAGCGTCTAGGAGGTATGTATCTCTGCAAGAAAAGGATATATATTTCAGAAGACAGCAACTAATAGCAAGATATAAAACATGGAAATGAAAGAAGAAATACTACTCTCTGCAGTAGGTTCAATGGGAAAACACAGACATTTGCAGACATCTTTAGAATTTCACGTGAATTTTATGTATATTACTAAACAAAAATATACTTGCATGCACCGCCATTTGCTATTACAAATGCAATGACAAGCTCTGTTATTACTGTTGTACGAGTGGACTGTAATATCTTACTCACTTACGCATCTCCAATCACGGTATGTAAAGCCGACAAATAACCGTGATTTTACAGCGGTTGTTCTCATACACCGTGGTACTCTTCTACAAACAAACATGAATTAATGTACCTCTGACCTTACCCTATCAGACATAAGTCGTCACATGGTTTTGATCAATTTCAAATTTATTTATTTATTAAAGCTAGATTGGCGTTTTGTCCCACTGCGCAGTGTGAAGTTGCTGCGTTCACAAACATTTCCTTATTTATAAATGTGTATTTAATAACAGCTTCTTATGGGTACTAAAAAATCTTTAAAATCGGGTCCGGGCTCACCCTATCGTAAAAAGCCAAAAAAGTGAGAACGAGACACACTGAAGTTGTAGGTAGTGTGAAAAAGATAAATATCGCGGCGCCTGTAGTCCGATATCTTTAACTAAAGATAAAGATGTTGATAATGCAAATCCTGAAGCTAACTGTCCGAGTGCTATTAAGGGCATGACCCCTTTCCTCATTAGTAAAATTATTACTCATAACACTGGACAGGTTAACGATATCAAGAAATTACGGGATGGTACTTTATTGGTGGAAATGGTCGACGAGAAACAAAGAGCGAAGCTCTCAAATTAACCTCTTGGACCAGTGAACGTGTCGGTAGAACCCATCGTCTACAGAATGTCTCTTGCGGTGTGGTATCATGTTGGAACTTCGTAAATGCACCGGGGAGGAAATTAAATCGGAGCTGGCTGATCAACATGTTGTAGAGGTAGCTCTCTTAAAAGTAAGAGGTCAGGTGAACTCGCTGCTACTCAGTCACTAATTCTTATTTTCAGTTTGCCTACACTTCCGGATTACGTGAAGGCTGGTTATTACGTACGGACCCTATATTCCCAGTCCCCTGCGCTGTTTCAAATGTCTACACTTAGGGTACATCAGCACTTCATGAAATATGAGTGCTGCTCTTTGAGCGAATTGTTGCCAGGGTGCTCATGGTGTGAAACCCTGTACAGCGACCAAGCCCTTTTGTGTCATCTGTAGGGGGAGCATTCCGTCCTCGTTTTCTGTGCTCTTTACTACTGTTGCAGCCACCTCTTGTAGATCTGTGGTAACTCAAACGTTCTACGTTTCCATCCAAACTGATCTTGTTCCCGACAAAAATCCAGAAATTCAGACCCTAGTCGCATCGACTAGTGTACCTCCCAAAACCCTACGTTTCTTTTTTTGTTTGTACTGGTCTTCGGTGAACTCCAGCTCTTCGTCGCTCACGTTGTATCGCCGGCCTAATATTTAGCCAGTATATACGCCAACTCAGTGATATGGTCCTTTACCCGAAAAGAACAAACTATCCAACCACCACCATGTTCGTAAACCACCTTCAGTTTCTTTGAAATCTGATAAGGGGAAAGACAACCTGATGTTTACTAAGTGAACGATACTTGACCCACGTTGAAAGGTTCGTCTCGAACGTTGACCTCTGATGTTTTATTGTTTTTTTACGATTGTTATATTTATATATTTTCTGTTGCTACTATTATTACTATTTATTGTTATTGATATATATTTGTTACTCGCATATATTTATTATTTTATCTCTTCTTTTAGATCTTCTCTTTTGCAACAGTTTTTTTTTTTTTGTTAAATTTTGATATGTTTAATTTTTAGCTTTTATTTACGGCGGTCGTGTTGATCATGACAGGGATAAATAGCCTCGATGCTGACGTCCCCATTAGACCTCAATCAATCAATCAATCACTCTATTGAGCAGTCGTGTTGAACATGGCAGGGACAAATAAACTTGATGCTGACGTCTCCATTAGACCTCAATCAGTTAATCACTCTCTATTGAGCAGTGGTGTTGATCATGACAGAGACAAATAGGCTTGATGCTGACGTCCCCATTAGTCTTCAATCAATCATTTGCTCTCTATTAAGCAGTCGTGTTGATCATGACACGGACAAATAGCTTCGATGTTGTCGTCCCCATTAAACCTCAATTAATCAATTCCACTTATCCCATCCCAACCAAATCTCTGTTTTCTTACCAATATTTTGACGGTTCTTACAACAAAAATTCGATGATTAACTCGCTTCTGAATGAATCAGAGAACAGAAGAGAGTAGAGAAAGACTGCTCTTAAATCGAAAGAAAGTAGAATATATTCTGTATTACTTGTAGACAAAAACAAAATTTAACTCAAATAATAAATAGTTAATAACTTTCCTGTAAGTGTTCTGAAAATTGTAGAAAGCAACAAGCAGTTTCGACAGTCCAAATTCTTTCCTCAGTGTGATTGAGAAACTGAAGCTGCTTAATCCGTCTTCGTAATGTAATAAATAAAGCAGCTTTAGTTTTTCAGTCAGTGAGAAAATGGTCAGTGGTTCTACAAAACTGTTTGTAGCTTTCTGCGATTTTTAGGTTGCTTATATCCAAGTTTTTAACTTTATATTATGCATCTAATAGTATTTTTAAGCTGTTTTGCAAGTATTAAATATTCCTATGTAAAACTTAAAACCTGTCTGAAGGAGATCATGTAACTATTCTTCCTTTTTAAAGAAAATAGCACGACCATATTTTGCAGCAATATACTAACAAAATTCAGAATAAGCTCCACGTACATAAATAAATAAATAAAAGCAGTTGTTAGCGATCTTGCGTCGCAGTCTGAAGTTCCCAGGTTCAATCCGATGATAGGCTATTCTACCATTTTTCCATTTTTTCTTCGTTCAATCGATCTCATCAACCGAATATCGAGATGGCATTTCACGACGGGGTATCAAAATGTGCACTCACCTGGAATAAAACAACGTCGATTCTTTGAGACCGTGATGTGTAACGGACCGTTTCAGCCGATCCGTTTACAGAATAATGTTTCAGAATAATTTTGTAATGTGCACTTTTATTTCAACTTTCAAATGTCGACTGATTTATGTTTATTTTATTGTTTGTTATTTGCCGACATTATGTCAATCTGTACTTGTTTATTTTCATTTATTATTTGTTAATTAACTTATGTGCAGTGAAGCTCATATTTCATTTCTATTTATGTCTCTGGTAATAGGATATGATATTCTTTATCTGCACCTAGGATACTGCCAATGGACTTTCTAGCATATATAAATTACCTTTGAAAGTTTTGTAACCAAGATTGATACAAAATATATCTTGATACATTGTGTTGTCGTTAAAAAGGGTAATGACAAATTATTCTCAAACTAATCCTGTTTAATATTTTGGCTTAAGAATTTTCATGAAAAGGAAGAATCTGTAAAATATATTTATCTCGGAATCCTAAAATTGACATTAGCTGTACAAAACAGATCGGATGTATTTTTCCTTTTGATGTCATTAAACCAAGTAAGTTGTTCATAATATTTATTGCACAAAATGAGTCCTGAAGATAACGTGATCTTATGTTCTTCAAAATTGGGTTTGAGCAAAAGTACTAATAGCAATTAATTGATATTTAGTTTATTGGTCATAATAGAGCATCTAGCCTGCAATTTTGTTTAGTAAAATGGAACTGGAATTTGACTTACAAACATAGATGTATGTGTATATTCTTCGATATGTACTATAAATGCTTTTAAGATATTGAGTTACTACTGCAACAATTAATGAAAGTAGTTATTTCACTGTGCATGTATGAAGTTTTGTCAAATGCCCAATGTGCGAGTAAATGCTAATAATTGCAGAGCTGACATAATATGGTTTGCAACTCTCGAAATAAAATATGTATTAGTAACATATCATTAATTGCAATAATTTCCAGGTCTCGTTGAACACTTTTAAGACTGCTACAACTTATCTAATTGTACAGTATACATCCGATTATATTCACCTTCTTCCGAGGGCCACACCGTCGTGTTTCCGAACTTGCAATCTGGATAAAGTCCAGATTTTAAAGGCATTTCGGTTTTTTTTTTTTTTTTTTTTTTTTTTTTTTTCAAAAGTAAAACAGGACAGAACAATTCAATTAGTTACTCCCTTCGGCCTTCATCTGCGTGAGGAAGAGAAGGGTGTTTCACCACAGATGTTATTAGTCCTTTTGTGCATAGTCACCGTGCTTCGTGTCACATTTTTGCCAATGGTCCTTCAATTTGCGTACGCCAATTTTGTAGAAGTGTACACTTCGGGCTTGAAACTACATTTCTACTTCAGAAATGACGTCATACGTGCTGAAAAAATGGCGTCCTTTGAGTGGACGCTTTACTTCTGGAAAAAGAAAATCAGTTGGTGCTAGGTCCGATGAATATAGAAAGTGGGACAAGCTTTCATATCCTAACTGCACTGCCTTCACTATGGATGCACTAGCTGAACAAGATACATTGTCTACCAACAGCTGCGTCCATTTTCTGATCATTCCTCTTCGTTTGGTCTTCAGTTTCCTTCGTAACCGAGTTAGGAGATGAGAATAATACTGACTAGTGATAGTTTGAGGCTCTGGTAGATAGTCTTTCATTATGATCTCACAGTCCTAAAACATGGAGAGCATCACTTTGGTGGCAAACTTTTACATCTTTTCCTTTTTAGTGTTGGAGGAGGAAAGGTGTTTCTATTGTATGCTCATTTCCTTTATTTCAGGGTCTTGGCCAACTTTAATTTATTATGATTAGTCAGCCTAAAAGATCTTCTTCATTACAGTCACAGCGATTGAACATTTTCCTTGACACTTTCTCTAGACACAGCTGGTT
Source organism: Thermobia domestica (assembly GCF_964235325.1). NCBI lineage: Eukaryota > Metazoa > Arthropoda > Insecta > Zygentoma > Lepismatidae > Thermobia > Thermobia domestica. Next base: position 120,079,975 of record NC_137469.1, on the reverse strand, counting down.
ATGAATTATATTCCAGACAGATCCATAACTAACACTTATTTCAGTATCATCACTAAGTGGTTAACCACCTGTCTTCCAGTATGATCTCCACTTTCTTTGTCATAACGGCATCGTCTGTGAAAGATCGTCTTTCAGGTCTACGAGCGTCCTGAGTGGTCTATTTTCAGTTTGAGACTGCAGTTTCTACTTGGGTACTCTCTCAAATAGGATGAGCTTTCATTCCCATAAACTGCTTTCATCTCCTCGTGACTTGATTTTTCTGGTTTCCAGAAACTTCATAATGTGCCGTGCTCAGGTTTATCAATCATTGCATCTTGCGGTTTTTTTTTTTTTTTTTAAGTCGAGTACGAATTAGTATTTTCCTCGTAGTTCGTCTCCTTTGGTGGTTGCACAATTTTATATATATCTCGTAGATATAGGAATTTCCTGGCCGACTTTCCACTTTCTTTTCCATTTCTATTGTTGTTCATTGTTTATGAATCAAGTATAAATTGGGCTCGCAGGTTGTAACTGAAATTTGACATATAAATAAACAATAAGAAAAGGAAAAAAAAGATGTCAGTCATTCCTACTGTCGAACTGTTATTTCTGCTGCTTCATTCTTAGTTGTTTTTGGGAAGTAAACGGTTGTTACTTATATCATGTAATTAAATATAACCTATAAAATGGAACTAGAAATATTGCCCCAAATTCAAATGAATTATAAAAAAGAAGTAGTGTTATACCGAGAATTGGGCTCGCTTACAAATCAGCTCAGAACAGAATAGCTTTGATAATGATAATAATAATAAAAAGTATTTAATATTTAGCAATTTTAAGAAGTTTAGTTGGCTCAAATATTGAAAGTTGTTGGAAATTAACGCGGTATAGCAGTTAAACTCTCTTATTATTTTTTTTTTTTTCAATAAAGCCTATTTAATTCGGTGATAATGATGTTGGTGGTGTTTCCTTGTAAATGAATTACGTTTGTTGATATTTTCATAACCAAACTTATAAAAGCTAACAAAATAAAAAGAAAAGCGCTTGAACAATCCTGTCTATTTTAGAGGCTTTTGCGTATTGTTTGTTTGTTGTAGAATTGATGCATTTTCTCTCCCTTCTCGATGATTTGTCAGTGTATGCTAGTTGTTCTATCCTTATCATTCTATGATTTTTATTTGTCTAGGACTGAAAAGCTGATGAAAAGTCAGGGATGGATTCAGAGCTTTAAAATCACATGTAGGTTATTGGCAAATTGTTTGAAAATTGTAGTTTGGTCTGCTCGATGTTAGATATTTTTTTAATGTAAATTGTTTATGTAAGATTTTTTCATGTAGATACACATTGCAAGTTGGGATTCATCGAGGTGTAGCAAGAATATTTATCGTATTTATTAAAACAATTAATATCGGCAATGTCACTGTAAATTTTCATATTGTTTTTTTTGTAGTGTATAGTATTATAATACACAAAGTAATACTGTTTTGTAAGCGATACGTTATTTTGATATAAGAAGATGCTTATGTAGAACTTTTAAATTTTATACGCTCCAACATGAAAGTAAAAAAGGAAAAAAAAAAAACGATAGTGAAAATTTACGGGGTGCACGGTGGCTCAGTGGTAGAAGGCTTATCTCTGGTGCGTGGGGTCCCTGGTTCGATCCCCGATCAAGTAAGGTTCTGGTGGACAACAAAGGAGCTAGGGTTTTCTCGGGGTACCCCCGTTTCTTCCCACTATCTCATTCTACCATCATTCACTTGCTTTAATTGTCGTCTCCTTTAGCCTAACAGGGAATAATTGTGGAACGTTAAAGATAGTGAACATTTTCTAGACATGCCTATATATAGGACTGGATTGAATTTGAGTTTAGCGGCCCGTTCAGCAGCGAGAGACGTAAAACTACAGCTTAATGTGGAATCCGAACCACATAATCTCCCGTCGGGAATTGTACCCGAGTGTTCCACGTCAAAGGTGCGTACACAGCCATAGGGGGCCCATAAGCATATATAGAAAAGGAAACAAATTCCTTACCATGGTTTATCTGAAAGAGAGCATCAAGCATCCAATACATACATGCAAATTCGGTACATCTAATTAAAACAAAAGCTAATATTTGGAAGAATTTATTTCGTAGAGCGTAATTCTTTGCTCCAATGACAATGACAGAACAACGTAAATCGACTTTTTATTAAACATTGGGAGGTAAAGTGATTACATGATTAACACTTTGCAAAAATGGCTATATCAGGTCTCATCATCTCTGAAATCGGGCATTACTAAAACAGTTGATGATGTCATAATGTCATAAAATAAAGAGATATGATTATTTTATTCCATTAAAAAAAAGTAATAATAATAAGTTTTCAACAAGTATAATTTTAACACAGCATTAGTGCTCCGAAAGAACATTGCTGAAAACTAACAGGTTATAAAAGTTTCTTCACTAATCCATTTGATTCTGCAGGTGTGTATGGAATCTCTTGTTCATACCAAGACACTTATATAGGTATAACAGTAAGGGCGATAGGTATAACACACACACACACACTTGACTGAAAGAACATATTAGGATGCCAAGTACAATGTATCGGGCCTTTCAAAACGCCTCAAAGAGACAAAGTATAAACGCTGATAAAGCGGAATTGATAAAAATAATAATAATAATCATCATCATCATCTTTCATAAATAGGCAGGTTTACTTTTTTAAATGAAGGAATCAAAACTAAATTCGGACTTAGACAGTTTGAACAAAAGATGTAATAACATTATTGACACTGTGAGAGTCGTCACCACCCGCTAAAGAAGCAGAAAGATTTAAGATGTGTGTTTTACGAAGTAGCAAAATATTTTTGAGTTTGAACATTTAATTTCCGTCATTTTTCTTCTTAGATCGGCAATCTTTCGATTGATTTGATACAGCTTTCCATTCTTCCCCATCCTGAATCACACTTTTTTTTTTTTTTTTTTTCATTCCTATGTACTTCTCTTTGCTACATTTTGAATTATTTGGTCCGTATATTTCAGTCAAGGCCTTTTTCTAGATATTTTTCCTTCTGCTATTCTCTCCAGTGATTTCTCCATGTCTCGTAGTGTTTTGATCATTCTATCTCTTCTTTTCGAAATAATCTTTAGTATCTTCCGCTTTTCTTCTATCATTTCTATTGCTCATTCAATTGATACCTTATTCACCCATCTAATTTTCAACAACTTTGTATAGCACAACATTTGGAAGGCTTCCATTTCGTCGTTTTCCCTCTAAGTCGATGCCTTAGGTCAGGGCGCAAAATTTAAAAGTCAGACGCACTCGCCTATCCAAAAATGATGGTCGCCAGTATCTCTCGTGTACAAATTATGAGGTCCCCCCTCCCCCCACAGCCTTTGGTTTGAAAAAGAAAAGAGATAACATCAGGGCATAAAATTTCAAAACCAGGCAATTGGATTCAGGATAATCAATTTTGAATTGGAAAATTCATATATATGTTAAAAAATATCTTACGTTAAGACTTCACGTTTGTGTAACGCTCTCTCTCTCTTTCTCTCTGTACTGAAGTACCAGTTGTTGATTGCAGTGATAACGGTATCTTAAGCCCTACTTATTTTGTTTAGACACTGAGTTGTCTCCCAGCTGTTCTAGCTTCAAATAGCGAGAGAAACGATCCCTCGCGTTGAAGCAAACCATTTCGATTAAGGGTGAGAAAGGAGGGACGAATTACAACGTTGTGAAGACTTAGTTTCCATGTCTGTTGTGCAGACTTGATATTTTATATTTTCTCTCACTCTGTGACAACTATTTTCGTGCGAAAGAGAAACTGTACAAGCCCTGTGAGTTTAGGGAGAAACCAATCCTACTGAACACTGATCGCCAGCTCTAAATTTCTAGTCGCCAATGGCGACCTGGCGACCGGAAATTTTGCGCCCTGCCTTAGATCCATTCAACGCCACATAGACTTTCATCAGCCTTTTATTGAGTTTTTTGTCAATGTTCCTGGTTAGAAGCGTTTGCTTTTCTTCGGATTCCTTCTTCGCTTTAGCTAATCTGGATTTTACGTCTTGGTTGCGTCTATTATCGCTTGTTGTTTTACTCCCTAAGTAACAGAATTCCTGCATCTCTTCGACTAGGGGATCTGCTATTTTAATCTTCTTTTTTTCTTTTCTTGCTCATCTCGTAACGTTAGTTTTGCTCTTATTGATTTTCATGTTGAATTTGCTGCTAAACACTTGTTGCATTTCCTTTAGATCTGGCTTTTATTATTTTTTTTTTCTCACTGTCTGCCGACAGCGCTATATCATCCGCAAATCTAAGTGTATGAATTTTCTGTTCAGAACAGTTATTTTTTGACTGTAACTGTCCTTCATTTCTTTCATTGTTTCTTCAATGTAGAGATTAGAGAAAATTGGTGACAAAGAATATCTTTGCCTAACCCTCTTCTGAATTATTGCTTTTCCTCTCTCTCCTGCTACCTTAATTGGTGCCTTCTGCCTTTATAAAGTTACATCCTTCGTTCCTATTTACGCTGTATGCTTACTTTAGAATGCCACGTAATCTACGGTTTTTTAGATAGAAGTTGCAGAAACGGTGTGAAGTCAGCCATGAGTCTTTAGATAGTAGTTTGATTACAAAATACTGAAAACTGACATACAGTTATTAAGATAGAGATCAAATACAGCGTGAGCCGTGGTTCTTTAGATGGAAAACAGGTAGATCTAATATATATAAAGCTGATTTTTTGTTTGTTTGTCCGCTATACCAATCACACCATCTTCAGATGCTAAATCCATATTTTTTCAACAAAAAAATATTGCTACCTTTTATCGTTTTAGCTCAAAGAAATCGGAATTGAAACGTGAAGTTTTAGCAAACCAAGATAGAAACTCAAAAGGGCAGACGTAGAACATGTTGTTACCACTCCAAATCATATTAGAAATTTGCTTTTCGCTATCTGTTACCGTTTCTTAAGTTTATAGCGATCAGCAATGGAAACAGAAATCGTAGATTCTGGTACTTCCGGTTTGCATAGCGACATGGGGATGGAGATAAATCCATGCTTGGGACGCTGAACCCATACGAAAAAATTGAATCTCGTTTTTTTGGTGGTGGAGATTAATATTGGAAACGGAATTGATAAAATTTATACTACTTCCGGTTTTATTAGATGAATAGGAAATGAAACATATTCTTAGGACGCTTAATCAATTTTAAAAATTCGCTTGTTGCTATATATTACCATTTTCGTTCTTTGATGCTCAACGTTGAAGTCGAAAATGATGGATTTCTACAACTTCCAGATGGAATAGGGAGATAAGGATGTTGTTGAAACCCGTTCTTGGAACGATAAATTCAAATATAAAAAATACTCACTACCGTTTTTGTTCTGATATGTGTCGACAGAGTGACAAACGGCTTAACCGTTTTATAACACTCCCCTATTTATACATAGCATAATTATGAAGTTTGCAGTAAGTCATATGGATATTAAATATAGAAAATGGGTAGAAAATCCTGACAGTTTTCTATATCTTGTGAACAAACTTGTTTCCGGTAAAAATAGTGATTATTAGTTAATGAAACATTGGTTTGAAGTCTCACTTGTTCCACCTGTATTTTGTTTTCACAAAGGATAATCAACAGTAATGTAGTTCGTCTAGAAACGGTGATTTTCTGACACGATCCGTACTGAAAAAGGATCCGTACCTTTGCTGAAACCTTCACGGGAAGATCTGCAATCTAGGTGCTTTCAGTAATTGCAACTTTAGCTACTATTTAATACGCACCTTATCAAATTATTTAACAATGTTTATTATTATCGTACATGTTCGTAGTACTTTAAAAGATGATAAATATTCTTCAGCTACACTTTCTTCGTTATACTGCGATTCGTAGTTATTGATGGTGAATGATTGTATTGGTCTTTTCACATATATGAATAGTTTTTTGGCTGAGATGTCGCTGAAAAGTAGTGGATTACCGTTAATACATTATAATTTTTATATTACGAGGGAGAGTCCCAAAATAAGTTTCCCCAAGCGACTATGGACAAACGTGGGGATGCAAGACACAAAGTAGCATGTGATATTAAAGATCAGACGTACCTTTATTTTTCCACGTAAGTACTACGTACATTGAGACATTTGTCATACCGATCTAGAAGCTTCAAAAATCCTTCCAGGAAAAATTCAGTGCTCTGCATACGGAAGAAGCGTCGAAAAGCTTCTGAGACTTCAGCATTGCTTCAAAAGCACGTGCCGCCGAGAGTCTTCTTCAAAGCTAAAACAGAGGGAAATCACTAGGTGCGAGATCAGGATGGTGTGGCGGATGAGCAAGGCGCTCCCACCCAATAGTTGCAATGTGGTTATGAGTTCCCGTTGCTCTGAGTGTGCTCTCGCATTATCATCCAACAGAACACGTGCCCATTCATAACGGACAACCGCTCGCATTCCCTCCTTTGCCCACGACGTCAAAACACACTTCCTCTCCATAGCTACCAGGCTCAGACTGAGAGATTTGTCTCCACTTTGCATAGGCGCTGCTACGGCACCATCTGCAGAATCGCGGGGGAACGATATCCACTTGTGTTAAGTGTGTTGCGCGTGCAACCGCTACCTTGTTTCCCCCATTGCTGCTCACTTTCCTGGGGAAAGGGGAAACTTATTTTCTGACTCCCCCTCGTATTATTATTATTATTATTATTGCTGTATGGCATGGTACGGGTAGGAGAGAATTTGAGTAATTGGTTCAAGAGTAGTGTTCTGTAGAAGTTCCTTTTCTTATTTGTTCCCTTGCCTTCGTTTATTCTTTTATTGCAAGATAGTGGATTATCGTATTTTCATTTTAGTTGTTGTACTTTATTTCTGTATGCAGCATTGTGCATGTGGATTATAAGAAACTTATTGTTGTAAAATATAATTTGCTAAACAATGATTACTATAAAAAATACTTGTCAGTTTAATATCTACAAAAGTCATAAAATGACAACAGTGCAATAAGATAAATGACTTGCTTAATTTAACCTAAGTAACTGCTTGAGGTAAATTGGTACTTTATATTTGAAAATGGTATTTCTTTTACGCAGTGGTACCTAGAATCTAATAGCAGTGCTATCGATATCGGAACACATACAGAAACATAATTACTAATTACTATATTAATAATATTACTATAATATATTAATTACTATATTAATAATATTTAGTATTTATTCCGATTCGTGATTGAACTGTTCCATTTCTGTACTCTGGCTGTTAGAATGTCGGAGCCGACTCTAATCTATAAGCAATGATGCCATGTACGCCAGTATATGTTGTTTCTTCCTGATGAAACGGCGTATACGATTAAAAATAAGTTGGTATCAATTAATCTTCTAATTATGTAGTGGTTATAAGCAATGGTATTTATTAAAATTCTTTCTTACAATCATTTCTATTACGGGTACACAAATTGTATTTTACCACAAATTTTAAATTCAGAAATAAATTAATATGGTAAAGCCTCTATCGAGTAGGTTCATATAAAAGTACTACGGAAATAAAGTATTCTTTTTTCTTAAGAAAAATAGTGTTTAATTTTTTTTATCTAATGTTCTTTCTTTTTTTGTTCATTTTGTTTTTACAGACAATTTAGACAGAAAAGTATTATTATTGAAGCGAGGATCTACCATTCGTCATATAGATTAGAAATATATTTTCTAGTGTTTGTAATTGTATATTTTCGATGGCATACGAACGTCCCAACTATGATATATATATATATATATATATATATATATATATATATATATATATATATATTTGTAGAGAAATGTCTGTAGTAGCTTTCCTCGAAGTTCTCCCAAATTCTTTCTCTGTTTCATTATCATCCATCTCCTCAAAGACCTAATCGTTGGAGTTCAACAAGTAAAGATTTTATTTCTAACTTGAAAACTAATGTTAATCCGATATAAGGACGAAGATGCATTTATTTGTCAGTATTTCTGTTCAACAGTGATATTACAAGAAAAAGGAAGAAACAGTGAAAATGAAAGAAACATGGAAGGTGTTTTCTTTACAAATCAACCTATTAGTTATTGTTTAAATCGATTAAGGATAAAACCTTGAATTTAGGCCCAACTTTCAAGTTACCGCACTCTGAGATTATGGTTTTGTTATAAATATTATGATAGCAAAATTGTCTATTTTGTGAAACTTATTAAGGCTTCTGAACATCTAAGAAAGGTCGTTCGCTCGCTTCTACTTTGTAGGATCACTAGTTACATTTATACAATAAGCAAGTAAGAGATGTGAATATTTGTTATAATTCCGCAATACGCATTCAGCTCCACTGATTGTAAGAACAGCTTCTAATTTCCAATCGTAATTTTTTACATATTTATCTGTGTACATTGCCTCATTTTATATATCTCTTCGTGGTACATTTGAGTTATTACTGCAAGTAGCTTTCTATGATCAATGTTAGTGATTTGTGCGTATACTTCACTTGAATTCACTAGCTATATATTTCAGACTATTTTTAACGATCAAAATTTGCAGATGTTCTTTCGATGGAGTTATGCTATGTTATGTTGATATATATATATATATATATATATATATATATATATATATATATATATATATATATATACACTGTGTATATCTCCCCGTCGGAGGTATAGGACACTATGTCACATTTGTCTAAGTTTACAGGAGAGAAATTTTATCATGCCGATTGTTGCTTTTATTTATTTTCTTCTACTGCTTGTTGAATTATTGTAACAAAACGTTCTCACTACGTTCTTTATGTTCAACAAACAGTAGCAGAAAATAAATAGAAGCAACAATCGGCATGATAAAATTTCTCTCCTGTAAACTTAGACAATGTGACATGGTGTCCTATACCTCCGAGGGGAAGATATATAAACCAAGTTTTGCGTATTAACACACTTTTGTGTATAAATAATAAAATAGTTACTTACATTTGATGCGTTTTAAATTTAAAAATTCTCTACGAATTTCGCTCTCTTTCTGAAACCATTGTCTTCCAGGTTTTCTCAGCAGAACGCTGGATCGCTCGTATTCACATACTTCTGGCTGCTTCTTGGTATACTGAAAACAAACACTTTCACTTTATAGCACAGTTATAAAGATAGTAAAGCTATGTGATGCAGAAAATTTAGAATCAGAACTTTTAAAATGTAAAAATTCTGATTCTTCAAGTTTTCTACATCTCATAGGTTTATTATCTGTATAGTCGTGCTATAAAATAAAAGTGTTTGTTTCACATATACTAAGAAGAGCCAAAAGGATGTAAATACAATGATTCAGTGATAAGCTGAGAAAACCTACCAGTAAGATTTTCTGTGGCAATTCAAAAAACTAGTCCGAAATCATAGAAATCCTGTTCAGTGCATACACGTAAAATTATCTCTCAGGCCATATGAACTGCGATAGGCAGCATCGTGTCCATTCGTTCCACCATCTCTTCTACTTTAATTCAGTTTTGTTTGCCATTCACGTCGTTTAACTTATATGCATTATATAAGATAAACGTTTTACGATAAGCTAAAGATTTCTTTCATGCTTTCTGTATGCATGGTCTTACATTCGATTCTTAGTAAGGATACTTGCTTCGGATACATACACCAATATTATTTTTAATTATTTTGCATTTTGACAGGTCCTGGGACTAATGAGTTTTTTAAATTTTAGGTTTGGGTTGCAAATGTTTCTTCCATGTTTCTCGATCTTCAGCTTCCTCTTTTAACTCCCAATATGTTTCAAATCATTGATCAATTATGTTCTTCTTCCTACTCCTGGCGTTCCTTCCATCTTCCTTTCTATGGCGGTATGAAGAAGACATTTTCTTCGCCAGATGTGTCCAATTCAATTGGCCTTCCTACGAAGAATGCTAGCTAAAAGAGTCCTTTTTTCTCCTATCAGTTTTAAAACATCATTTGTTACTCTTTCTGTTCATTTTATCTTTTCCATCTTTCTCCAGCACCACATTTCGAGGCTCTCTAAATATTTCTTCTTTAATTTCCGTAATAACCAAGTCTCAGAACCATATACTCCATGCTCCATATATAGCACTTAACCAACTTCTTCCTTATTCCAATATTAAGCCTGCTAGTTAACTCTTTGAAGCACGGCGGTATATAAAATGTTGTATAATATTAGTACCACCGTGCTTCAAAGAGTTAATAGAGCCTCTGCGAATACAACCCAACCACAATGATTTGATCGCTAGTTGCGTTGGAAATTACAGCTAAATATTCCATAACAAAGTGTCACATAGTCAAATGCACAAGGCAATAGCTAGAAGTACAAAACAATACGTTCTCGATCAACGTTGTAAGTATTGTGTTAGTTTACATCTTTGCGTAATTTCAGCGTCTCGGACATCAAGTGATTGCTCTGAACCTATAGAAATTCGGATCCCTTTTATTTAAGAAGTCCTGTCTTATATAGTCTCAATTCTAAAGAAGGACGTTAACATTTAAGGATGAGCAAAACCAATTTGGATTTTTCCCGAAACCATTTTCTCCAAGAGAGATGTGAGTTTTTACTGAAACGTGTGATTTTTGCCGAAGCTGGTATCTATTCTTGTTGTTGTAGTACTCGTTTGCAAACAAGCTAACGAAGAATCAGAAAGTTTCTGATAGAAAATCGGCCCAGTTCTAGGTTTGGTAGAAGACAGAACAACTTTTGAAAATCCTGTTTTTGTGCCGACCAGTCCTTAAAAATCAATCAATCAATCAAATATTTCTACTTATTCTTTCTTATGGGTTGTAATTGTATTTTAGTCTCACTTTTGCTTTTATAAACTTTCTGTCAGATCAGTATATGTTTACTGTTTACCTTTATTAACTGTTCTACTTTACATCAGAGGATATAAATTTGAATAAAGATATCATTTTACGGCTGTCGGCATATATTGAGTTTTTTCCCCTTCTGCAGCTCAATTTCCTTCGTAGCTTCTGTAGCTTTCATCCGTAACCACACGATCGAGCTCCATATTTGACAGTTTTAAACTGTGATGTGGAAATAGACGCTGTCTGCATGATGACTAAAATGTACTCATTATTACGATCAATGCTTCCATGTAACAGAAACAATATAATTCTGATGGTTTCAGAAACGAATGAACTTAATACATCCTGATAAATATCCATTACAAGAAAAAATTGATGTACATGCCAACTGCAACAAACTCCAAAGAAATAACAGAAAACTAAAGAAAAACCTCACTTCGGATGTCCCACAAAAGAAATTCAGCACGATGCTGTCCTTTCTTTGAAGTGTTAAATAAAATGACCAGTCCGCGTGTAAACATGGAAATAAATCCCATGTTCTAGTTTTCGTTAAATGTGCTAAGGGTACAAAATAAGTAAAACCTAATATTACCTGTATCATCCGTTTATAGAATGATTTCTTTACTATATCTTACAAATTCGGTAACCTTCACAATTAAGGACGGTTTTTTAAGTTCGTATGTGAGGAGCATAGTGGGGTTGAATTTTTTCAATTTAGCAAGGTCAAAATTGTAAACTTTCGATGACGGATATCTTGTAAGGTGTCATAGCAGATGAAGATGACTATTAAATTACAGTGCTGCCAATCATTGGGCTTATTTTTATTGTGTAAATTTTAATTTTTAAATGAAGTTTTCCTATTTTATCGGAAGTCACCTGCCCAGAGTTCAGGTTTGAAATTTTTGTTTCAATAAAAATTGATCGGGCTACTAATTAAATTGCCTTAAACATACTGCGCAATATGTTTTCACATTTTTTGAAAGTATTAGATTGAAAACTGTAATTTCCCGCTATGCTCCTTACATCATCTAAACAGATCTTTGCTTGAAAAACAAAACTATTAAATTGAGCATAAGTATTGAAGAAGTAATTTTGGTAAACAGAAAATAGGTAAAATTTAGAGAAATCAGGAATCAGTAGCAGGAATCAGGTTCTGAAGCATATCTTTTAATATTAAAAATCGCCCTATGTATGAGCCTCAGAAAAAATATGTTTACTAGAATTGTGTAAATAGTAAAATAGCACCTGATTTTTAAAATAATGAATCAGTGTTTTCTTTTGTTTCAGTGGCGGATGTCCCATCACCTCCTCCCCCTCCCCCACCGTGTCTAATCTCACCGAGCTCCACTCCTCTTCTCTCCCCACCGCTGACGCCCGCATCCGATAGAACTCAGCTTTTCAATTCAATATGCGGTTTCAACAAAGCAGCCTTGAAGAAAGCTGTCACAGTGGACAAGAGCGGTCCCAAATTATGAAAATTAGCATTTTGTTCTAAGAAGAACGAAGCGAACGTTTTTAATCATCTGTTTTGTAGATAACCTCTTTACCTAATGAATGTGATAATTGTCAGATTGTGTGAGAAGAAATACGTGCTTTTTTTAAATGTTTATGAATGAACTGTCAGAGTGATCATGATTATTTATTTAGTACAAGAAAAATACACACTGAGAACCTCAAAAGTTCTTGTTGGGCCTTTTGAACTAATTGTCCAAGTAATTTCAAGTAAAACATGCATTTAAATGAGTTGAAAGAGGAACACATTCGAAAAACGTAAACTTTCTGACTCTAGGTGGAAAAAGAATTTCAGTGTGGACCTGAAATTAAGAAGTGTGCCCCTTGTTCCTCTCAAGGGGTGTAGATTTACAAAAGAAGAAAACAAAATAGCTATCACAGTTTAGGCTACCTATTTTGTGGAATGCGTACCCTTTTCAACTTACTCATTCATTTACAAGATGTGTAGACTTTATTGACCTACTCAGCGGACAGGAGTGAAGGGTTGTAATTGGTCATTTACACTGCTACTCAGGTCCTTGTAATGTTACACATTAAATAAACGTTTAAACGAGATGCCTCTTTCCGTTAAAAAAATTGTCAAATTATGTTCCATGTTCTCCACGAAGGTAAGACCATAACATGATAGTGTCTCAAGAATATGTTAAAGATCTGCCATATTTATTACTTTAGTATACATAAATGTCGAAGAATTAGTTCAGAATTTTTTACTTAACATCAACTTTTGGGAACCTCGGTTTATGTGTGTATATATATATATGAAAAAAAGAGTGATAAATATATATATAAATATAGTACTCTATCAACCCCAAAGAAGGAAAAAAAAAAAACTTATATAAAATTGTTGACTATAATATCTTTAATCACTTGTGATCGATATATTTTCAGCCGCTCTTACATAACAGTAAATATGTACAGTACCCATAACATAGTAGATATCTAAAATATTCAGCGTCTAAGTATGTTGTCAGGTATATACTATCTGTGGTGAAGTTTTTTTTTAAAGAAAAAGATATGTTTTGTGTGTATAGATATGGATTTAGATAATTGGAAGCATAATTTTTGCATTGGAATCACCCTACACTTGTTCTATCATTTGGATTTATATAAATAGAATATATATATATATTTCCTATTCATGTAAATAATTATAAAATACATATATATGTATAGTTAGAGTTTATGAAATTCCCAAAAGACTTGACGACATGTAGCAATTGGGAGCAAATATGGAATGTTATTAAGGTTAAATATATAGACTGAAATGCTTTAAAAGGCCATTCATTCGAGAACTTGTTTTTAGGGATGGTCAGAATATTCGAATAATTAATGATCTGATATCCGTTTTTGATGGAACGGATATTCGTTGTCAGAATAAGTTTAAATTCGTTATCCGGATAAAAAAAAAAAGTAAAAGTCAAGTCGAGTATGGCCATCTCTATTTATCTTGTGCCATCTTGCATGAGGTCTTAGATATGTGTAATATTCAGATCGTATTGCGAATATTATTTACATCAAGAGGTGGAAAAGTCATACAGCATTGTTAAGTTATGTAAGGCTGGTCCCTTCAAGCAGTTGGTTAAACTTGTAACGAGATGTGATTTTTCTTATTTATTGTTTGTTTCTTATGCAACTTTTTCTTCTCGATAGAAAAACTAACATGGTTGATATGCATAAAGAGAGTAACAGTGAAATACCAGTATAAGGAAATTTTGGGGATTTCCGAATTTAATTTGTTAGAGTAAATTTCGTTATACTGAAAACCACGTAGTTGATCAAGTAAGTAAAAGCTCGTAAGAATCGATTCTACCCTTTTTCCTGGATCTGTTTCTTTTAATCGGAACTAGGTAATTTATCTGAAATACGTGGGTCGTTCAATATACAAGTTTCCCTAAGCTGTAAGATATATATATATATTTTTTAAGATATTTATAAACTGTGGGTTCTTCCTCACCTCTGCGCATAATCCCCATTGAGATTTAGGCATTTATCTTACCGTTGCATCAATTTGTCAAAACCTTTTTCAAAAAAAAAAAAATCAAGGCTCTGGCTATTTAGCAGCACTCTCCTCACATTCTGCTTCGCTTCTTCACCTGTTTCGAAACGTTCACCTTGCAATGCAAACTTTAACACCGGAAAAAAGATGGAAGTAACTCGACGCTAAATTGAGGCTGTATAGAGAGTAGGGTAGCCGCCCACCTTGATTCTTCAATTTTGTGTCTTGTTTGCGTAATGAATGGGGGTGGGCGCTATCAGGTTCGACATAAACGACCTGGTTTCCTGTCAACTGGTGATGAAGAAGTGAAGCGGAATGTGAAGAGATTACTAACTATCCAGAGCCCTGATTTTTTTTACAAAGGGTTTTTACAAATTGGTGCAATGGTGAGATAAATGCCTGAATCTCAATGGAGATCATGCGGATTGATTGATTGATTGAACGACCCACATATATAAATAAACAATGAAAGAGTGTAAGTGTAGCAGCATGAAGCGTAGTTGCTCAGGATTTACGTATATTCAGTTATTTGTTTGCAATTGATCTTTTTAAATAAATAAAGGTACGTATTAAACAATTCTTCAGGAGAAATGTTGCGTTAAAACACGCAACATGTACATAATTAAAACAATAATTGCGATTAATTTTTAATATAATAAGAGAGAATCTATCTTAGATACAACTTAGTTCATTATTTCTTGCAGTGGAAGATTCGTAAAGGTTATTTAATGGAATAACGTTTATTAGTTGCTTTCAAATCGCTATCCTGTTCGACTGATCTTGTACATATATGAAAAATGAACACCATATTATCTGTATAGTGAACTGACTTTATTTTTATTTTATTATTATTTTTTTTTTTAGTTTACTATCCTACGATTGTGCACCGAGGTTAAGGTAGGCGGCAATAATAAGAAGGTTGGTGGATAATGGTGGAATGAAGAAAGTGGGAGGAAACGGGAAATACAGAGAAAACCCATGCACACGGCTTTCGTCCACCACGAATTTCACTTAATAAACTAATTTAATAAGAAAGCTATTATGAAACAGAATGAATAATATTTTGAAAAGTTGAATACAGGCAAAAAGACGAAATTCTTCTAGTCCCATCCTAACTCGACGTCGATCTAATGTGGGCCGAAGGGTGGCCGAGTTTGTGAAAATGCCGAGTTATCGGCAATGGGATTAAAAAGAATAAGTGCGAGTGTTTCCTCAGAAAATACAGTACTGTACTTGTATGTTTTGGTTGTTTGAGAATACAACAAAGAATAAACTGCCAAATTATCCTTAAACAAAGGAAAAGCACGTACTTTATGAAGACATAGAGCTTCTACTATACATGAAAATGAAAATTAATGAATACACACTGTACAGTAATTTACCTGTTAAGACAGGTCTCAGAAAAATATTTTATGAAGGCATAAAGCTGTCTTATCATGAAAATTAACTAGCCGACTTTGCAAAAACGGGCTTTTTCGCCCTGACAAGGTGTGGCCTAGTTAACCGGATTAGCATTTGCTCAAACGATATTTTGTGGGAGTAAATCACAGACCACTGAAATAACAGAAAAATTGAACAAATAATGAGTTTGCTGTAGATCATGGAAATTTTTAATTTCCATTTATTAACAAAGGATAGTTTATGAAAATTATTGCAGAGAAGTTAGTATCGCAAGAAGTTTGTGGCTGATGTAAAATGTTTTATGTATATGTTATTGCAAAGTTGTGTGGGAAGAACATACGTGTTTTAACAGTGTGAAAAGTTTTTATCGTTATTAGTGGCATCTTATATGTAAGATTAACAATTTTGTCGCTTATAATTCAAGAATAGAAGCACTACAATGATGATGTGCGAAGTTCTACAATTTATACTAAATGTATGGGTTTTTACTTAATTTTCTGAATTTTAGTAGTTCAAGAATACCTCCCATGTAGATCAAAATTCAACAATAAACACTTCAACGGAAGAATTGTTACTGAAGAAAACTCCCGAGTTAAAATAATTTAAGAAATATAATACATTTTTTAAGGTTAGTTCTTAATTTTAATTTACGTTGTTTTTTTTTTTTAAAAGCTTTGGTATCAGTGATCATTAACTTTTCACCCTGATTTCATATTGAATCGTCCTAGTAGAATTTTTGATTGTGGTAATCTGTTACTATATCAGGATCGCATGCAATTGTGCCATTTCGTGATTTAAAAGTTACATCAAAATAAATATCAGCCATGTTAGTAGAGAGCATAATATGTATATCCTGAGAGTTACATTTTTTGTACTGCTAATATCTTACAGTGGTTTTCGTAATGTTTTTGTATACAGATAATTGTTTCATGTTGTATTTCTTGAATTTGTACTTGTTCTGTTTAATTTCTGTTTCAGCCTGCAGACATTTAAGAGAAAGTACTGATAATCCGGATGACACCAGATGTACTCATAGAACAAGTTACAATTCTTTATGTTTGGAGTTGCAGATTACTCTTATTTTGTAGGCTAATTTTCATCATAATCTTAGGTATTGTCATCACTGAAAGATCATTAGCCGGAAATTAAAAAGTGTTTATGCAGTACGGTCCTTCGTAATATCGTTGAGAAGCTTCTATGAAATACGCTCCTTTGTAATATCTGTAAGGAGTCTATGTAGAATGTGGCTGTTCGCAGTACCTTTGAGAAACATCTATGAAGTACTGTCCTTCGCGGTACCTTTGAGAAGCTACTATGTAGTTCGGGCCCTCGTAATATCTTTGAGAAGCTTCTATACAATACGGTCCTTTGTGATAGCTTTGAGAAGCTTGTGTGAAGTATAGTCCTTTGTTTATCTTTGAGAAGCTTCTATGCACAGAATTTTACTGCGGCATTTGAGGGAGAACGTGCATCGAAATGGACTGGATCTGTGGCGCGTGAAAATTTACATTCTTTACGACGACAATGCACCAAATTTTCCTCGCTTCTGTTTCCAAATTCCTCATTTCACATGTTATTGGTTGTGCACCCTAGATCCAGCGTGAATTCCAAGTTATAAAACTGCTTACGCAAAATAATGTTTAGATCACATTTCAGCTGTGGCAGGAACGGTACATGGCTGTGCAAGATGACTACGTATTTCCAAGGAGATACCACTCAAAAATTAGGTACGAAATCTATATTTTTAGTACATACTTACGAAATACTATAATGTAAAATAACTGATTTTTTGGAGAAGTTCCTCATTGTCGCTGATTAGTGGATATATTGTTGCTTAAGTTTCCCCGCTGTTTTCTTCCATCATCTTTCGTCTTAACTTAGAATTTAATGGAAGTTTGCTCAATAAGAACTTTCACGTATATTTTGTCTTTGTCGCTGATTATGCTTGTTGGTAGGATATGCAACACAACCTGTGTTGGAATAAAATGGAAACCAACTCTGGTCTATTTAAGTTTACTACTGACAGTCGCGGCACTATATGGCACAGGTACAAAGCTTTTCCTTCCACCGGAGTCAACGGCAACGTTATTATTGTTTCGTCGGTTATTACTCAGATAAGCATTCTGATACGTAAGCAGCATTAAACTAAAGATATACATATATATGTTCGTTTTTAAAACTATTTTAGAAAACCAAATTGTACGACATCTGGTGTCATCATTGCTCATATAGTGCTTCAATAACTAACTAGAATTAGATATCATTCTTGTTATTCAATTTTTACGAACTCCTGTTATATTATACTGTAATTTTTACCTACATACAGTGTTTTATTATGTTATACTTCATTCGTTAATTTAGCAGCTGTATCAAAGTCGTTATTTTTATTTTAAATATAATTTGTTTCAAATAAAGTATAAAACGTACCTAATTGTGATTAAAGTAGTTCATATATGTATATAAGTAGACACAATGATTATTATTTTTGAAAGACACGGATTCTAATCTTGCCTGTTTAGCTTTAATTTGCCATTTTATATGAAGATTATCATTTTTATTTCTGTAAAGAGTTTTAGCCACACTCCCGCTGCAGATGAAGTTTCTTTATTGTAAGAAGCATTATGGTAGTGACCCTGTATCTTCGGCTGCTTGCTCGCGATTAAGAAGTCGTATTTTCTAATAGGAATTTGCATTCCTTTGTGTCCAGTTTCATCTACGTATTATTCCATCTATGTGGTGTATTTTTAAAGACTCAAATGAACATGGGTTGATTAGTGTGATATCTGAGCTTTCTTCCCATTTTATTCTACCATCCGAAGTAAAAGTACATGAATCATCGTATTCTGCACGGAAAGTCTAAAAATTAAGAATATCACCGAGAACATAATAACAATCTTCTACATTTTAAACTGAGCGTTTTGCGACAATGTTTATCAGATATTTCATATCTTTTTGTGTGACGTTTATTCTAAGAAGTTTGGGAAGTTATTTGCCAACATGCTGTGTACGTAAGCAAACGAAAAAGTGAAGAGATAACATCCTATTGACGATAGAATCAATCTGTGTTCCCGTCACTGTAATTTTTCGGAATTGGTGTAGCCTCAATCGTAATGCCTTTTGCTATGTAAAACATGTATTGTCTTCCTCTGGGCTTAAAATGGTCGTGTTCTTAGATATGATTTTTGGTTAAGATATTGTGCAGTCCGAATCTCTTTAAGCTGTAAGTGTACGCCTTGTGCAAGCGACAGTCGTGAAAATGAACGGTAAACTAAATTAAGAAAGAGCCTGTTTGTTTTATCTGTGCTCTTGATAGCGCTGTAGTTTTGGGCGAAAATATCCCGTCTGAAGGAATAGAGGATGTACTGTCGTGATACCATTTTTGTTTTGTTTTATTCTTTTTTTTAGCCCATTGGTTTATATAGTTTTATATATATATATATATATATATATATATATATATATATAATGAACTGGAACTTTGGTGGTTTGATATTAATTTCTTTCTCAAGTCTGGTTTTTCCTCAAGCCTTCGGGTCATCTGCAAATTCACTGCATACTAGCGACATCTCTTGGCGTTAGGTAGGGGGCAGCGCAGCTAGCGACAACTGTTCGCTTGACTGAACTCTTGGGAGTGTGACTGGCAGACTGAGAGATATGCTGTTATAATCTAGATAAATGGTTCTTGCTTTATCAAAATGCATTTCTATTGTACATATTATTATTATTATTATTATTATTATTATTATTATTATTATTATTATTATTATTATTATTATTATTATTATTATTATTATTGCTCATCAAGCATTAAGCATTCTGCGTTTCGGCAGGTCCTGGGACTAATGAAGGTTTTCATGTAGGTTTGGGCCTGGAAATATTTCTTCAGCTTCCTCTCTTAACTCCAAATATTTTCTTTTCTTCTGTTTTTGGAATTATCGATCAGTTTCGTTCTTCCTATTCCTTGCTTTCCTTTTATTGCAGTATGAAGATGACAATTTCTTCGCAAGATGTGTCCAATTCAGTTGGCCTTCCTATTAAAGATGCTGGCTAAAACATTCTTTTCTCTCCTACCCGTTTTAAAAGATCTTCGTTTGTTATTCGGTGTCCATTTTATCTTCTTCATCTTCCCCTAACTTCACATTTCGAAGCTCTCTAAATATTTATAGATTTAATATTACTTAAATTTGGTTTATAAATTCTAAAATTACACAGAATTTAATTTTCACACAAAGCAAGGGACGTTTAAATAGATTTGAAAAAAAAACTAAAAATCAGTCCATAAAAAATCCAGTTAATCTGTAATAAACTCTGCTAAAGACCGTAAAGAGGATGACACGAAACATACATTTATGAATAGGCTTGCATTTATAAAATAATTAGGAATATTTAAATATGTTCGCCTAGGTGTTTATGCAACTCGTAGCTCATGTGTTTTGAGTTTGCATACTAGCATTACACGAAACGTACATTTATCACTGAACACGATATGGATTGCCACCGTTAAAATCATTGTTACGCATGAAGACGCTAACGGATTGACTTCATTAGCAAACCCGGTTGGGATAATCACTCTAACTCTCTCTTACAGAAAAAAAAAAACGAATAAAAAATTCACTTTCGTTCAAGTTATTGTGTGGAGTAACGGACGGACAGACGTACTAACAGTCTTTGAAGGCCCACTAGCCTGATTCTAACAAAAAAAAAAAAAAAAAAAAACTTTCCTAGATACCTAGGTAAACGTAGGGGGTAAAACGTACAGGTGGCACAAGTAATCAACCTCTGAAGCACACGTAATATTGTCGCATTTAAATACTCAGTTTGAGCTGTTTAACTGTCAGTTCGTTGAAATTTAATATCGACGTAAGCAAAAACATTCTCAAATGACTTGGAATACCAGGAGAGAGTAATATTTGAGCAAATTAAACGTGATATAAGTATCTTTAAGCGTGTAAAAGAAGATACTCTCATGGCACAGTGCATACTGGTAAATAGAACAAAATCTCTTTAACAAAACTTTAATAAACTAAAGCATAGTAAGTAAAAACAAACTATTAGTAAATATACTTCGTTCATAAGTAAACAAACAGAATCAACTGTTGGGTTGGAAACAATAAATTTTTGTCTGTAACATTCAAAATATGTGAATTTACCAAACTACTTAGGTACAAATTTTCACAGGATATTATTATTATTATTGAAATGGTTATCTATATTGTTTTGATTGATTCTTCGAATTTTATATATATCTTACGTTTAATGCATAATGAATCTATTATAAATCTGCTATTGAAACAGTACATTACATACGGCAGTACTTTCTCTTTATAGAAAAGGTAATTATTATGTACCTGAAAAATCCTTTATGCTAACAATTCCTGTGCTGCGTGTCTTGTGTATTTAAATCAGTATTACTCCAAACTGTTATTAAAATACATATTCTTCTATCTGTAAAAACGTGTTAAGCATTTAATTGTTTTTAAATTTACACTTTTTTTCTTAAAAAAAAGTAAATGCACTTATACAAAATATTCATTTTTAATCTTCCATTTTTCTGTTTAAATATTTTAAGTTGTTTTGATAATTGTTTTTGTAGCCAGCTAAGATGTTTGTATTTGTTTTCTTGTTATACGTCTGTATATGAAGCAAGTAGTCGGGGTGAGATCTAGGATATTCTACTGGAACTCCCGCCCTTCCCAGGACTAAATGAAACAAATATTTTTTGATAGTTTTCATCGTGCAGAGTAAATTTTTTGATGTTCAGAGAAGAAAAATGGATTTGTGACCGATATACAAGACAAAGATTAGTATTCTCATCCCTAAAAAGGGTTACTTTAGCTTTTAAGAGCGAATATTTTAGAAACTATTGTGTTATGTACATATATATCAAAATAGTGAAAACTTTCCATGATTAGAATGAATTTCTAAACTGTTTTGCTTATGGGACGAATGGTCGAAATCCATTTTGGAAATCAGTACAAATGTCCAGAAACAGCTCTGAGCATCAGAAATGTATTGCCAGTGGAAGGGAAATCACGAATCTTGATGAAAAACACTTGCCAACTTCTTCTAATTAGTATAGGATGATTACAAATGATTTATCGGGTTTTTGAAATTATATATAAAACATAAAATAATGAATGATATACAAAAATATACAAAGACTTTCCAAGTTTCAGGTATACTGATACAAATATTCGATGTGACTTCCTTTCGACACGACACACATCCATGCGGTAGTCTATTTCATTCCACACACACTCTAGCATATCTCTACTAATGGTTGTAAATGCAGCTGCAATGCGATCCTGGAGCTCACCCAGTTGTTGGTAGTGGAGACACATTCTCCCCCCCCCCCCCCCGAAAAATTCTAAACTGTCAGATCGAGAGCTCTGGGAGGCCGTGGGAAAAGCGCCAAGTCATCCTTAGCACATCGCCCAATCCAACGGCGTGGGAATTCTTCGTTCAGGTAGCACATAGATGTGTGTCGTGTAACGAAAGAAAGTTATATCAAACATTTATAATAGTATATCTGGAACTTAGACAATTTCTCCATATTTTCATGTATCATTCGTTACTCTATGTGTTATACACTTTGTAATACAGTTCTTTCAAACCCGATTAATCATTTACAATCACCCGATATATTGCTTGCTGCTAAATGCTGTAGGATAGATACTAAATAATTGAAATATGGACACACTTACTAGAGTTTCATTGTGCGTTGACGTCTTTGTCGATGACTTCTGAAAGTTGCTAATCTGGAAACACGTACCAGTTTTACGCACAGGAAGGATAACAGGCTAAACCAATGATAAATCGATAAACTGTGCATCTATGCGAAGGTTTTTGTCTTCCTGTGAAACTATGCTGAGAGAAAAGTAAACACACTCACTTCTCAAAGCAGTAACGAACTCAGTGTTTTTTAAGTACGGTGCACAGTTTATAGATTTATCCCTGATTTTAATTTGTTGTCCTTCCTGTGCGAAAAAAGTAGAATAAGTTTCCAGTTTAGTAACTTTTAGGAGTCATCGCCTAAGGTGTCAGCGCACACTAAAACAGATTGATTTAAGTACAACTACTTCGTGATACAAGGTAAGACTTCATATTTGAGATAGTATCTCGTTTATTTTTGGCTAGAGTAGGATTTTGACTGTCCTGTGAATAAAACTTTTGAAAAATTCATTCTGATCAATAAACGTTTCCTCGTTACCTTTTCACTTCACATGTAGTATTTTTGAAACTACATCTTTGAAAGGCAATGTGTCTTTTTAAGAGTGCTCATATGGACTATTGCCTTAGATATTAGTCACAATGACCCCCCCCCCTTTTTTTTTTTTTTTTTTTTCATTCTCCTAACATCAAAAGTTCGATTTAAGACGATGAAACTATAAATAATATATGTTTCGTTTAGTGGAGGAGGATTATGTTAGATCTCTTCTTGGTGAGAGTATTCTGTCATCGAAGAGATGTGAAACAAGTGTATAATTACCGTGTTCAAAAAGAAAATATTTATAAATATATTCATATATATATATATAAATATCACATATATATATAAATGTGCATGATTTCAATGTGAGTGTTTATTTTTGATACAGCTGAATCTCACATATTGTATTGTGAAAAATGATAAATGTTAATTTAGAAAATATAGCGCCTGTGTTGTTTTTTTGCTAGAATTTGTTGTTCTCGATGATGTCTGCAAATACATCATACAAGAAATGGAGTATTTTATTTTAATCCTGTAAATTATAATCGCAAGAAGTTCGAACGTATCTAAGACCATATACTTATTATTATTATTTTAAAGTAGCATATCCATGAAATTGTGACATTAGGTGTCAGATAAAAGGCAAACTAAGCAAATCTTACACAGAGAATTGATTGAAAGAGAATCACTGTTAGGCAGCTCGAAAACCACGTCGAGAAGTATATGATACTTAACTAGACTTTCTCTGGAAAATTCCCTTACACAAGACACACCTAATCGCGATTTCTCTTTCAGTGGATGTCTTCAGTATAATTTGCTGAGTTTGCTCTTTGGCACCAATACCTACAAGAAGTTTAAAGATATGCTAGTTTTAAGATTGACTTCCAGTGTTCATTTATTTTTATCATATGAAAAATCACTTTTATTATTCTGATCCTGTTAATTGAAGACACCCTTTATATATTCATTCCATTTAAAATGACTATAACCTTCACAGAAATACTTGCTCTATTCATGAACTTTGAAATTTTTTCACTGTTTTGTCTCAAGAAACGTAAATATTTTATCTCTGACGGTTATTTTGGAATCAAAATACGTAATATAAATTTGAAATTTGTTAGTTGGTCAATTGTAAATACTAAACTAACGTTGTCGTTCGTACGAAAGATAGTTCAGTTCAGTTCCCTCTCATTGTGAGAGACTCTTGCTGTGGGTAATGAATCCAATACACCTGCTTTAGTAACCGATGAGTAATTGGTACAGTCCCCAGCAAAAAAAAAAAAAAAAAAAAAAAAAAAAAAAAAAAAAAAAAAACCTGCAACATGAGCATGTAAATTTATTGTGAAACGACGAACTCTTTTGCTCTAAAATAAGTGTGCAGGGGAGGACGCCGAGGTTTACCCCTGGCTAATTCGTGCCACTTAGACATTATGTTGATTCCCTTTACTGTTAGGCGTAGTTTCACAAACTTACATGCTCATGTTGCACGTTTTTTGCTGCGGACTGTACAATTCATACATATACTGGATGGTACACTTGTTGCACACATTTAATTTGTAAAGTTCGAGATTGATTGATATTTATTTGTTAGTTACTTAATTGTTCATAGGGCTGTAACGTGACAAAATTGTGTCGAGCTCTTATGTTAAGCTATCGTTCCCTCTTTATATTAGTTATTTGGCGTGGGAGACCCGGTTGGATCATATGTGGTTCGGACCCCACGTTAAGCTGTTGCCCCATTCTCATATCGCTTCGCTGCTGAACTGGATGTCAAACTTTACTAACCAAATATGCACTAGTTATTATTTTAAAGTATGTTATTCAGTATCGGCTCGTAGCCTGTACAAGTACCGGTTGCAATGTTGCAATATCAAAGGTATGTAGGTACGCGCAAGTGTTCCCCTCCCCCAGCATTCTTGAGTCTTATCCAAGAAATATTCAGGAAATATAAAGAGGAAAGTCTTTTAAGTTATATTTGTATATTATTGATTAAATTATTTTTCTAATATTAATTTAATATATAAGCTATTTCCTTTTTTTTTCAAACAACCACTATCAATGTACATTTATACACTATTTATATACAAAACCTCTGCACTCATGTTATTGAACACGAGATAAATCGAATATATAGTATGTGCTGTAAGCCATGAATGATGGCGTTAATCCGAAAAGAAGAAAAAAAGCAAGAAAATTGCATGCACGCAGTTAAACAAAATTATTTAATTATATAAACTATGCATTATTTTAGAATGGAAGGTCTTTCTTCGATCTTTCGGGCTTCAAATTTTTCTGTGACTTTATTGAAATCTGAAATGCTGCTCGCCAAGTTTCTCTGAATAGAAAGCATCGCTACCGCAAATATTTTCCGCTTTATTTTCTTTAGCGTCCAGAAACACCACTCTCCTCCGACAATATGCATTTTGTTAGCATTTCTTTATACGGAACAAAAAGTCCATTTTCAGGAACCACGTATTTTTTTTTGTCTGTAAAGAAGCAGAAAATCTAAGATGTTTTCCTTTGAAAATGAAAAAAAAAAATAGTTTAACATTCCAGCAAATTAGGCTAAAGAAGACAGATGAGAATTGGAAGTGAATGATTTGATATTAATTTATGCTCTCCGCCGGAAATCTAACACGGAATCATGTGCACGAAAGACACAGAGCTAGGAATTAGACCAGTAGTAAGACATTTTCTTCTTGGAGACTCGAATTACCCCCCCCCCCCCCAGAATAGGATTTTTTTAAAAATAAATCTTATCCCAAGAATGTTCACCTTTGTATTATAAATGTTAAATAAAATCTATTGACTTCGAACGACCGCCCCCCAAACTTTCAGCCTGGATCCGTCCCTGCTACCACCAGACTTATATTTGTTCTTTGCGAGCTTATGTTTTGTGAATAACTTCTTTCTTCCACGCGTCTGTATCTTCCTCACCCTATCAATTGAGTCAAACGCTGCTAAGCGGAGGAATTCGTAACTATTACAGAAGCTGACCAGTTGCGGAAGAAAATGCAACCGTAAGAGTCCAATACGGGAAGATAGGAGCGTTGCAAGAATAAATCCACTTCCCCATGTTAAGAGATAGGAGCTCGCTGCCATATGCTCAATGTTACTGCTTCCAGTGGCAACGTTCGCTGCCACTGGAAAGGTAAATCTCTCTCTTTCTTTCCGTTTTTTAATTGACTTTTTTTCAGAAATGCATCAATACGGTTTTGCGTTCAAGACCAAAGGTTTATTTTTTACTGATACACTACTTTAACACTTAAAAATATTTTTAGTATTAAAAAAATATCCGGTTGCACAACCATGCAACATACAGTACCAGCCGCCACTGATGTTATTTTGTTTCAGATAGAATAGTATGAGTTTATATATACAAATTATTGCTTCCCAGAAGGAATTTTGCACTAAAGGGGTCATGATAGTATTCTAAGCATAGGTTCTCTGAAGATGAGGTAAAGGCAGCATTGGAAAATTTTATATAAGGTATCTTCTACTTTACAGTAACATAGTGGAGAATCAGTACGTTTAATATGAAGTAGTTTGGCCGGTGTGAGTATTGTGTTAAGCCTTAATCTAATTAAATTAAGTACTCCAGGTCTGTTCCAGGATGAAAAATGGACACAATTTTTGGAGATGATATCGTGCTTATCGAGCAATAATGTATACCAGGGCCTGTACGATTTATTTTCTTATGTTTATTTCACAAAGACAGATACTGTTTTGAAACTGTTGGATGTGAGACAAGATAGAAACACGAGGTGCTACACACATTTTAAAGCCAGTATTTTCCTGTAACGATTAATATTTCAAGCAAGTGTTTTGACAGCTACCTCCACAACTATCTTCCACAGCTGTTATATTTCGTGATTTACGCCCATTCATTTGTATCACTGTTGTTAGATTTATGCCCTATAACCAATCGAGGATATTCATTGAAAATTTAATGCTACATGCCGTTTTAATGTATGTGCGGAAGCCAAAATTTATTCACGAGAAATACGTAATTGTAGATAACTCAAGTTGGTAACGAAAGACTTGCATCAATATCTTCCACTGCTTGTTATTCGAGTAACATCATTGTTTCATATGAATAATTCTATAGAGAGGAGATAATTGACTTAAATTGATGGGATATTGCGTACTTTCTGTAGAATTGCTAGGAATTAAAAAAAAATACTAACCTTTAACTTTTGGAACGTGATTAGGGTACAGCAAGTGACCAACATATGAGTACAAATAATAGTCCAGCTTTACTGTTGAAAGATTGATGGAATTCTAGATTATTAAAAAAAAAAAAAAAAAAAAAAAAAAAAAAAAAAAAAAAAAAAAAAAAAAGGACAGTACAAAACAAGGAGAGTTGTGAAGGAGTTAGTTCGCTGCATACCTGGCAACGTTATCTTTTTAATATATCATTTACCGCTTTACCTATATGGAGCCCAAACGGTTGGTGCGATTGGAAAAGTTCTACTATTTGAGGTTGAAAACCACCAATTTCCAATCAATAAATTTCCCCTCTTTCCATGAGTCCGTATCTTTCTCTTAACGGAGCTGGCCTATGGTTCCGGACTTCTGTATACCCGGTATTCAACACATGCATTCAAGCACTTACTGTAACATGATACCATTTTTTTTTTCTTTCTTCTTTCTGCTGTTGCTGCTAATGTACTCAACCATATATGATAGCCTCTTAAGTTCATCTCTGCAGTTGGAACGTACTTTCTGGAACATTCGACGGTAGCACGCAACATACTTCGGCTACGACTCTTCACTTTGAGCTAAGCAAGAAGACGTGAACTGAGTCCTCAGCGTGTGCAACATAATTCGGAGTCCTGCCAAGTGTGGGTGTGGAATGTGCTAAGGTTTTTGAGATTTCCACTTGTTCCGGAGGTTGAAAGACTCAGTGCGTAGAGTACTTTTTCCACTGCTCGTGAACTCAAAGGTGCTTTGAATACATCGACAACAAAGACTCCTGTTCAGAAAGTACTTTTGCACTCCTGGTGAACTCAATGGTACTATGAATACATCGGCGGGACAAACTGGAAAGTACTTTTAGCAGTGCTAGTGAACTCGAAGGTGCTTTGAATACACCGGCAGCAACCGAGTACAATAATGTTGTGGAAAATATGGTATCACACTATAATAAGTGCTTGAATTGGTATTGAAAGTAGGTTAGAAATTAGATGATTTGTAGTTCCTGTACTATAGATCTTTTGCATACTTCATTTGTCGTTTGTGTTTAAAGCCTATATTATACATCGTCATAGTTTTCCATCAAATATTGTATCAAACTTTTCTTTGATGGTAATTTGGTCAAATAAATTGGCTGAAACTTTCGCACCCATAATAAACGATCAAATATAAAGATGCTCATTTGTTTACATTTCTTGATTCAGTTGCTAGGTTAGTTGAACGTACGTGTGTAGTTTTATGGTTTCACCTGGTGGTGTAACTATAATAAGGATGTAGAAATGAATGGAATGACTACTCACAGTTACTTTTGTCTCATTTCAATTCTTTATTGCTATTCCCAAGTACTTCTTATTTTCATACTTCCTTTTTGTTCAGTAAATACGTATCAATTGATATTGTATTTGTTTGTCCAATGCTTAAATTTTGTCTAATTCTGTTAATTTTTGAGTAACTTTTGTAACTTTAGGGCACTGATTAAGAATAAATAGTTCGTCATAAAAATGTTAGGTTCTACAATTAAAATGAGAGAGTAATACTAAAGAGGATATTTCACAGTATGGGAAACCACTAATTTATATTTAGAAAAGCGAAAATATTACACGCATTCTAACGTATGTGATTTTATCCAACATCAAGTGTTTTTCGCACTATCCTCATCTACGCGCCCACCCTCTATCAGTGATGGTCCTACTTCCCCTGTTGTGCTCCTGC
Source organism: Thermobia domestica (assembly GCF_964235325.1). Classification (NCBI taxonomy): domain Eukaryota; kingdom Metazoa; phylum Arthropoda; class Insecta; order Zygentoma; family Lepismatidae; genus Thermobia; species Thermobia domestica. The sequence goes on along the minus strand of NC_137469.1, from coordinate 120,051,185 downwards.
TCTGAATTGTTTAAATATCGTCCCCGCTTTTAATGGCCACATAACGTAAGTTGCTTTTTCTACAGTCTTTTAAAAATAGTATTCGTCCGACGCGTATTTATACCGTAAAGAAAGGCCTCGTAAAGTGAATCTGCACTCATGAATGCAACTCCTACCCTAAGAAACAATTTTTAAGACACTACGAATGAATTTCGTGAAGAAATAATTACATATAATCAGATAGCACATAATCATTCCAGACACACATATTGTCAATCTCTACGCAATCATCTGAGCATGCGCCGAAGTAATACCAGAATGTCTTAAGAGCTCATTTAAATAAAGAAAAGTGAAGGAAAATGTTTGTTTTTTAGGTTTTTTTTAATTTCACGGAATATTTTTAATCTCCACCAATTTTGGGAGGTCACCTGTGATACTTAGCCTAATATTCTTTAATTTTATAGTTATACAAAACAGATTACTGCTATAAGAATGTCAACTGCTTTCCGCATCCACGTCATACTCAATTTTAGTGATACCGCATAGCGATTTTCGTTTGTTTTCTTTGATACAATATTGGACAGAAATAGAACAAGTTCTAATTTAGAACAGTTGTATCAAATGTTGTAACCAACCCAAAAGTTGCATACAACTTGGTATCGCACATGTTCAAATTTCACTTTGATGAAATATTTGTTCGTCTATAATGGGCTTAATACCAATTCGACCCCTTTTTTTTTTTCTGGATGACCCTCGTAGAAGAACTTATTCTTTACTCAATTAAGATGCAAGGAAAATTCCGACATTCCTGGTACATAAAAAAAAGAAATATTCAGAACGCGAAGTTCCTTCTCTGAAGGAGTAAACTGAAAGATATTAGTTATTTTCCTTTGTAACATTTTAATAGGCATACAGCTCCAAATAAGTCAGAGTAAACGAAAATAATGTCGCGTACTCTCAGTATTCTCAAACATGTAAGTAATATTAGGATTTAATAATAATAATAATAGATTCCACCATCTTTTGGAAGTAGTTGTTTACTTGGTAAAGACATTTGGTATCACTGCAAATTTATAAAATGTTAAGTAATAAATACATCGTCACATATCACAAGATCTTAAAAATTACAACGAATACTTTACATAATATGATATTAGGCCTATTAAAAATAGCACTGTCTATGGAATTACGCTGAAATCAGTTTGTTTTTTCCACAGATGAACAAAAAATATACAACATGAAATGAACCACACTTTAAAACAATACTGACAGATGACTGATAAATACACAGTAACATGCGTTGAATTCGTTCCTAAGGCTATTGGCTTTATTTTACTATGTATTTTTCATATCTTTCGAAATACCACACAAATTAAAAATTTTCAACTTTCCGTAGGTACAAATAGGTAAAAATCGAAAATGACGAAGTATTTTGAAGACGTAATTTATTGAGTTTGAAAGTCAAGTGCATCGTCATTATTCCTTGGTGATCTATAATTGACTATTACAGAATATTCAATAATCATCAATTAACTTCTTGAAACTGGTTATCTTACTTCTTTGTATAGGGAGTTTAATGTTTCTTTTAAAAGTATTCAACAATCGTGCCTTCCTTATTTTTAAAATTTTATATTTTTATATATATTATATATACAGGGTGGTAAGAAACTATTTGAACAAATATCGGGAGTTGATTCCAGACACCGAAACCAGCAAAAACGTCCTCTGGAACTTTGCTCAGTGATGGATAGTTTCGGCGACATAAGGTGCCGAAAGCGTGGAAAAATGAAGTTCAGAAGGCTGTAATTCAAAAACAACGCAACACAGAAAGTGCGATTTAGAACATGACACTCGAAGTCATACCTGCTCGATTGAAAAATTATGTTTCAAACCAATGCAAGTTGTCTGTGAGGGGTTCCCTTTAACCTGGCAAGTAGTCCCTACGTTCCTTTGAGGAATCCCTCGCAGACAACTTGGCCGGAGATCGAATTAGGGACCCCACACATCAGAGGTAAGCGCTCTAGCACGGAGCTACCGTGCTCCCACACTAATACCGTGAATGTTTTTTAACTACTGGTGATCACTCACATACGCTCGTTCAAAACTTGGAGTTAAGAGTTATTCATTCATAAATAAAACCAATCTTAGACGCAACTATTTACACATTATATTACCAGGAAAACTAATCCTTCGATTAGGACTTCCAGGGCGCGCACACAAAAAAAGGTCATTGGTTATTTATCTTAACAAGAATGTATTCAGACTTGATCTGTATAAAAGATATAGTACAGTCTCTTAAGTACAATTCAATAATTATAATGCGCCCGTTTAATATTTCTGGCATGTTCCGACATCTTGAGAAGTGGCTTGTATATAATTTTCCACATACTACATGATTAAAAAACAAGTCACTAAGCTACATTTTTATTGACCAATTACGGTATTCTCGTAACTAGTTGTTTCACGAATAAATACCATTATTAACACGAAACTGTCCGCTATTTTCTAGTAATCTAGATTTATTTGGTACTCTGATACAGTTGTGGCAATCATAAAGAATATTGCACATATGTGTGCAATCATAAAGAATCAATCAGTTAAAAGCGTCAATCGAAATTAGAGCTAACATAAGGAAAGTGTATAATTTCTGAAAATCCAATTAAGATCACGAATAATATCTTATCTATCTTCCGACAGAACCAATCATCCATAAAGATTTTTATTTTAAAAATTTTCACTGAACGTTATAAAAATCGTTAAATAAAACACTTTTTTTTTTTTTTTTTTTCAAACTAGCGAACTGCACTTGCAAGAACTAACTGTATTTTCTTCTCCAGTGTTCCATTTTCAATGAATTCAATGACACTTATAAATAATACTCCAGGTAGAAATACCGTAAATCCACATAAAGCAAACTTTAAAAAAATCCCATCAACACGCATTTCCTTACAAATAACTAACAAGAACATAAAGTAATCTTACATTTTTCTCGTATATTATATTTGAAATAAATAAAAATAGCTTTCATCACAATATTAAATAATTTTCATCAACAAAATGAAATTATATTCTGTTATTAACAGTTCTGTACATAAGACCTCACGTAAAAATCACAGAATTTTCAATACTACATCTTGCCTACAAAATATAATTTCATATATCGCTTACAATACTTTGGATAAATCTGTGTTCCGCCTAACTTCTATTTAAGCAAAAGCAATTTCCTCTTTAAAAGCTTTTAAGATCTTATTTTAGTAGATAAATACAAACAATGAATATTTCTGCGATACCATTTCGACCTTAGAAATATTCTTATGGAAAAATTAAAATTACTCAAAATCTGAAAATAAGAGTTCCAAAGTTCTTGAGCATGGAAACATCTTTAACCAAATAATTCATGAAGAAGAAAGTAAATGTATTGCCGAGAAAACAATTTAACTGTGAATTACATTCAAACTTTTCATCTATTTTTCTGGGATATCGTTCAATGACTTCCCAAACAGAGTATGGCTTTCTAGCCTTAAATAAACCAGACGTCTTTAATTAAAGAAAAAAGTTATTGAAATATATTCAGGTATTCAAAATATTATGAACAGAGCGTAATCGTACCACAACACACACTAGTATTTAACAAGAGCAAATAGACAACATTACAATATCGTACCCTGAAATCAATAATTTGCTAGTTCATTTTATTGATAGATTTTCTCCCTTGGCCTCCTGTATAACACATCGACAATATGATCTTAACTACGAAAGGACACACAGCAATAAAAATTAATGCTTTCAGGTAAAAACAAAATCCACTACATATTACAAGTTTCTATTATCTATATCGCTGCAAGTCTAAGAGATAAGGATTATGAACCTCCAACATGGAAGAAATTACACAATATAGTTATTAACACGCATTTTCATGTTTCCTAAGGGAACGTTTGTAAATAATCATCTGCTATACTTCAAATACTTTTTGTTTCTTTCTTTCTTTTCTGAAAATCCTTCAAAGTGTGTATCTTCTATCAAACGTACAAATTAAAGTAATTTAGAGAATAGACTTACAGGTTCGGTGTGTCCCATCAGCAAACTTATAAACACAAATTATTATTTTTTGGTGTACCTTAATAAATAGATAGCAAAACTTACTAATTATGTACAAATCCCGCTCAATAAACCTGTTTCTACTTTCCTTGACATATATCCTTTTTTTTTTTTTTTTTTTTTTTTTTTCATTTTCATTATAAAGGACGAACTTATGGAGTATATTAGCCTCTGATAGATACAGCAGAGCCTCTGATAGATATAGCAGATGATTACTTACAAATATCTGTCCTCAGGAAACGTGGTGGTGAGGATGTAACGTTCTTTAAGTAACTTTCGGGCTATCTAGCAACTAAGTTCAAGTTCAGTTTACAAAACTTAACTCTATAGCCAAATAATAATAACACGTTTCATCAGAACAAAAATAAGAATTCGCTATTAGATTATTCTGTATTAAGCTAATCTACTCACCCTATCCACTTCCCTACAATCTTGCTCTCATCTATGACATGCACACATACGTATCTTCTATTTGATCTATTTCTTCTAATTTGAAACGTCTCTATGTTATTAACCGTACAACATTTAATGACTTACAGCTATTAAGAAGTTGCGGATTGGACAGTTTTCTGAATTAATCAGTTTGTTCATCTACTTCCATATTATTATTATTATTTTACATCTTCGAAAACACTCAACATATCTGGCCAGCTTTCCCATCGACACAATACGACGCGTAGAATTGTGCTTTTCTCGTAACTTTTTCGATATTAGTAAACCAATAACAGGTTTCATGTTGAGTAGCGACTGCATTTTCTGCAATTATTATTATTATTATTATTATTATTATTATTATTATTAATACTCCCTCATCGACTTTTCTAGTATTCGTTGTCATTATGCTTCATTATTTATTAGATAGATTCACCTCTTAATCTTCGAATTGATATTAAATTTTTGTCATGACTTAAGATGATGATCTGGGCAAGAATTAAGACAATCTCATGACGTCATACGCTTCGATGACGAACTGGGCATGAATGAAAGGTCTGAAAAATACTTGACTAGTTTGCTCAGTAGGATTTTGTAGTTACGAGAAAATTACGCAGAAAAGAATGTTATTCTTTGATTTCTGAAATAATAATATGAAAATTAAAAAAGGACCTGAAAGTACCCATTAAATACTTCTAAATCAATACCGAGCGCGGAAGATTATACCGTACTTTCTTTGTCGCTCGAAGCTGTGAGCGTGGCGCATTATTGGTAAGTGCTATAGAAGTAGGCCGAGGGAACAACCTGATTAGAGCTGAGTTGATTTTGAGTTTAACGTCCCTTTCAGCAGCGAGGCTATATGAGACGGGACCTACTGATCAACATGGAATCCGAACCACAAGCTCCCACCGGGAATCGAACCCGGGTCTCCCACGCTACACCCTGATTAGAGTAGCCAAAAGATAACATTATAACTGTAATACATAAATTTGTTTTTGTAAGACTAAAAAATTGATGAATTACTAATCATGAACACGCCTTTTCTTATTCTATTCTATTCTATTGGCAGTTAATCCACACACTGTATAATGACTGCGCTGAAATTATATTCGAAAATAATACACACATCGCAACTGCACTGGAACAGCAACAACACTTGATTCATTAATTCATTTATCGTACTTTGATCAGAAGCTCGGAATGTACCCTCAATATGGCATTCCTAGGCATTAACGTGCAGCACTTATCTATAATAACCAGAGAACTCTCACAGCTAACAGCAAGAAAATGATAATAATAATTGTTATTGTTACTATTCTATTACTATCCTATACGTGTTTGTCTTTTCTAGTTCAGGAGATATATTATTTTAAAATGTTATTAAGGAAAACAGAAATGTTTAAAGCTGTTTTGTTTCAATTGTATTACTTACGGATCCAAACTGAGCTGGGAGTCAACTACCACATCATTTGCCGATACTTATGCGCCGCACTCTTTGCCTCAAGAGTAAAATAGTTCCTGGAATTTGCGAAACACGTCCATTACAGCAAAACACGATAGCCAGCTAGTTAATACATAGTAAAATGCAAAATACTCAAAAGGACTCAATTTATGTTAATCGTTTATAAATAACACTGCATATTTAAAGCCCTTCTCAAAATAGTACTCTGCTACCAGTTAAAAAAAAAATCTATCCACTGTATGGTGTGAAAGTGGGATAGTCTTTATTTCACCTTCGTTAGACTCACAGCATACGTTATATTTTATATATTAGCAATTAAAGAATAAAATTATTGTTAAAGTATTGCCTTTATATAAATATAAAAGTCCGTTTGTACTCTTCTATATAGTTATTCATAGCTTATTAGGTGAAAGTTAATATACGCAAGGCAGTCATCAATACAGTGAAACGTTACATTCATATATATATATATATAGGTTGAACGCTATCGATTCCAAATAAGATTTAACTAGTTTTACTGTATATTAACCTTTGTCCAAAATGTGCATTAGATCAAAAACAATTTCTTCTTTTATTAAAATTCAGCTTACAAAATACAGAGGTGAAGATTAACTCTATTACATATTTAGATTCATAACTGAAATGAACTGATATTATCTTGCTCCAAAGTTTCAGATGTGAACACCCTATGTATATCTATTGCTAGACAATGTGATGAAATTACACTCTGCACACATATTCTAAATAAACACGCTTACAAAGGATGGAATAAACTCACTACACATGGCAGTGCTATCTATCACTATTTATACATATGTATCATAAAAAGATATTTCAATAGTGCTCACTCGAGCTTTATTCGTTAATTTGCTCCTATACTTGTTAACTGCTTGCATCTTAACAATGTTTTTTGAAAAAATGAATATTTGATATATAAATATTTCGTTTTGAATAACTTCACACTCTAATTTTCAGGCAACTGTATTCAAATTAATTTACACATTTCGAGGACATTGGTACAATACACGTTGTATAAAAGGGAAACAAACTTTTTAAGCGACTATACCAGTCATCAATATCCACTCGTACACCTTCTTTTGTTAGTAGCTCTAGAAAAAATGAACTAATTTAAGTATGGTAATGAACTAATTTAAGTATGGTTTTCGGCAACCCTGAAAGATACATCTACCGAAAGAAGTTCTCTACCAAAAAGTACGGTGCATTTCATTCGTTTATTCGCTCAGGTGTTATAAATAAAAGATTATCGCCTGTTCCAGATATAATATATAGTCCTCTTTTCTTTGTTTTAGTATTATAAAGCCTATAACACCTTTCATTAGCAACAAAACTATATGATACGTGCTCCTATCGTATAAGGCTCATAACACGTGTGCCCCTACGAGAAATGGATCCCATTTTTAAGAAGTAAGCATGCTAATCACTGGGCTACCCCGGAACCCACACTTGGGTCTATTTCTTGACATTATTTATTTATTTTACCTATTTAATACAGAATAGAAACAATTTCGACAAGAAATACAGTGGGTCTGCATATTATTTACAACAGGGAAAAAAATCACAAAGGTTTAAATTAGAAAATACAATGAAGGGAGCTTCATTTTTCAGTATGACTTTCTAAGGTTTCTTTTCAGCAGTTTATTCACCTTAAACGCACGAAAGAAAAATCGTTAAGTTATGACTGAATCATCACGAACTAAACAGATATTTTCTATACAAATATTATCTTCACTATAATTTAGAATTTGTACTACCCTATCTCGCACATTCAGAGTCGAAAAAGTTAAATTGAAGCAACAGAACTACAACAAACCAATCGAGACTGTGTGCAACTAATTTATCAGACTACGGTTCGGTGTTCTGAAAAGTACATTTAAAATAAAATTGAATATGACAGGATAAACTAGGAAACAAAAATATGTTATCCTTATATGTGATACGCATCCAACTCTGTATGGTGTATGAAACAGAAGTATTAATTTTCTGTTAATAACTAACTAGTTCATATTAGCTTTGCAATCCTAAATAACTCGAAAACAGATCACTGAAGAAGGCAACGCTTATTTTAGAAAATAATAACTGTGTAACAGTTTCGCCAACTAACTGAATATATTGGCTTCATAAGACACTGTCGGTTGGCGAGACTGTTACACAGTTATTATTATTATTATTATTATTATTATTATTTTAAAATAAACGTCGCTTTGTTCAGTGATTTGTTTTCCAGTTTTAGTTCTCATTAATATCATTACAAATAAAGTAAAATTATAAAACAAGTACAACAGAAACAAAAAATGCAGGAAAATGAAAACTTGTTATATATGTCTACTTTCGCTCAGAAATGTCCATTCTACAGGCAAGTGTGATTTATCATAATCATACAGATTATGATTTGTATTTAATTTAAAAAAAAAAAAAAAAAAATTAAAAAAAGTTCGATCAAAATAAGTTAACTTCTTTAACAGGTATCGATCCCGCGAACCTTTGAGCAGATGAAAAACAAATTCAACCAACTCAATTATCCATAGGAATCTAATATGGAAGTAAAAAAAAAAAAAAAAAAAATATATATATATATATATATACACAAGCGAAACATCTATACATACATATATATACAGAACATACATATGTGCATACAAAAGACATTCTTTGACAACTATGTAATACAATCTATTACTACAATTCATATACGCACTTGGTATATTGACATTTTTATAAGTAGAATAATAAAAAGTAACAATTGTCTAGTTGTATTGGTGTGTGTACGCGTATGATTATTCCATCAAGAAATATTTATTCAAACTCACCCTTTGACATGCTCAAGAACAGGGGCGTCGACTACGATGAGAGGAAAGAATTCTTTAGATCAATACATAAATTTGACATTTTTGCATTTTCCATATTACTTAAGGCTTTTCGTAAGCTCATCCCCATTTTTTTTTTTTTTTTTTTTTTAATTTCAACCAATCAACAAGTTAAGACACTGGAGAACATGGAAAATGAAGAAAGCAAGGTACATTGTATCTGCAAAATGTTAAAATCCTAATAATCGTTCCTAACATCATAAAATGCGCACCTACATGAAATGAAATGAAATTTTAGTTTTACGTCCTACGGTTAAGCCGCCTAGGCTGACGGAGACGGTGATCAAAAATGAATGAAATGGAAGACTAAAGAAAGTGGGAGGAAAAGGAGAACCCCGAGGAAACCCACGCACACGGTGTTTGTCCACTACAAAGTTCACTTGGCGCGAGTTGGGATCGAATCAGGGACCCCATGCACCAAAGGTGGATGCTCTACCACTGAGTCACCGCGACCCCAAATGCGCACGTAAAATTTTGGTCTACGAGGAATGGCTTTGAACACAGCTATTACCGTATACGCCAATATAATGCTGGCATCTCAATTTTTCGGGAAGTACAAAAGGTAAAAATATTGACCCGTGTACTGTTTGCACTAGTATTTCCACATTTTAAATTCTCTATATTACCACTATTTACTGTTTGTGAAATAGGGAATTTCCCAACAATTACTCAAGTAATTGTAATTATTGAAGTAGGAGTACTTCGCAGCTCAAATCTGCGAAGGTAAGTACAGTATATATCCACACTGAATTGAGATATTTCTTGCTTGCTTTCCAAGAACATTTCATTTGCCTCGGACACGGTGCAAGTACCACTGATCCAACTTATGAAATGAAACATTCGTGTAGTGTTTGCATCGTGAAATTTTAGTTGAAATTTTGGGTAAAAATATGCAGACATTTCACGAGCGTATACGGTAGTTTATTTAATAGGATTTTACAAGTACTACTTGACTGACTCTACATTTCTAATATTCTTCATTGTCTTGAAGTGGAGATGAGCTTGTGGGATCAGACTACTAAAAATGATACAAAAGCTAACCTTTTTTTTCTGCCCGTTTTTCGAACGTGAAAAAGAGATAATACAATGTAACTTACCACAATAATAGATAATTTTATTCTACACTCGAAAATACAAATCGAAAGAATTTTCAGTGTTGCCATCTATAGAAATTATAGTGTGACCAGAATATGAATTACCCAAAAATCTAGGTTAAGGGAGCGACCAGAAAAATAAACTCAACGGTAATTGACGGCTTATCATGTTGTCTTGGTTCCATGTTAACTACTTTTAAATAATATTTGTATTTATTTTGTAATAAACAAAGTTATTAAAATTACACTTTCTTTTATTACAAACCTACAAATATATAAAAAGTAGTTAACATGGAACCAAGACAACATGATAAGTCGTCAATTACCGTTGAGTTCATTTTTCTAGTCACTGCCTTAACCTAGATTTTTGGGTAATTCATATTCTGGTCACACTATAATTTCTATGGATGGCAGCACTGAAAATTCTTTCGATTTGTATCTTCGGGTGTAGAATAACATTATCTATCATTGTGGTAAGTTACATTTCATTGTCTCTTTTTACGTACGAAAAACGGGCAAAAGAAAAATGGCTAGCTTTTTTATCGGTTTTTAGTAGTCTGCCCCCTTAACGAAGAGCCATAATCGATTAAGATTTAATGAGATGTCGTTTCTTTTTCTTAAATGGGTAACAAATAAAATATTCCGTCCTGCTCTTGAATCACCGCCTATGCTCAAGAGTTCCATTTGGAGAAAGCGAAAATATACTTTATACAAATGTAATGAAACTAATAAAAAATTAATGTCACACAGTAAACACGATATTCAAATAATTTACTTATATAGTACATACACTTCGTGTACGAAACATTCTCAAAGAATACAGATTAGTTTACATCATTACTATCATGTGAATTACTTTAATATATAATTATCTATATAAATGAGCGTTATATAGTTTACATTAGTTTTCGCAATATTTGAATCACATCAAGGTTTTTTGTTACATAAATGTATTGCACGGTGTACAGTGTAACCTTTTTTTTTTTTCTCGTTAATTCATTATTTTAATCACAATGCACAGAGAAATTATTGAACTAGAAAATAATAATAATATCCCCAATTAAAAATCCTCTACGAAATATACAAACAAAAATATACAAATTGTCATGATATGTGTATATAACAGAAACAACACGCAATGACTAGTTTTTTTTTTTAATTATTATTATTATTTTAGAAAAGACAATATGTAGAAACAGAATCTTACTTCACTTTTGTAAAAATAGTTTATTTTGTAATTGGTACTTTAAAAAAAGGACGTATCCTGTAAAAAATTCGAGTCATTACTTCGAATAAAGTGTGTTAGGTAGTAAAACTTATATTACTACAAGTAGTAACAATAATAACAAATGTAAAATATAACAATTCACTTCAAACAAGGGGGAAAATTCATCTTCTTTACTGCCTGCTTCGTCAGATGAAGCTACAATAGGATTTTCAAAGACATAGACACCAGCCAAAAAAAAAATGCTTCTGATCATCAGAAGCGAAAAATAAACCACCTTGTCACTTGCAAGGTTTGAGTGTAGCTGCTTAAAGACTAAATTTTTACCCTCATCACGACATAAGAGTAAGTGCATGAAGACTCTGTGTCTCTTCTCTCAACACCATAAACTCTTCTTGAATTTTATCCGTTATTATTTTCCGAGCCTGCTTGCCATTGGTGTTCTTGGCTCTTAAGTCGGTGACTAATTCCTTGAAATCGATTGGTTGGCCGAAATTTAGAGTTACTTTCTGACCCATTCGCGGGTAATATGGTGGTTCATTAGGAAGAACTTTGTCCATTCCTTCGTGCCACATTGGTATAACCCATGGAACCTCTATACATTCATAAATGAGCCTTCCAACTCCCCATTTAAGTCTCATGAACTCTTTGGTCATATTTACACGACCTTCAGGGAACATATGAACCCAATGACCTTTGTTCAGCTTATCTATACAGAAATCAACTGCTTCCTGCAAATATAAAATTTAGTTCAAAACAGTTAAATAATAATAATAATAACGTATTAGCCCAAATATAGTACATTTTTAGCATTAAAACCAGTTAAATCATACTCGTATTATAATCACAGGCTAGAAAAAAAAAAAAAAAAACTGGGCTGTATCGTATTTTATCATATCAATAATTATTTCATAACATTTGCCCAAAAATATTCTTTCGCTACGTCCTCTTGTTTTAACTAAAACATTGTTCATAGATAAGACATGTGTCAGTCGATAGATCACATCAAACTAAACAAAATAAAGTGCATGTGGGCAAATTCGCATGCGTAGTTTTCTTGAAAAAAAAAAAAAAAAAAAAAAAAAAAAAAAAAAAAAACTTTTGTGACTAAAAGTTATGTCGTTTGTTGCCAATAATAGTTTCTATTTTACTGGAAGAAATTACTATTATTTATGGACTGTATACCGAGAAACACACTGAAACAGAGAAGTAGAAGATGGTATATGTTGTTATTTTCCCCTAACGATGACACATATGCTCCTTTATGCACACGCTACATGTAAATTCAATCTACACTTTCTGAATCCATTGGTTCAAGGTGAAGCTGCTGCCACACATGGAGAACCGTCGTTAAGGCTGTAAAGTGCTTCATATCTTCAAGTTAAGAAAGAATTTTGAACGTGATGCAGTTTTCTACGCCTTTAACCAATGAATTCCGAAAGTGTTAATTGAACCTACTTTTTTCTTATGAAGGTTTATGTGGAGGAAGAGGTTTTTACCACGGATGAACAGAACCTATAAGCATGTTTTAGTCGATGTAACACCGGAATAATATACACTGTAAACGAAGCCAGAGAAGCCATGAAACTGCTTGTTGTAATTCCCACGTCCACGATGCAAGAATGAACTGTTTTTCTTTAATATTAAATATATAAATTACAGTTTTTATAAAAGAAATATATCATTCTTTAAATTCAACTGTAGTGCTACGAAAACATTCCTCCACGTGACTGTACAAATATATTTATTTCACATATAATTTATCAACAATAATCTGAGCAAAAAAAAAAAAAGTACATGAACAAACCTGATACACTCCAGCGCCTCTTATTACAGGAATGCATTGCCCAAGCATGAAAAAATACGAATGAAAGACGTTTGTAAAGCAAATATCGTTAGCTGCCAATGCCCACCTCATCATATTACGATTAAATATATGCTTTAAATCAAGAGTACCTGAAAAGACGACAGTAATCAGCTAATGAAAACACAACAGTATCTTAAAAATAACACAGCATCACCGATAGAAGAAAATAGTCCACACTCTACATGTAAATTGTACAATACAATATCCTATTTTCTTTTGTTCCAGACTGTACGAGACAACATCCCCCCTTCCCCCCAATTTGAAAGGCTTGCGACGACAAAGCTATAATTCCATTGTTCGCAGTTTTTAAACTATATAGCTCATCTTATCCAGAAAAAAAAGTTCTTATATTCGTTTCCAAGCAGAAGATTTATCTCACAACAGCTGGAACTGATTCGCTCTTGTTTAAAACCAAGAAAAGACGGGAATAATCTTGTGACAGAGTTGACTAAAAAGTATGCTAGGATCAATGAAGTATAGGTTTACAATGATGTGGAACGGATGACGCGATATCTGGTAGATGAGAAGATACACAAAGTGTGCTTACTGAGGTGAAACATATTTTTAAATTTGAAGGGATGGAAATATTGTCATGTCCTTATCTTGATCATCGATTTATACACAACGAATTATTAGACAAGTAGATTTAACACAAGGGAGAAAAATTCGTCTTTCACTTATTTTAGCAAAATTTTATTTTGAGCATACAATGTAACACAGGTAACTTTTATGTATAAAAGTTTATTTCTCATCCGGAGATCATTTTGTTGGACAACATTCACAAAGAAAGAAAAGAATTTGACTTTAATACAATATGCTTTCTCATCGTTTAGATCGTTCCCGTACATTGCAGATGTTCTATACTGTAATTGGTATGCATAGGAAGCAAATCAAGATCTACTACCACTATGTCAAATTCGGTCAACATCGGAGGAGTTTCATCGATTGCGTATAATATATAAAGTATCCTTGTATCTTTTTGTTTCAATCAAGTGAAGCACAAAAACAGGATAACCATTTTATTATGCAATACAAAAAAAAAAAAAAAAAAACGCTTTAAGTACTTCCTCCAAATGCTTCATCAGATAAGAAGTAGTAGACGGAAAACTAAGAATAGAAAAACAGATCCTGGGAACATTTTTTTAAAATCCTCATCACTTACTTTGGGTTTTAAAACAGAGTCGTTCCAAGATGACGCCTACCTGGAAGCTTCACAACTTCTCTGTTCTTTAATTCTCCTCTTGTTTCCTACATACCTCTTTCCTTTCCTATCTGATGAAGTGGCTGGAGAAAATGTGTGATTATGTTTTCAATATTTTCTGGTAAGTAATTCGATTTCCATTCCTGCTTTTGGACTCCTTGTTACAACCATATATATACTATATTACAGGGTGTTAATGAACTATCCGACAAAGTGGAAAAAGGTGATTCCTTACATCAAAATAAGAGAAAATGTTCATATAGACCTATGGGGAAAAGTGCATAGTTTCAGAGCTAGGGCTGTCCAAAATCGCGAAAAAACTAAATTTCAACATGCTCTATTTCGTATTCGAGAAACTATGGATGGTGGTAGTTATCAACGTAAAGGGAGTCACGCATACGCAATCCAAAATGCATATTTCATCAATGTTCAATGGGAGAACAGAGTATTCCCTGTATCATGTAATTCTCAGACATGCCGTCAACCGAATTTTCAGATGTGCTCTAACTTTCTGCTTGATCCAAAGTAGGCAAGCAATAAGCTTCGACAGTACTGAAGACGGAATCCTTTGGCGTGATGTCGGAAGTGTTACGGACCGTCAGCAGCACGTTCTCTTGTATTCGGGAAAAGGAGTGCTGCGATGTTTTCTTACTCGCTTGTAACTGTAAAAATCGTGAAATATACCGTGACGAATTACATCACATCACACGTTAATTCCGAACACAAAAAACTGTAGAATGCCGGTTCCTAAAACTTCCGATTTCCCTCCGAAGCATTGGGTGTCCTTTGTTGTCAAGTCTTACATCTTGCCTATTTGGATCGAAGTTGCAATCAGGACATATCAGAACGCACTGTTGAGAGCATATGTGAGAATATCACCCTGTGGAAAATACCTTGCACACCGCGGAACATTGATGAAATATGCATTTTCGAATTGCGTTTGCATGGCTTTCCTTGCGCTCATAAGGACCGCCATCCACAGTTTCTCGAGTTTAAAATAGGGCATGTTGAAATTTAGGTTTTTCGCTATTTTGGACAGCCCTAGCTCTGAAACTATGAACTTTTCCCCGTAGGTCCATACCAACTTTTTCTCTTATTTTGATGTGAGGAATCACCTCTTAGAGTTTATTGGTATAGTTCATTAGCACCTTGTATATATATATATATATATATATATATATATATATATATATATATATATATATGAAAGATGTTAATGAATTATACCAACAAACTTTAAGAGGATCTCAGATAATAATAATAATAATAATAATAATAATAATAATAATAATAATAATAATAATAATAATAATAATAATAAAGTTCACATGGACCTGTGGAGAAAAAATGCATAGTTCCAAAAAAAGGGCCGTCCAAAGGCAAGGAAAAAATAAGCTGTAACACACGTTATTTCGAACACAACGTACTGTGAAGTGGCTGTCCATACCGCCGTAAAGGAAGTCACACATACGCCATCCAAAAATTAACATTTCAGCAATGTGCAATGGTGCGGAAGAGATTCCCCCAAGTGTATAATTGGCAGACATACTACGAACAGAATTTCCAGATACGCACGGACTTAAAAAAGGTGGATCCAAAGTGTGGAAAAAGTAGAAATTGACAAAGGCGAACATGGAATACATCAACTGGAAATCGGACGTGTTAAGAACCACCAACTCTGCGGTTTCTCGTGTTGGGAAACATCCTGCAATGTTAGTTTTCACGCTTTGGACGGCCCTAGCTACGGAACTACACTTTTTTCCCCACATGAATGTTCTTTCTTATTTTGATGTAAGGAAACAGCTTTTAAATTTTGCAACACTAAATATACAATCATTATTTACACAAAAAAAATAAATAAATAAATAAATAAAACAGTTATACATACTAAAGAAAGTACACCAAACAATTTCGCTTGTTCGCTTCATAATATACGGAGGTGAGGAAGAAATTGGAAGAAAAGTAGATGTTAAGCATTTAAGTGGGTAGCGCTGTCTTGGAATGAATGGAGTATTACACTGCAAAATTACCAATATTTTGTAAATAATATTAATAATACAGTAGATTCACGCAAACTCGTCCTAATTTGGACTGAGAGGATTACGCGTTACCTAAAATGTCAAGTTTTACAGCTTAGAACAGGGTACAATAATAAACCCTTAGGCAAATCTCCTAACGGCGAGAAACAATATATAAAAAAAAAAATATATGAGTGGTGATTGATAGCGGGAACCGGGTAGACTGGAATTTCTACAAAAAGAAGAAAATCTATCACGAAATTCATTATTTATTTATTTATTTATGAACACAATTCCAGATTCAACTGAACGCCAGTTTACACTAGAATATCCAACAAATCTAAGAGATGAAACAATACAATAATAATCCTAGAATAATTAATGTCATAAAGGCAAAGAAGAAAACATAGAATATTGTATTTGAATTGAACTGAGATTTTAAAAATATTATAAGTAGGCGAAAAGTATGGCAGCTTTACAGTCTGACTCCGCTGTTAGGGAAATTAGGCTTGTTGTTAAATACTAGGGTTCTATAATGTAAAATGGTCGAGGTGGAATGACTCAAAGGTGTCTTTGATATTTAAACAATGGAACCCGTATAGAAGAGCATATACATTGAGCAGAGATATTATTTATAAAGACAAGAAGTTAATTTATACTGAAGAAGTATTATTTGGAATCTATGTTCTAGTATCACTTGACATGGTGGATATTTAGTCCTGGAGTGATGGTTTATAATAATGATCCTATATTGTCAGTTATAGTTTGTCAGTAGAGGATAGTTTTTAAGGTTCTAAGCTATAGTTTTAAGTGTTAGTATTTGGTGTACCCTGAGCATTTATGGCTAATAAATGTAGAATATTACGTTATCTGGTACAGGTTTGCTTGAACCTTTCCCATGATACTAGTTACCGAAGTATTTGGAGATATTACCTGATTTAACACGTATGTGGAAAGCTGATAAGGAAAGATATCAATTCTTGGATTGCTACAACTAATGCCACACTATTATATCTAATTACAAAACCACAGTTAGGCGATAGTATTTAATTTTTAAGCAAATTATTTTCATCTAATTTAACTGCTATCAGTAACTGAAGAGAATTACATTTTTCGGTTCAGTTAAGGAAATCCGTAAGTCAGCTGCGTGCGATGGATCTAGAATCTACTAAGCGGTCGACTTTTTAGTATACAATTTTTAGTTGTAGTTGTCCATACAGTTTTTACAAATACGAATATACAATAATATTACATACTGCGATTTGTAAGTTGAATAATAATAATAATAATAATAATAATAACCACTAAAATAAAATGGCATACTAACACAACTCAATTACCACTCGACATAGCATGAACTCAGCTGAAAACACAATACAAATCGCGCGTCATCCCAACAGTTTAGTGGAAAATGAGATGAAACGCGATTCATTGTTTCTATTAAAGACACGATTTTTTAGACAGCAAACTAGATGTTGGGTCATCCTACATCACACAGCTCTATAGCAGTATCTAACTTTTTAAAAAAGAAAAATACTGAAGTGACACGCAATTTACTACAAGACCTGTTCTGCCGCATTCTTTTTGATCTATTCTCTTACTGTTCATTCACACAATAAGAGGGGTTCGTGCACGATTCCTCTGATCGTTTTCGTCAGAAAAGAAATTGGAACACACAACTAGACTGTGTCTGATAGAAACACTGCTTTACTTACTTCGATTGAATGCACGCCACAACATAGTACTAATTATATATATATATATATATATATATATATATTTAATAGTTTTGGATGTATTTGTTTCCAATGATACACAATTTAGCAAAATAATTTACCCGATTTCGAGGGTTAGAAACAAAAGAAGAAGAATCATAAATATACAAAATTTATTTCACTATCAGAAACAGAAAGAGAGTGCGTTTCTCAAACTGAAATTACCCTCTGAAATAGTTATATTCGGACTATTACATTGTGTCTTAATATAAATAATAAAAAATTATCAGAAATGAAGAGTAACTCTGAGTAAACTAGGTGCTGAACTCAACATCTTTCAGTTACCGTTCTTTTCTTTGATATTTCTCTTTTACTAGCCCTCCCCTATCTGTCTGATGAAGTCTCAGCGAAAGCCCTTATTTGTGGCCGTGTTCTAACATTAACATTTCTATCTGATTTCTTATAAAATATTCAAATTAATATACACTACTCAAACCTACGAAGTCTGTGTCCATTGACGGTTACAGAAACAGCCCGCGGATAAAGACATTCAAGAAAAAACAATCCTGAAAAACAATGAAGTTCAAATAAAATTGTTACTTTCTCATTTTTACTAACAAGCCTGCACATACTGTAAAATACAAACACCACAATTGTATACTTTTTCTACATCATATTTGCGTACTATAATAATATTTGCTAACTTACCCCATAGCCCTGGATCATCGAAACATGAATGATGATTTGATACTGTGATGAGTGGAATATGAGAGGGTCTAGTTTCAAGTGCATTTATTAAGATATCTCTGTTGTAAACAGTAGTACTATTGAGCCATTCTGAAATTAAAATAAATATATAAATACAATATCACTGTAATCACACATACTTTTTTTATTAAACACAAAAACACACTTTTTATATATGTCTCATCAGATTTTCGCATACAGAAGTGTCACACAAAGAGCAAATTTAGTGCCTACGAAGCCGTTTTAATTTTCGATTCCAAATGTATGTATAAAAGAAGGGGATAAATACCCCGGAAGACGGATATTAGTGGTGGTAAACTGGAGTTTCGCGTATACGAGACGTGGACCTACAGCTTAACAACGGATCCGAACCACATGATCTTCCGCTGAGAATCGAACCCGGAACACCCCACGTCAAAAGCGCGAATGCTAACCATATAGCCACAAGGAGCTTCTAACGGATATCAGTGTCAAACCCATAGTTTTCGGTGTCGCTGAGATGAATAGTAATGCTCCCAATGCCATTCAAGGCCAACTTGAGCACTCATGGTGATGGAGACGGGCTTAAAATATCATTCCAAAATCACCATATTAGTGTTGAAATCATGGTTTCGAGGATGGTTAAGCTGTTTGCTGACAGTCTCGGTGATATTTAAGCCGACGTTTATGCAAGAAGGCATATGTCAGCTAACTCTAGAAACACGAGGGACAACACCGAAGGCTTTGCTCTTCGTTATTTATTTATTTCACTCATATTGTCAGTGCAACGGCGTTGCTCTTTTTTTTTATTGATTTTACTCATTTTTTCACTTTCAAATATATTATATATTGCATGAACCTTATCCTCCCCGTGTGAAGAACGGGTATTTCAGTCAGTATAAAATATACTGAAAGTAAGTGTTCCAGCATGGGCATACTATAATCAAAATACAAGCTATCTACATGCTTCTTTAGCTTTCAAGTCTCGAATGGTTCATCAACACACTATTTTCAATATTAATATGTATGTAACATTCAAATTAGCTAGCAGTCGCAGATGACTGAATCTCTCTCGGGTTTATTTTATTTTATTTTCTGTCTGCTGTCTGTCGACGAGCAGTTCGAGGCTTAGAAACTATAAAAAACCCTACCATGTTAGTATCTTGTGACAAAGAATCTAAAGTCCCAAGAAACATAAATCCAGAAATGCGTTATGCCAGAAAATTTCGAGCTTTCTAATACTAATGCCTTGTTTTTAGAATCGTTAATAATGAATTTTAACTTCGCAACCAATGACAGCATTTTGATATATATTGCTTGTTCTTTTTTGGAGTTTAGAAACCCTTTTCTTTAGCACTAATGAGACTTGGAGGAGTACGCTTCAAAATATGAGGTCAGGACCGGACCAACAGCTCTGAAGAACAGTCACATTAGTAAAAATTAAAATTTTATCGCTTGAAGCTAAAGGAAGAAAGTGCCATACAGCTTCAAAAACATATACACAAAAATTAGTATATTAGATAAGGTTTCTTCCCTTAGCTTGTAAAGATATAATTTTAGTGTTTACAGATATCACTTTTCTTAAAGAACCGCCATTGGGACCAAATCAGATCCAGCTGCGAACTGAATTCAGTGTATACAAAAACGCAAACTATTTCGACACGAGACCTTTTCCTGTTATAAGATCCAACTTTCAAACAATGTATTTTACAATTTAAAATGTATTTTCTTGTGTAAACAACATCTACATCAAATGAATATGGTAATTTTGTACCCAGAAAAAAAATAATAATGTAGCTTATTGTTTAAATTATTTAATTTTCCACTTTTATGCTTATTACCACCTTTACAATGAGACTGGGAGCCAATCTAAAAAAAAAAAAAAAAAAAAACCGTGCTGACATTCTGTCTATTGGCTTTCTTACACGGATGATTCACGATTACTGTCCTTCTATTGGAAAGCTAGAAATGTAATGTTATTTGGTCAGAAAACGCTATATTAGAGGTCAGAAAAAATAAAAATGTTACAGAATCTCTTATGTTAATATGCTATTTTTGATATGTAGCGTGATTCACGAGGTACAACTGCCACTCCTAAAGCTGGGAAGAAAACTTGCGCATTTACAAGTAACTTATTAAAAAAGAAGAAAAAAAGTGATGATACTGTTTATTGTTTTTTGTGTCCATTATCAGCAAGTGTGTGAAAAAATCGGTGTGAATAAGCCTTCCCATTCATATTTCACGTTACGAGCCTCGTCTAATTTAGAAGGATTAATTGAGCTATGGATAGAGTTTTTTCGCCTCGTGTTCGAAACCATTTTCTTCTGGAGAACTTTCAGGAAATTTATAACAAATGATAATCAGTTCATATTGCAAACTAGAAAGAAGAAAATAAGACGATTGAAGCAAAAGTATGTTTTCCCCTTATGGCCATACCTATCAGCAGCGTCAATAAATTTAGTGTTTGTAAAGCTGCAAATATTGGTGTTTTACTAGTTGGACGGATAAGACAAATGGATGTATCGAGCATTTCCTGGAACTGACGATCTTAACTGCATGTATCGTCATTGGTGGATGAGAGAAAAGAATAAAGAATGCCCCATAGTGTAAGTAATTAACATTTTGAAATTACATTTAAGTCATTGCGTGCGAATGGCAAACTAGCCCTCCCCGCTGTTCATAGTGGATAGCGCCCATCCGTTTACTGCTGAGTTCCGGGTCAGATTTCACCTTAAACTGTAGATCCACGTTTCACATAGGCTCGGAGCTGAAAGGAAAGTTAAAACTTCAATTCAATCAACCAACTAAGGGAACGGCAACTAATATACAGTTATTACATACCGTGTTTTTATATTGTAGAAATGTTTGCTATATATATCATTTATAAAGTACGAATTCTTACGTAGCTAATAACTAGTCTGCATCAGGAATGGGCTTCTACAAATAGCTTCCCCATAGAAGTACCCTTGTTTTCTGTGTAATTGGCCATTTTTCAATGGAACCGATCGTGGCCAACATAGACAGGTGTCACCATACCCAGCTAAATCGACTTCTCGTACCCGAACACAGGTTGTTGTTAGATCCTAGCCCACGTCAAGTGAGCTTTGTGGTGAACGAACAACATGCGAGTTTTATCGGAGTTTTCCCTCTGGTTTGCTCTGTCTCTCTTCATTTTATCCTTCCATTTATTATCATCACCATCTCCTTTAACCTCGGCGCTATGCATAGGACGTTAAACTAACAGAACTAAGAAGTGCTTACTTTAGATTACATGATACACTGCACAAAGTAGACAATTACAATTATAAATTTATAACTAATGATACAGCACATAGTAACAGCAAGCTGCTTCTCTTTTTTACTTGGATACGGCATTATCCTTGATTGATATTGTTCTCACATAATACACACGGTGGCCCAAAAGTAGGTATACAGACCAGCATCGATCTTTAATTTATTAAGATAATGAATTTATTTGCTTTGGTTTGTTCCGAGCTTAAACTATAAGTGAAAATAAATTAAGAATAGATAAGGAAGAAACTAAGTCAATACCTGTACGGATAACAATAAGTAAATTATATAAAATGTCATGACCGATCAGTAAAGGACTGTATACCTACTTTTGGGCCATTCTGTAGATGATGGCTGAGTTCCGAAAAAAAAAAAAAAAAGTTATATTTCAAGACTAAGCAATAATAAACCCGAGAGACTGATCAATTTGTTTCTCAGTACTTCCAAACCATAAGATCATTATGAAGCCTGTATTTTGATATTTATTTTCTTTACGATATTTTAAAAATTCTACAGACAGAAAAAAAAAGCTCATAATCAATAATCAAGTTTATAGGAGCAAATGCATATATATATATATATATATATATATATATATATATATAGAGAGAGAGAGAGAGAGAGAGAAATTCATTTTGCGTGTTCATACTATTGATTTATTGACTTCTTTTTTACGATTTCCATGATTCGTCTCCATGAGAATCAGTTTCCTTGCCTTTTCAACCATTTCCGGATCTTCAATTCGTTTTAATTAAAACTGCAAGTTAGACGATGAAAATCGCGTAATATAATTGGGCTTTTTGTACAATTTCCCTTCAAAGCTCAACTATTTTTTAAGCTAAATATAACTCACACACAACTTTTTTATTTTCTGTTCTAATGAAAGAAAAAGCGTGCTAGTCTACGATATAACTCATCAGAGCAGTACGTGCTGGTCTCACGCATTAGTTATTACTTACTATCATCTTTGATAGTATATTTAATCGTTGACTTACGACCGACTTCGACTGCCCAGTCGTAAATTGACCAGGTGGCAGCCTGCTGTAAAGTACAGCATAAAATACCATTCATTAGTTAGCCGTCGACGTATGATCCACTTCGGTTACAACCGCCTAATCCTAAATCAGCCCTACTATACAGCAAAGTGTAAAATAAAATTTTAATCAGCCGCCGGCGGATGATTTAGGATGCAGTTATACCGGACCAGAATCCGTACAAACTATGCTAGTAAGAACTCTTACGGAATTTAAATAATAATAATAATAATAATAATAAAGTTAACGTTCATAGACGCGGTTGCATTACTGTTGTCCTTTTCGTATCAATAAGCGTATATGAACATCAAATAGTTTGTTTAATTCATTCTAATTAGTGAGAGGTCGCATAGCCAAATCTCGTAAGAATTTTGATCCACGCTAACCGCTACCACAGATTTAATTTTTACCAATACCTTCTTTATTATATGATTTTTACCATCAATTTTACCGTTTCCACTACTTCAATTTCGTCTTACATTCAAATCATTCTTACGATATAAATTCAAATGCTGTCCACGTACATACTTATAAATTGTTTAAATTTCTATAATCTTAGTAACAATAGTTTTCCTATATTAGTGATTTATCTTATTATTATTGTTATTGTAAGCCGCAGATAATAACCACCTGATCTTTACAACTAGTCGTAAGTCGCGTCGGATGTAAAGTTACAAGTAACCGTACAAGAATTTTAAACAA
The DNA here is from genome assembly GCF_964235325.1 of Thermobia domestica. Taxonomy (NCBI): domain Eukaryota; kingdom Metazoa; phylum Arthropoda; class Insecta; order Zygentoma; family Lepismatidae; genus Thermobia; species Thermobia domestica. Next base: position 120,027,456 of record NC_137469.1, on the reverse strand, counting down.
AATCCTACTAAATAAGACATATGTATCTAAACACTACGATTTTTTTTTAAATTGCATATAGCTACTTTTGATTCTCTATTTTCTGGTTTCCTATGCGAATCTAAACATACATAAAACTTTAACTTTTCGGCGATACAGACCAAAAGGACTATGGCCTGTCATAAGGCACAAGTAAAATTGGAACTTTCAAGATTTACATCTCATGATTATATTCTTTAGGGCAAAGGGGACACGATGGTTGATTATGAAATCTATATTATAAAATTGAAAGTGTCTATGTTTGTGACTCTTAATCTCTTGAACCACCGGAACGATCACGATCAAATTTTCAACCTAGATGAAGTTTTAACCTGAGATGATTTTTGTCATACATTTACAAATGATCGAAAATGACCGATATCAGTGTCGAATCTATAGGTTTTGAGATCAATGAGATGAACAGTGACACTTCTGATGTCATTTAAATCCAAATTCAGCCCCGCAAAATTTGTGGGAGGGGAGGGGTATATGTATATATATATATATATATACAATCAAAATTACCAATATCAATGTCGAATTCAGTTTTCGGAGACGCTGAGATGAACAATGACACTTCCGATGCCGTGCCCAACAACATGGGGAGTGTAGGAGGATATATAAAAATCATCGAAAATGACCGATACCAGTAACAGTAAAAGGTGACTGACTAACGGAACAAGTTACTATTTTTTTCTTAATTTAACCCAGCGAAGCGGGTTATTTATGCTAGTAATTGATGATAATAAATTGGAAGGAAACGGGAGAATTCTGAGAATATCCATAACTACGATTATGTCCACCACAAACTCATTTCGTCTGGAATCAAACCAGAGTCCATCGCACCAAAGGTAAACCCTCTACCACTGAGCTATCGTGCCGCCGAACAAGTTATATTGCTAATGCGACGTCAACACATTAGCTCAGAAGCCCATTAATTATAGTTTTCTAGATTGAACTTTACTATCTCTTAATTGAACTAGCTCCCCAGTTCCTTCATGATGTTGGAACAACACACTCACAAAGTGATATTTCGGTAAAGCAAATCCACATACGCTAACGGGAGCACAATTCAAATCTACATGATAACCAAGTTTTTTGTTTACTCGAAATAACAGTCAGATTGCTCTAGATCATAATGTAAAATTATCAATATTCAAATTCAACAGAAGTAATATTATTTTATCTCTGCGTTTCGCAATTCTCAGAAGACAGAAACTGGCAAAATTGGATGAAACCATAGGAGTGTGTTAAGACTTTAGGATTAAATGTCACCGCGGAATAGAACTCTTTTGGAGGACATTTCATGAACACGTTTAAAGCACATTTCTTCCTTTTTCCTTTTTTCTTTACCTCTTCGAGATTCTCATTATACTTTATTTGTTATTGATTACAAAGGTAGTTACAGGGTATTTCAGCAAGATATATATATGTGTGTGTGGGGGGGGGGGGCTGAGTGGAGTTGACTTTGAGTTTACCATCCCTTTCAGCAGCGGGACTATATGAGATGTAGATCTATTGAATAACGTGAAATCCGAAACACACGAGCTCCCGCCAGGAATCAAACCTCGGTTCTCCCACGCCAACCGCTTAACCACGAAGTTGCATGTGTGTGAATAGTGTTCTTGTGCAACGAAAGGTTATGAAGGGCAGGACCTACTATTAACGTGAGCTCCGAACCACGCCCGAGGCTTGAAATTCGTGCAGTTGACGAGTGGACAGTCCATAATACAAGATCAACCTCACAATATAGCCTGTTTCCCACCACAACTGCATTATATGAACGCCTTCAACTTGTGAAAGGTTTGTGTCCCTTTCAGAACAATGCTAGTAGCATTACTAGGAGAAAAAAAAAAAAGTCAAAGGGTTATACGGACCAAATGCATGCTGCGAAATTACTCATGCAAATATAAAGAGGAAACCAGAAGTTTATGGTTTAACACAATGGAGAAAGTTTATTACCACCATCAGCTCCAATACCGGTTTTTCATAAGGTACAATGGATATGTAAATCTGACACTCTCACATTATATTGGAAAGAAAATCAGTGCAGTAAACCAGATCTTTTACAATGAAAATCGATGACACGAGAAGTAACAAAATGTGAATGTGCTTCGTGAACAGAAATGGTGACTAGTGACAATAGGGCACATTAGTAATAAACTCAATTGTCTGCTGGTATAACATATTTTCCGTCATTTTCAATTTACATATTTCAATGAAATTTAATTAAAATATTACGATGTACACAACTTGTGAAGCTCAACACCACATTTTGCACTTATTTAAGTGACACCAAAAAAAAAAAAAAAATAAAATAAATAAATAAATAAAATAAATAAATAAAATAAAAATAAAATTAAAAATAAATAAATAAATAAAGCTGTTTGAGGGAAACTGAAACATCTTTCAAACATATCCATGAAGTTTACTATTTTGTTAGATCTCTCATCACAGAAAATACTACACATTTGATCAACTATAACATTTTAGATATGGAAGTAACTTGCTGAATGTTATGTGTAAGTATAGGTAGTCTTCAGTTTTAATACTAATCCCTATAGAAGAAAATGGCAAGAAACAGTTAACTCCGCCGGTTAACTTCGGGCGGTAATTCCTTACATGAAAATAATAATAATAATAATAATAATAATAATAATAATAATAATAATAATAATAATAATAATAATAATAATAATAATAAAGTCAAACGCGCGACCATAGAAGCGTCCGAAAGTTAAGGGATCCACATATTTGCGAAATTTACGTTTGTAATGTATTACGTTATTCTGGAACACAAATGTGCAAGCAATAAAACCATATCGGGACATTAATGTCCTTAGTAACGTACAAATACATAATCCAACACGTTAGGTAAGTGTTTTTATGCCATATACAGTGTTTTACACTGTCATCGTTTACATGTATTGATACTGTTGCTGACGCGCCTGCTCCATACGGATGCACCGCTCGATAGCGCTCGGGCCCCTTGCTGTACTCCTGCCCTGACTCAGACAGTAATCGTCCTTTTTCAGTGGCCACATAGCACAAGTTGGTTACCGTCTTTTGCACAATGGTTTTTATCTGTATGTACACTGAAACTGTCTACACACAATAATTCAAATCTACACCCCAAAAATTATTGCTTAAGGTACAGCGAGTCTATGGTAAGAAACATATATATATACAAAATGAATTTATGTATGGATCCATATAATAAATCTGAATCCACAAAAATACCAGTTTGTAATGGTGCTAGAAGCGGTGAATTGCAACATTAAACGATCCAAAAGAAAGTTAGGAGCCCTTAACTCGAAGGAAGAAAGAAAAAGGAGTGAAAAGAACGTCATTTTTCTTTGATTACTGTAACGCTGTGTAAATCGAACTGAGACTTAACCCTTTTAAGATATATCGTAGTTTTTACTACGAAATGATAGTGTCTTCAAAATTCGATTAAAAGAGAACTAAGAAAGCTATTTAGTTTTTTTTTTCTCTCACAAGAAAGGAGGCATTGAAGAAAGCCTTGGAAGGGTCTATACGCTTCCGAGCGTCGAAACATACGGGGGTATGACGTCATTTTTTTTTTTTTTTTTTTTTTTGTGAGGTCTAACTTCAACATTTTTTTGGTGAGCTTCTCTTTAACCCTAGATTTCCGAAATTTTACACAATCAGTGTAGACCCTTTAGTTTTTATCTGAACTTTTTCGGATCTCTTCGTCAACACAGAAGGGGGGTTCAGAGGGGCTAAAGGGTAAAAAAGGGATATTTCTCGACCAAAAATACCACTTTCGCGATTATTGCTCCGCTCGGGTACATGATAGGGGCATCTAAGTGATACTTTCTGAAAGCCTACTCGATTCTTCTGAACAAAACGATGTATGAATCATCATTTTAGCATAATATTCTTTTCGTTACTACTGTAATTTAGAGCGCTTTGCCCGCTTTTCACACATGGGAAAATATTTTTCCCGCCCTTAGTATTGAAGATAAGAGATTGGTATTTCTCACAAGTAATTACTACCTCTTGTACTATTTTTGCAAGTGCAAGTGATCTGTATGTTTACCCCGGGGTCGCGCCAGAGGGCCCCAAAATGGGAAAAAGGAATTTTTTCACAAAAAATCCTTATTTTCCTAAACTTTTCCCTCCTTAGGGATGTGAGTGGTAATGTCTGAAAGCTTACTCTATTCTGAAGAGAACGAAGTATGAATCATCATCCAACGATAATTAGGGACGTGTCAGAGAATTTTTAAAATTTCTATAGGATCTTTGGCAAATTTTGGGGATATTCGCAGAAGAGGGAAATAATTTTTCCCGCCCTTAGTACTGAAGATAGGAGATTGGTCACAAGTAATTAGTAGCACAAGTACTATTTTTGCAAGTGATTTCCAAATCTGTATGTTTACCCAAGGCCTTGCCATCGGGCCTCAAAAATGGAAAAAAAGGATTAAAAAAAAAAATCCCTACTTTCCTCAACTTTTCCCTCCTTAAGGACGTCTAAAGGGCCTGTGAGTGGTACTGTCTGAAAGCCTACTCTGTTCTGAAGAGAACGGCGTATGAATCGTGATCCTATGATAATTAGGGATGTGTCAGGATTTTTTTTTTTAATTTTGTAGGGTGCATCTTAGGGAAATTTTGGGCGTTTTTTGATGCTCTCCCAACATGCGTAAAAATTTTCCCGCCCTTACTATTGAAAGACGGGAAATTCTAATTTGTCACTAGTAATTAGTACACTACGTAGTATTTTTCAAGATTTTTTCAGGTTTGTGCGCAGACCCGGGGGGGGGGGGCTCAGGGGGTCCCAAACTTGGAAGGTTTTTTTGTCAAAAAAAAAAAAAACTATTTCCCTTCAAAAAATCACCTCAGGTACACGACAGGGACATGTGACTGGTACTGTCTGAAAGCTTAAGCTTATTCTATTCTGAGCAAAACGACGTATGACCCATAATCCTACGATAATTAGGGATGATGCTGTACCTTCTTGACTGAAAGTCAACAAAAACTCCTAAAAAACCCATATCTTAAAAGGGTTAAGTTACCATCCATAATATTACCACCTCAAATTGTAGCTAGGAATGAAAATTATCATGTCTTACTATGAAATATTAGTAGATACCGCTTTCGAACATTAGCTTTAATAATAGGCTCCATATTATGTATTGAATTACCGTAACTCATAACACACATTTCCCAACCAACTACAAATATAGTACTGCTTTAATGAAAAGGCAATATCATGACCATCAAGTCATGTTTCTATTTCGCTGTATGTTTTCTGAGCTCAAACTTAAATGAACAAGAGGAATAAACTTTAACACAGTAAGTTTGATGGTACTCTGTAGTATCGTAAGAACTTCTATAAAGGGCGGGGCATAAAAAGGTAACCGAAACCCAATACCTTTAGTTTATTTATGTTTATCGAACAATAACATGTTCTACCTGCCGTTCGTCAAGGGTAATTACATATTCCATGCGTTCTATGATAATTTACAACATACAGGAACACTGTTCAGGGGTTATATCTCCAATTACTTATTTAATGTTGTCACGAAGATCTTGTACAGTTTGTGGGATAGGCGTAAACCATTTCTCTTTTAGCATTCAACACAGGAAAGCATCATATATCGTTAGCTCTGGACTTATAAGAGGAAAAGAAAGCCAGTCTCTCTGGAAACAGTTCCTCTAACATTGCTTTATTCCCTGGTTTATGTGGACAGTGGCTCCTCTTGCTGAAAAATTTGCTGACTGAAATTGAGATCATGCAGACCATGAAATGTCTGTAAACCTAAATAAAATTGGAATATGACCTGCTTTTTGTATTGTTTAACTTTACTGTGACTGTGTTGCCATATTCATCTTCGATGAAATAGGGTCCTATGACACTATGACTTGAAATAGGCGCCCACACAAATGAAGCGGTCCTTGGTGCACTCATTGGGTCTCTCCCAGCATAAAAGAACGTATGTTTTGTTTGTTTACGTAACCACAGAGACAATGACACTAATCAGAAAATCCGAAATTATCCATGTAATGTAGATCCGCTAAACTGTCAACAGTACTGCAAGCGAGCACGGAAATCTAGTTGCTTCAACTCTTGAAGCACCTGTATTCGATAAGAATAAGCATCAATGTTTTTTCGCTATACGACGGACACTGAGAATTTAACATTACGCATGCAAAAAGCATTTAAGTATTCAAGAAAATAATAAACTAATATTTCATGGTTTAAGTTATCTTTTTCTTGGCCCACCATTTAGTTGACGCGTAAGCCACATACACTTTATGTTCACTCCGCAACCCCAATCAGGAGTGAAGTCGAACTGTGCCACAGTATTTTCAAACAATTTTCACCTTAAATATTCAAACAGAAATCTTCCACATGTTCCATGTTGATGCCCGTTAGACTAAAGGAGACGGACGATTCATGAAAGCGAACTACTATGAAAGATTTGGCTGAATGGGACTGTGGGAGGAAACGGGAGAATCCCTAGAAAACAAGGCCAAGATATTCCCTGATCCACGTGCTGATAGCTTTAATCCACGTATCCACCCCTAACATTAGACAGTCTCAATTACCCTTTTAGACATTAAATTCTAAAACTTGGAAACTTGCTATCTAATTCTATCGTTTATGGAAGCTACAGATTCAACGCGAGGATGATTCTATCCTGTGCCAATTAAATACAGTTAACATTCCATCGCTTAACCACCCATAAGGCCTTGCTTTAGATGATGCATTCTGAACAGTTAATATAATGGTTATTTATTGTAAAGCTATAATTTCTAAGGGAAAGAAAACAAATTCCACAAACTATATATGTTGACACTAGAACCGGCAGCTACAGTGCACTTTAGTATTACAACCTCAAAGGTGATTTCCGAGCGTTCAGATTGCACATAACTTTCCTCGTATTATCCTACCACCGTCTTTCTCCCAGAGGCTTTCAAACTTTCATGCACTTGGCGCCCGTTTTTTAAATCAATTCATAGGGTTGCAACAGTGTTGAAAATCATTTGCCCTGATATTTTTTAGATTTTGCGTATTACACGGAAGGGATACCTTTGAAAGCAAACTATGACCCTTACTTTTACGTACTGACAGACCTGTGTTCGTATCCTTATAAAGGGTTAGTAAATTTAAGTATGTATCCTTTCTCATTAATAACGATTGAACGCATATCCATTAACTGTAAATAAAAATTATCATACCTTAAAACAACTAAAAGACATAATACCTGCCTATAGTTTCGAAGCACTCGCAGATTTTGTCTCTTTTAGAGTTTTCATGGTACGAACATTTTTATTTACATATGTTTTTTATTTTATTTTTTTTAAATTCGTTTACAAGTCATAATGCAAGGCTCTAAAATCAAAGATTATCTGTAATTTTCTTAAAGAATATTGCTCACCTTTTCATTGTTTTACTTCAATTCAACGAAAGTTTTCAACATTCAAGTTTTAAACTTGGCTACCAAATGTTCTTCCATTCGAATTACAACCGTAATAATTTCAAGAACCTATTGCTTTATTTACAGAGTACTCCTGACAATTAGCAATAGCATAAACAGAATTTGTTTAAAAATAATAATAATAATAATAATAATAAAAATTGTGAACCAGGCACAAGTTCAAGTTCGTCGAATTCAGAAATGATTACAAACAGAAATGTTACGTATTCGGGTAAAATATTAGATGGGTTAATAAAATAATAGATCTGCCTTATACCCATGAACATGGGCCTAGTCAGAAATTTCCGGAGGCCGACTAGCACGGGCTCATTCTGTATTAACTTCTTTTTGTTTCGCACGAAAATCAAGGTAATAATTTAGATTGTGTTTGGTATTATGTAATTTTGAACTTATTTTAAGTATACACAGAATGCTGTAAAATCACTTTAACAGGAATATAAATAAATAAATATATATATATATATATATATATATATATATAAAACTAAAAAAGATATCCCAATTTTAATTGTTACATTTTTGCCTTTCGTCAAAACTTAACAAAGTATGGATATTGTTTGACATATGCCCCCAATTTTTTTTATAATAGGGACACACAATTTTCTAGGACTTATTTTCATATTTTATCACACATGTAAATTAATATATATATAAAATATTAATTGCTCCCACACAACAAGAAGACAGATCATCTGGGTGACCAGTCTGCTTTCACGGAATCGATCTGCACAGCCTAGTTACTAGAGAAAATCGACAACATAACCAACCAAGTTGTATAACCAGCAATTACCTAAATGTACTTTTCTCGTCACTAACAATGTTACTAGTAGCACGTGCGAAATCGTGAGTGTGAGCGGTAGAGGACAAAAGTAAATAAATAAATAAAATAAGCAATACTTCGAATTACTCACTATTGATGTCCCTACGAAATGTTTCTTCCAATCTTACAATGAGACACTCATCTTCAGGGGCCACACAATAGATTGAAGCCCTTTTTCCCAATAGTGCTAATTTAAAGAATTTTATGGCTATTTATGGCCTCTAGCCTTCCGCAATATACTGTAGGTTGCTATTACTGTTTTACTACGTATACGTATTGCTCCTATTATTGTACTCCATTGCCTTATTAAGTTTCCTGACATGGGTAATTCTGTTATCATAGTTACAACAAAACGTAAGAGGAAAAACCGTCTCCAAATATGATGTTTTCAATCTAAAGTGAAGGAATTTTTTAAATAGGACGAGCCGTTTAGGCTGTACACTCTTTATGCGCCCAATGTTACATGAAAATGTCATTTACCTGTACTCAAAACATACGTAAATGAAGTTACTGTTTGAAATGGGGGCTGGCCATCGACACGTTAGCATAAAAGATAGTACCTTCATTCACTTATGTTGTGGGTCCAGGTAAATGGCAACGTTGCATTTTCATTTAACACTGGGCGCATAAAGAGTGTACAGCCCAGACGGATTGTCCGATTTAAATTCCTTCACTTTAGATTCAAAATATCATATTTGGAGACGGTTTCTCCTCTTACATTTTGATGTAACTCTGATAATAACAGTTATCCTATGTTAGGGAGATAATAATAATAAAATCTGTACGCTACTTTAAATTTCCTGACTTTACTAGTTTCTTCCAGCTTTCCATGACATCTTCTATTTATGAGTGAGCTGAATTCCCTGACTTCTTCAAGTGGGTGGGAACCCTGTGTTAGACTGTTTTCCCTAAGTCTTCAAAAGGAAAGCAACTAACAAATCATAAGTTCTAGTAAGTTATAGGTGAACAACGCACATCACAACACAGGATGTAATTTTCCCAAACAAAAGTTAATTGCTTGTATTGGTGACAGTGATGCCTTCGGCGTCCTAACGCGTTGTATATTCGTTTACCGCCCCACATCACCTTCTCTGGCTCCAACACTACCCACGGATCACAGCAACCATCCTACTGTGAAAGCATAGTAGAAAAGTAACAAGTCGCTAACTGGACGAGTTTTTATGGCATTGTTTATATATAAATTCCTGTTACACAGATGCCTGGACAATATCAATTTCTATGCAATTTTACACTTGGTTTAGGTGATTATACAAACCATGATTAGAAATAATGAACTTCTCCATTTAAGCCCAGAACAAACTAGTATCATTCCTAATGATTTCTGTTGGGAATAAATGACCATATGGTATTACGTTCATGCATAGTTTGTAAACGTATTAATTCTATTTTTGGAGAACTAATCAATAACCTGAATTAATAAAAGGACTGGAAACAGACAACAGGATTAGGAATCCCAGTGCCACCAGATTAAAATGAAATGTTCTTATTTTATTAGCCCCTGCCCACAAAGTGTGTACAGGTTTACAATATGGGTTCAAACATAGAATAGTATTAAGTGCCATAAAAACTATTATTGCAGTTTCTGTGGTTCACTTTTACTAGGTATGTCTCTAGTTTCTCCGTGAGAATTAGTTTGGCCCATTAAGAGAGAAGTGTAGGGGGTCGGAGTAGCAATAACGAGGTTGGCAGACAAATAGCACTAAGGAATATAGTGCAGAAGGCGCTATTTGCAATCTATGAATACGTAAAACTCTACGTACATTGCATATAGGAATCCATTTATTGTAATACAAAAATCGTGATAACGATTAAGGATACAGAACGTTTTTTATTAAACTTTACACGTAAAGCTGTTAATTGAAGAAGGAAGAGCAATGTCTGAGGAACATATGAAAGTAGAGAAAATGTAAATCATTTGTGAACATAAAAACAGCGTTAAAATATATGATTCATTACTATGCAATTTTAATGCAAAATTAGCTTGCAGTGACCGTCTAACATATGTTGATGTGTTCGCCTTTCCCTGAATTGGCAAATACCTTGCATGTAGTGATTACCTACAACAGGCTGGTACGCGGTTTCCTTTCGAGTAACTTGTTTTAATGGCATATAAGTTTGCATGCACCTCACAAGTCTATACACAGTAGATGACCACGAAAATACAGAAGATATTACGATATAATTAGTGTAAGGACTGTAATTTCTGAACAATTATATCTAGTGGCGCCCCTCAACTTTAATTCTTCCAAGTGGGATATCGACATGCGCAAACCAAAGATGACTGTAGAATGCAAGAGGAAACTATTTTCATGAAGGAACGAGATACATTGGTATCCGTATTCTTACTATGTACGCAAGTCACTACGGAAACCAGAACCTAACTCAGGATTGACTGCGCTTTCTTCCATCCTTCTTACTTTTCGCGAACCACGACTTTCTTTGGCACTGATTCCGTCAAGCCCCGCCAGCTTTTCAACATGATAATTACTTATTAATAGTTTATTTCGGTTAGATTTAGCTTCGTTCATTTACTTAGTACACAGGTTTGGCCCAACGGGGTTTATCAAAACTTAACTCCCTTCTTCTTATGATCGCTTTACTTGTGCACCATTTCACGATCGATTTTATTTTCCTTTTTCTCTAGTCCAAAACTACTCCATCCCACTATTACTTCTTGATATTAGTGCCATATCATTGCATATAATGGCTGGTTTGAATGCTGATATAATACAGTAAATGATCTCCTTCAGATCAGTACTTCACGTTGAATATTTTACTTTGAGAACTGTTCCCTAGAAGTTACATCTAGATAGATTATTTGTTTAAATGTGTATATTGACGTGTGCTCCCTTTACATACAATTGCACTGTCATTATGAAGACTTCTTAATGTTATATCTTAACACTCTATTTACGTGATCCGCGCCTAAATAAGTTTGAACATTAGTGTTCTTTTGCGAATTAATAATTTTACCCACAAAAAAGTTTCCCAAATATTAGCACCCGGATTCTTAATCTGCGCCAAAACAGAAAACATAAAGACTGCTAATTATGTAAATTCGCTATCCAGATACGATCCCAAGGCCTTCACAGTTTAAAAACTACTGTGATGCTATCTCGGTCATTCATTCCGTTAACATGTCATTGACTTGACAATTCGCGGTTTTCTTGTATTATTTGCAATATCAACTAGATAAGTTATACACACATACCAAAGAGGTAATCACTAGCACAAATCAAGTATGTTTGGTTTATTTTTATTTTCCTTCCTTTGCGGATTATAGCAGACCTACTTACCCAAAAGAACTTTACTGAATAACCCAACAGAAGCTATACTGACTGAACTTGCTATTTGCCATAAGCGGCTAGTTTGTTGGAGTTTCGGGAAAATCCAATCTATATCATACATTATTCCCTTCACTATATCACAAAATTATCACAAAAACAAATTTACAATGCCTGATTTATAAACACTACAGCCCCTGCCATCCTTCAGATCACTAAACAACTGAACATCATTGTGCAGCCGCCGGAGTAACTGAACTGAACTGAAGAACTAGTGATCAATGATTGTGTGACTGTCACTCTACTATTACGGTGTCACTGTTCACTGATTTCAACACACAGAGTATTTCCTCATATCACAGTCAGCAGTTTGCACACTTCAAGTAAGACTTCATCGTGAGAAGGAAAGCAGTCAGCAAAAACTAGCCAATGTTTTGATGGTGGAAATATTAACCTTTTCTTCATTTATGAAAAGAAAGCTATATATTTACAAGCCTACGAAGGAAGAGTTCGATTCTACGTATCAAATTCGGATAAAGCATTCGACTTGGCGCTTTTTCAGCTAACAAAAAATTATCTTGCGAAGGCCAAAAGAACTTGTTTTTCTTTTTCTTTTTTTTTTCTAAATTCAGGGTCACGATGCAACTTTCATGTGAAGAAAAACCAAAACATACTGTTTACTGCATATAATAAAGGAAATTATGAATGCGGACGTTACGTAAAAGACATATTATAAAAATGTCGTCCCTATTTTTTTATAATGCACCACATAGAGACGTGCAAATCAGGGCCGTGCCCGGCGGGCGGCGAGCGGGGCGACGGCTGGGCGCCGAGGTAAGGGGGCGAAAAATTTGGGAGAAAAAAGAAAAAAGATAGGAAAAATTGCTTGCAATATATGTATGGGGGCACCGCGTATACTCTCGTCCCGGGCGCTGACTTTCCACGGCACGGCCCTGGTGCAAATAAATATACTGTCTACAAACACACACACACAAACAAGTCTAAATTGATATAATTAAATGGTTTAAATCATAATGAATATTATCGTTATTATTAGTTTTAAAAATGAGTAATCTCTCAAAAAATATACCTCCTTTTACTTGGTTATATTGATTCCGATGACAGATAATAAACAATATTTTCTGAAATCTCACTTTCCGTATAGCCTACTATCTTATCATTTCAAACTACAAATGCGTAAACGGATATTTTCCTTCAGTAACGACGCTGACTTTAATTTCTTGGAGAGCAAGTGAAGAGGCAAAGAAACTTAAGGGAGTTACGGTATTTTGCTTTATTTTGTATACAGAAATGAATATTTTTATATTACTTTACCTATATTATAATACAACATATCTGGGAGATACGTCGCCACCGTACTGGGCACTAGCCCCCTACTAGGGTCATCACACTGGTAGATATACAATAACAATTTAATGAATACTGTCTTGTTGCCCATTGAGGAATTTCTAAGTTTAATTATTTTGTAAAAAAAAAAAAAAAAAGCTTCGGGACATTACTGGTGAAAATCCAGAATGATTATATGGGTGATGTACAGATTACATTATTACATAACAAGAAGCCTTCTGGTCAGTTTTTCTCTTTCATATGTTTATGATGGGGGCTTTGGTCTAGGCTAATGTAAAAATAAATAAATAACAAGGAAGTTCATAAAAGACAAAGCAGTATTAATTTCAGAAAATTACTCCTGTGGATGAGACTTTCAATAAACGGATGTGAAAGTAATCCTGGAAAAATCCTGGTAACCCACTCTGAGCACGATCACAGATATGCCCCGGAAACATTTCATAGTTCCGGAGAAAAGTTCCTACCCCATACAAACCCCTGATTTTTTTTTTTTTTTTTTGCTAGCCGCAGCTAGCACCCACCTAAAGGGTTACGCCCTTTATTTGGGATGCGGAGTTGACAGGAACTTTAGGTGTTGGACCATTGTCGTCAGGCAAAGGAGATTTTATTAACTTTATTACATCTGAACTTCGGTATCATTAGAGGACATTATGGCCTTTAACCATAATCATTAGGTCTGGAAAAGGGAAATGTACACTAGCGAGCAATTCAACATGACATTGAAGAGAGCGGAGCATCGGTGAAAAATGAAAATGAAACTATGAGGTGCACTTGACATCACAACACAATACAGAGAAGAGGGTTAGTGAGACGAATGAGTGTTATCTTCTGTCCAGGGGCTGCTCTGGACGCAATGGAGACGAGGGGAGCCCTGTTAGTGCGGGAAAGTCACTGTGCAACATGAGATGGAGTGATGAAGTGTGGGGGGAGCGCAATGAGGAAGTCTTCAAGAAGTGCAAAGTCAGGACTATTTGGTGGGAGAACGTAATGGTACAGAGTAAACAGCAGAGAGAGTGGAGAATGCCGGAGAATTGTTGAAGGTTTGCGGAGAGTGGCTTCGTGATGCATAGCATCAAAGAGCAATGGATGGTGAGTCTGGAATCGCTTTGTAATGTACCTGAGTCTGAAGTCTTCTAAGTGATAGAGAATGTGTGGAAAAGGTGTTCTGTCATATAAGTCCCGGGTAGGGCTGGGTAATTTAATTCGGAAGGCAAGGCGTAGGGCGTGGCGCTCAAGAATTTGGAGTCGGCGGTAGTATGCCTCGGGTGCGGAAAGCCAGGCTGTAAAGCCATAAGTCAAAACGGGACGTAAAAATGCCTTGTAGGTGTTAAGTAGGATTTTAGGTTTCAGTCCCCAAGTAGTCCCAGTTAGGCGTCGAAGTAAGTTCAGTCGGTTGGTCGCTTTTAGAGCAAGACTTTTCAGATGCGCTGACCATTTCAGATGTGAATCGAAGATGATGCCCAAGTACTTGACTGTGGGACTAGCAGCAAGTGGTGTACCTGCAATCTCAATATTGAGGTTGGATGGATTGCGATGGACCCGACTGCGTTTGCCTGGTGGTAGAAAGATAATGGCTTGAGTTTTATTGGCGTTAAGCTTGAGTCGCCACGTATCACACCACTCAAGGAAAGCATCTATGGCAGTTTGAAGAATGTGGTTGATGCGTTGAATGGTATTTGCCGTTGCCAGAAAAGCCGTATCATCCGCATATTGGAAAAGGCTGACATTTGGATGGAGAGGAGGGAAGTCAGCTACATATAGTAAGTAAAGAAGCGGGGACAGAGCAGAGCCTTGAGGAACACCAGAATGGATAAATACAGGGTGAGAGTGAACATTGTTAATGGAAACGTAGGTCAGGCGACTTGAAAGAAAATGGTAGATGAAGCGAATATAACACAGTGGCAGTCGAAAAGAAAAGATTTTATAGAGAAGGCCAAGATGCCAAACTTTATCGAAAGCCTTTTCTAAATCGAAAAGGACAAGACAGGAAGGCTTAGATTGATTAAACTGGGCAGTGATGTACGTGGTCAGGCGTAGTAGTTGATCATTAATACTGTAATTCGGACGGAATCCGGCCTGATGAAAGGGAATTAGGTTATGATCAGCGAGATGTATGTGTAGGCGAGAGACAAGTATCCGTTCGAGTATTTTACTGAAAACAGGGGTGAGTTGAATCGGGCGATAAGAAGACACAGATGAAGCTGGTTTGTTCGGTTTCAGAAACATTAGAGTTTTAGATGTTTTCCAGTCGTTAGGGATGAAACCAGTACGGAGGATGAACGTGAAGATGAGAGACATGAGATAATGGAGGATGTATGGCCCTTCTTTGATATGGCGATACGTAATAGAATCTAACCCGGGAGCGGTGGTGCGTCTACGAGCGACGGTGGTAATAATGTCGGTGACTGTAACAGGTGCTGTCAATGGTGAATTGTCGGGTAGAAGATGATCAACATGAGGTTGGAGTGATGGTGAGTTGAGATTGAGCCGTTCAGTAGGATGAGTGCGAGCTGAGAGGGCAGGTCCAAGAGGCGTGAAGACACCTTGAAGTTGATCAGCGAAGGCATTGGCTTTGTCCAGGTCAGAGTGTAATGGCGTATCATTGACAATGAGTGGATATGAAGGGCGAGTGGTGTTACCAGTGAGCTGATGAAAGCGTTTCCAGTACTTAGTTGGATGCGCTGTATCAGAGAGGGTATTGCAGGTTTTTATCCAGCTTCTGGTCTTGTATGCTACAAGATAATTATGCACTGCCCTTTGGTATTGACGATGTTGACGAAGCGATTCCAGATTGCCCGTGCGAGTGAAATCTCGATAAAGTTGGCGGGAACGACGTACTAAAGGTAAGTATTGTGGCGGTAATTTTGGTCTATAGGGATCAATTGTAGTCTGAGGGATATACTGCAAGGACGCCTGATGAATACTATCAGTGATCTCATCAATAGTGGCGTATAGTTCAGACTCTGAAGTTGGAGCGGATAAAGGTGTTAACCTGTTGGAAAGGTATTCCCTATAGTTAGGCCAACGGGCACGGTCGAAACGAGCCACTATGCGGGGAGTTGTAGGCGGAGCGGGTTGAAGTGGACCTGTATTTTGAAGAGTAGCTTTAATTGGGATATGGTCACTCCCAAGCGGGTCAAGCACAGAAAGAGAATATTGGGTGATGTTATGACTATATCCGGAGTTGTATTTGAAGCCGGTCGAGTCGGTTTAGGAATGGGATGAATAAATCCCGTCGTTTGAGTCTGAATATAATTGCAAAAGGTGCGTTTTTGATTATCTGAGCGGCTATGGTAATTAATGTCGGCCATTATGATATAGGTCCGGAAATTGTCGGAAATATATTGGAAGAAACTTAGAGGAATAGGATGGCCTGGTCGTATGTATATGGTAGCAACAGTGACGTAGCATTGTTTGAAATATAGAGTAGCGATAAGATGTTCTGGCAGTGATGTATCTCCGGTAGCGTGTACTCTATGTGAAATAGAGTGCGGAAAACCAATAGCGACGCCACCATTAGCGCGTCGA
This sequence comes from Thermobia domestica, assembly GCF_964235325.1. Taxonomy (NCBI): domain Eukaryota; kingdom Metazoa; phylum Arthropoda; class Insecta; order Zygentoma; family Lepismatidae; genus Thermobia; species Thermobia domestica. The sequence continues at coordinate 120,010,951 of NC_137469.1, read as the reverse complement.
GTGGGAATGGTATTATCGTGTCGAAGAATGAAATAGGGTGAGAGTTTGCATGAGATTTTAGGAGTAAGAAATGTTTCGTTGAGAAGAAAACAATGAACGTGTTCCTCCATAAGTAGTTGCTCAAACAAAGGCTTGTTTTTTGGTAGAGATCGAATATTCAGAAAAAGAAAATGTACTGCCATAATGAAAAATAACGTGAATAGATGGGGAAAGAAGTTAGACTGCAGACTCATGGACTGTAGAATGAAAATGAGCGTAGTTGTTGGAGTAGGTGCCGGTGAAGTTGACATGTAGGATAGTTCTAGCAGCGAGTTGTACTTGTTGGAGGATATGTTGACGAAGAAATGGATATATGTTTTGCAGGGTAACAGTGAGAAATGATAAAAATTTGTCAATTGTGATCGGTTGTTGTGCAGAACTAGGAGGCGGAGTACTAGAATCTGTGTTATGAATGCGTATAGGTACAGTGAGCTCTGGTTTTAGCACCTCTGCAGCGGGTTTGGCCTTACATTTATAGCTGTATGTAGGATGCTGATCTGGGCAGGTCGAGCATTGCGGTGGATTACTGAGATTGGGACAAGACTTGGTAGAATGGGGACCTGCACAGTACCCGCATTTGAAAGGGTTCCTGCAGTCGTTAGTGTGATGGGAGTTATAAGCTTGACATCGCTCACAACGTACAGGAAGAGGCGGAGGTGAGTGAGACGGTTCCACCCGATGTCTTTTCAGGTATATGTAAGCACCATTGCTAAGAAGGTCATCCACGGTCTCTTGACTGTTTGTGAGAACTCGGACCATATAAGTAGGTCCAGATGCGTTCTTTATGCGAAGGCATTTCAGGATTGAATGACCCTCTAGCTTAAGTTCATCAGCGACCTCGGCATCCGTGAACTGGGGATCTACTCCTCGTATTACAACAGAGAGAGCTGGAGGCTTGCGAGGAGGCGGAGGCTGCTTCGCCTGGTTGGATGAAAGCTTTTGGAGGTTAGCTGAGGTGCCAAAGATCTCGAACGAGTAGGTGTTACGGAGAGTGGTTGCCATGTTAGGATCTGTCGATCGGATAATAATACCGTTCTTAGTAGGTATTAGCTGTTTAACATCCGATCGTGGCACGTACTTCAGGAGACGTAAGTAAATCTGCTTTAAATCATGGTACTTAACGTCGTAGTTGGTAAGAAGAAAAGAATGGACTACTGGTTTAGATGATCTTCCAGGAATCTCGATATCCATATTGTTAGACTCAGACGAGGACTCACTCAGTGTATGATGACGTTTGGTTGGAGGTGTCATCTGGAGTGCAGCAGAAAAGGTAACAGCTGTTGTAGAGTGAGCCGTTGGACTGCTTGGCTCTGACTCTTGGCGGGCTTTTCGTTTGTCGATCTTTGCCGCCGTCAGAGAAGGTCCCTGAGCAACAACAGGGGGTAGTCCAGTATGACCAGTACCTTGTCCAGAAGCCATAGCGAAGGTCGTCTAGGTTACAGGGTTGATGAAGACCACCCGTTTGGATAGTGGTCTAGGTGGGCCAAAGAGGCTATCAACCTGCGTAGGTATCTGATGAGTTGGGCTAGATCAGTCTCTCAACCGATACACACAGATGCCAAGCTTCAGTGACCAGGATTGTGGGATAGGAGATTGCAAAACTCGTCACTATGCTCTAGTGGCGCTTCAGAGCAGAGCAAAGCTAAGCTCTGGGAAAGTATGCAAACCCCTGAAATTATCAGTGGACAAAAAAGAAAGAAAAAAGAAAAGAAACTATGTGTGCTATTGTTTCGTACAAAATAGGCCTATGTCACCGTTGTGATTATTGTCAAAGAATTTAAAACTTTTTTTTTTTTTTTTTTTTTTTTTTAAGAAAGCACCCTTCCTATCAGCACAGATAGCAGACCCAACAATGAAAAAAGCTAGACTATCCAACTACCAAGGTTAGCCCTATGTTGTGATTACAGTAGTCGCTTTAATGAGGATCTGCAAACCATTCCAACAACCGTGATCGCTACGATTCAAGTAAAATTATCTAGAGTGGTTGGTCGAAATTGTTGAATAAATGATGACAATTTTTTTGTTTGCTTACATTTACTTTTTAAACTATGTCGTGCTAATTTGTGTGTGCGTGTGCGTGTTTTAATGTTATTTTTGCTATAAAAAATTCTCAACCAAAAGTTAACCTTCATATACACTACCAAGTGTGCTTCTAGGGTGCAATTTGCCTGGGGCCCCAACAGGCCGGTAGCCGGGGGGCGGTATATTTTAGGAGGGACCGATCCAAGCATATTATAGTTCATCACCATATTATAGTTCATTTCCAAGCCTACCATCAAAATTTTAGGGGGCAGTAAAAATTTAGGGGGAACCGAACCCCCTAGACCCCCCTGGATGCAGATTTGGACCCCAATAACAAAAAAAAAGTATTTGATAAGTAAAGTAATCAAGTGGCTGTTCAACTGTTAAGATCAAAAAGCCAAGTATTTTCTATGGTCTAACAACATTATTGTTAAGAAACACTAGCAGAACTTTTGACAAAACAAGTGAATTTTGTCTCATAGAGATGGACTTCAAAACTATGGAAATCCAATTTTGAAACAGAAATTGACGCATGTGCCACTTCAGGTTAGCTGGAAAAAGATGGAGATGGTGCTTGGAACCAAATATTTAAACCGAAATTGGTTAAACATCTACACAGTTAAAAAAAAAAAAATAGAAAATCGTGGTGTTAAAACAACTCCCTGAAGTTACCACTTCATTGTGTTTTTTAAAACTGCTATTTCATTCTAGGGATGAGCACGAGACAAGATTTCAGCCTGTCTCGTCTCGAAAATGTGCTGTAAAAGTGATGTCTCGACTCGAAAAATATATATTTTTCTATTGGAAGAGCTGTGTCTTGACTCGAATTTTGTCAGGGAAATTCTGTGTCGACTCGTCTCGTGCGCATTCCTAATTCATTCCCATCCGAAGATAGACGGGCCGCAGAAGGTAATGCCTTCTCTGAGTCCATCCATGCAGTGATTTATCTACATCCCCTAACACCCTCCCAGCACCCCATAAAATTTTCGGACACTCCCGGGGATAAATTCTTTACATCCCCCAACTAGGGGGTGCAATATTTAAAAAAAATCCATTTTCGTTCTGCCTAAAGCCCTCCAGGACAGTAGAAAATATTTTAAATCATCTCATCTTTAGGCAGTAATCTTTGGAGACAGGAAATTCTATGTAAGGAGGAAATTTTTAGGGAAATGCAGCACCGAAGAGCTTGACTCCTAGCCAGGCCCGTATCCAGGGGTCTAGGGGGCCGCCCCCTAAATTTTTACTGGCCCCCTCTAAAATTTTCACAGTAGGCTTACAAATTAACTATAATATTTTTGGATCGGCCCCCCTAACTTTCAACGGCCCCTCTACATTTTCCGGGTGGCTACGGGCCTGCTCCTAGCGTGTTTGTATGCAGATCGGAAGTCACGTATAAAATAGGTCTGTGAAGTTGGCCTACCGAAATTAGCTTACCCACTTTTATCTACATGAGCCGTTAGTTCCTCGTTAGTTCCCGTTAGTTCTTACTAAAGTTTTGTTAGTTCCGCGATTTTAAAGAAATTATACACAAAAACCAATGGGTAGGCTAACTTCACATGTGAAGTTGGCGTACCCAACAAACTTTTCCACATTTTTCGGAATAAATCGTTAGTTCCTCGTTAGTTTCCGTTAGTTGTTACAAAAGTTCCGTTAGTTCCGCGATTTTATACTGTAAGGATCCCCACATCACGACAAGAGAACATGCATACACAACACGTGCTATTAATTGTAAACAGAATAGCAGACGAGAAGCCGACACGAAAAACACCAAGGAACGCCGAAAGAGAACGAACCTCCCGGAAGAACCCGAAGAGGATGGATAAAAGCCGGACCACCGAGGGACCCAGCATCAGTCGACCAACTGATCGTAACCTATCCTAAACCCTGGAGGTTGCTATGAAGCTAAGGGGATCACCTTGAATACCGTACCTCGTGAGGGCTGCTATGAGCGGAGGTTCCTAGAACCAAATCCTTGAGACTCCCAGAAGCTGCTCTGAAGCTAAGTTGTCCGTAGAGAACACTATAACCTGTAAACCTTGGTCATTGAAGAAATACTTTATTGTCAGAACTTTTGTAAACACGAAAGACTTAAAATTTATAATAAAATTGGTGAAGGAATAAATCTCGGTTCATTATTGACTCTACCAAAGTCATAACAATAGAAATTAGAGCATAAAGAAAAATGTGTGGATAGGCTAACTTCTGTATGTGAAGTTGGCGAACCCAACAAGCTTTCCCACATTTTGGACACTAATCATTAGTTCCTCGTTAGTTCCCGTTAGTTCTTACAGAAGTTCCGTTAGTTCCGCGATTTTGTACTAATTAGAGCATAAACAAAAAAGTGTGGGTAGGCTAACTTCACATGTGAAGTTGGCGTGCCCAACAAGTTTTCCCAGATTTCTCGACATTAATCGTTAGTTCCTCGTTAGTTCACGTTAGTTCTTACAAAAGTTTCGCTAACGTAACTTTTGTAAGAACTAACGGCAACTAAAAAATAACTAACGATTCATGTAAACTGATTCGGTATGCCAAGTTCACTTGTAAAATTACCATACCCCAGTGGCGGCTAATGTTAATGTTGCAGCGTTGCGCAACGACCAAAGTATTTCAAGAAAAAAATATTGTTATCAATAGTAGTAAATAACCGAAAAATACTTTTTAATACTCGCATATATACACTTTAAATAACATATTTTTTACTTCTGTAACTGTCCGTTCCGTTAATCCATTTTAAAAAGCGAAAAATAATCCGTCACAGTGTCTCTAATTTATATTGTGTTGCAGCGAGCATACAATGACCGATTCCTTCAGCGCGGGAATTGGAGCGAATGTTAAGTCTCCTTTCCCCATCTCAGAAGTTAAAGGGACTGGTCGTTGCAGTGCTTCTGCAACACAGCACGGTTTCCAGTGAACGAGAAGGTTTTTCGCGCTAAATAAGATTTCTAAATTGTATTTCACTAGCAATTAACAAATGGAATTTGTTTTTATGCATTCATATTTTTAAATTACAGGACCATACTGAATCAAATCAATATAATGACAATTTAAAAAAGTGATTGCAGAATTACAAAATAAGAAAAAAAATATCTAGTAGAGCAGAAAACAAATGAAAGTAGACCCGCATTTGCAAGTTAATTCTTAGCTTATATTGATAATGAAGGCTTCTTCCACAGTAATTTGTGATTCAAATATTAATAAGTCAGTATGTAGAATCGCCCCCTCCCTCTGTGGCAGAGATGGAGTGGGTCAGTGGGTCGGTGGGTCAAGTGGGTCAAGTTTTCTGATTGGGTCAGTGGGTCGTGGGTCAACATCATGTGACCCACTGTGACCCACCACCCACCGTGACCCACTGCGACCCACCACCCACCATGACCCACTGTGACCCACCACCCACCGTGACCCACCACCCACCATGACCCACTGCGACCCACCGACTCAGTATGATCTACCGACCCTCTCTGTTCACTGCATGGTAGACAGTATCTTCTGAAGACTGGTAAATTTGTCTTCGTTTTACTTTCAAGACCTTCATTTCCCTTCCTTTTCCACTTGTTTCTATCTACTTACCTGACGTGAGTATATCTAACCAAGTGAAAAAAGAACTCCAGGAACTTTTGGATATTGATATTTTTAATTGTAATAATAGCAATAGGACTTATACTACTACTTGGCTTTCGAGATCTGTAAGTTTTTAGAGGAGCTAATTACTGGAAAAAATACATTTTTGAGTCACTGTAATATATAAATTATTATATAAAATATTGAATGTAACTATGTGTGCCTGATCATCATGGTCAAATTGCAAAGTCAAATGAAATTACTTTTGGTATATAGTTAGGCCTTAATCCAAACTGGGATGTTATATTGCTTTCATTATAATACATAATATCCTAAGGAGGTAGTAAGGATCCGAACTCTTGCGAAAAAAATGAGTATCTCGCAAGCCGTTAAACTTACGGAGCTGAAATTCAGTGTATTAACTCTTTATTGAAAATAAACAGAATGTGTGTCCTAGCATTTTTTAAATTCTCCTTTATGTGGGGGGTGGGCACTTTCTATATATGGAAAATTGGTAGTGAGTTGGTTTGTAAAAATGATCGAAAACGATCGATGTTATTTCAGAAAAAAAATCAGAAACAAAAAATACAGTGCTTGGCTTCATATATCCATTGCTTTCTACTATAATAATTGCTGAAGCTTATGTTTATTATATGGAGCGCTTACAGCACAGGGCAATCAACCCAAAAACTTGTGACTAAAATAGGCATAAAATTTCTACTGTAAGCTTAATTACACGGAAATTTTAAGTTTGGATTGTACGCATAATTATATGGAAAATTTTACACTTTTTTCCCTTTATGTTGGTCTACTTACCTTCATTTGGAACTTTGAAATTTCATCCTTTTTTCCACTGAAAAGTATTGATAATTCAACAAGGAAATAATTATACTATGATAATTTAAATTCATCGTAATTTGGCACATGGCAAACAGCAGTGTGGTAATTGAAGAGGAAGAAGGAGGGACCCCATCAGGATTCTGCCGCCTGTAGTCGGACAATTTGTCCATGCCGACCAGATGCCGCGGTCGGATTGCCGGCGCCGGACGCCGGCATCTTTCAGCGCGATTTTCGACCGCGACGAATAGTTGCCTTGGCGAGCGGTCGGCAAACAGCCGGAAATGAGCATTAAATGCGCCGGCACCGCCGTCGGAAAGTTGTTTTGCCGAGCAGTCGGCAAACAACCGTAAAGGCGCAGTACATGCGCCGGCGCCGCCGTCGAAAAGAGGCCGGCAGAGGGTCGGAAAGAGGCCTTTCCGATTGTTTTGCCGGCTCTGACGGTCGGCAACAGTTTGCAAAGAGTCGGCAAAGGGAATTTTACTTAACGATTTTCGACCGCCTGCCGCCTCGGCAAAAGGTCGGCAACTTTGAACAAGTAGATCGTCGTGCCGCCGCGGACGGGTGCCGGCTGCCTCCGGCGGCCCGCCACCATCGAAGGCGGCAATCCCTCTTTCCGACCGCGACGTCCTGATGGGGGAAATTCCCATTCACCTCTGAACACTTTCCAGGTACCTAGTTCCCAATCGCTTTTTAGACGGGGAGGGAACTTGGTAATGGTATCAAACCTTCATGTGTAATTACAAAAATTAAATTTATAATCAAATAAGAAATCAGTTTATCAGGCTTTAATTGATAATTTATTCACAAGATTCCCTATCGAAGGCGTGGTAGATGAAGTTTCTGCTCTCCATGAGTCGACATTGCCAACTGACATGGTCGATATGGATAAGATGTTGTATGGTGATAGAGAGATGATGCTTCTTGCTGAGTATTTCAAAACAGACCAAGAAAAATCGTTATCAGCCTTAAGTCTAACAAGCAGATTGTCGATGAGGAGTTGCAGAAATCGGGTAGAAATATTGTCAATTTCCACGACAGAGTGCGAACGGGGATTTCCCCTTATGAATTTACAGATGACTGATATTAGAAATAGACTAAGTGCTCAAACATTGTCTAACTTGTTGTTCATCAATGTTCATGGCCCACCGCTAGACAAGCTCAAAGTAGACGAGCTAGTTATTTCTTGGCTGAAGGATGGACATCATTCCGCTGCGGATGGTTTACCACGTAAAAGTTACCAACAGGAGATAAACCCGATTTCAGGTTTGTTTTAAGGTGGAAAATTACGAGTTACGGAAAATGTATACTTGTATTACTAATGGCTTATTTGTGTTATTCAACTTTGAACCTATTTTTTAGTAAGTCTCTTCTTTGCTTTAGATAAACTACTTTGAATAAATATTCATAATAATTGCAATTATGCAGATTTGTAAATTATATTATCATGATGGAAAACTGTAATTAGGCATCCGCCTGTTGTTTTCTGAAATAAATAAATAAATAAATAAATAAATAAATTTAACGTGGTGTTTTAGTGATTACACAAACTACAATTATGAGCATACTTTATGAAGATGCTCTCACATAGTGTACCCGAGCACATTTATACACTATGGAAAACTGATTTTTCAAGTCTTTTGCGAGAAAAATACTGTGAACTGAGAAACCATAACCTTTTCCATATTGTACAGGGGTATTTTCCTGCGAATAGAAGTTTCTTTTGGAATGCGTTCAGAAAGTAACACTTGCAAGAATACTCTTTTAGTACAAGTATATTTTAGGCACACACTAATTTCCCCCCACCTCGAACTGTTTCAATTTGCTCACTGACAAACACTTTACCATTTTATATCGTAAAGGTCAGATCCACCGTTATTCTAACAGAGTGATGCTTGAGCGATTGACTAGAAATTCAAACTCCGATTAGTGACAATTTCACAGTTTTGTTTTATTACAAGTGTAAACTCTTTAGTCAGTACAGAAGAGGCCGTGGATCGTGTTCAGAGTTGATGACGATGGATTTTGGTGAGTCAGAATATGTCAGAGTGGATGAGAGTGGTTCATGGTGGGTGGTGGGTCACGGTGGGTCAGAGTGGGTCATCGTGGGTCACGGTGGGTGGTGGGTCAGTGGGTTGTGGGTCACGGTGGGTGGTGGGTCAGTGGGTCGTGGGACAAGTTTTCATTGACCCACGCCAACTCTGCTCTGTGGATAGCCTAGTATTTTAGTATATACATATTTCTTTTATAAAATAAGTATATTTTATACTCTTGATAATTTCCACATAAAACTGTATGATGGGGAACGCCACATTGAATTTGGGACTAGTTAGCAATGCTCAGGGGCGTAGTCACGAGGGGTGTCCACCGGGTCCCAAAAATTTCGAAACTTGACTAACATTTGTAGACTTTCCTAACGAACTATAACTTACTTGTTTAACAGAAACGATTGATGTAGGCTAAATATTTTGTTTTACGCCTCATCATGTACTCTCTCTTTTCTTAAAAGCAATTGTTCTATTTTTTTTCTTTTCTGAGAATATAGGTAACAGTTATTACTTATCGTCTTTTCGGATGCAGAATAAGAAAGGTATATATTGCATAGACGTATCGAAGCCCTCCCAACACACATTTCTGGGTGTAGAACTGGCAGTGCTGTTTGTTTTGATGTTCTTCAACTTTTACCTTCTGTTATGTATACATGCTTTCCAGAACATACAGTATGACATTGATAAGCATTGTTTCGCCTCATGTGGAAGTATATTGTGTTCATCGTGCATTGCGTAACAACCAATACGGATGATTTGGAATGTATTTTTTTTTCTTTTACGCACATGTGTGTGTGTGTTGATGTATGAATATGTAACACTCGGAATTCATATACCAGTACCTCTTTTGTATCACTGTTTTGGTTTAATTGTGCTTTAATTCCGTAAATCGTAATTTTATTGTGCTTTAATTCCGTAAATAGCCTACAAATTCTGAATGAATTGTATACCGTGACTTCTGTAAATAACTTACAAAAAACATTGACCAGCTTTCAACTGAGGAAAAAATTGCAATTAAGGCTTAGACAAAACAAGCAAAGGACAATTTAGGAGAGTGTTCGAAAAAAATCCAGTTTAAATTTACAGTATATTTTATGGCAGTAATGTTGTTTGCATTAGATATATTTCCTCAATTTATTTTAAAATTTCCTGGATAAACTGTGAATAAAGTGTGTTCAATGGACATTTTTTATAACACTAATCTCTGTTACGAACTCTCTTCAGTCAACGCTGAAGAGGAATTCGAATCATTGTCAGGGACTGAGTTTGCCAGAATGAATCGTTCGCAATAATCTAGAAAAAATATTTAGTGAATCTACAAAGCTTCTGAAATTAATATTAAATGTACCTATGGCGTCAGCAAAAGACGAAAAGTATTTTTCCACACGAGAAAGAATTGACACTTTCAAGGAATTGAATGTCCCAAGAAAGGTTATCACCATTGGTTATGCTTTCCATCGAAAAAGAGCTGACAATAAGAATACCAGAGTTCAACCAGTATGTATTAGACAGATTTGCTCCAATCAAAGAGAGGAGAATGAACTTACTAGTGATTAATCGGATAAAATGTTCTGCATTTTTTTTTAAACAGAATATTACTTAATTCCACATGTCACATAGCATTTGCATCTAAAGTTATGCTGATTAGTCAATGAGTCCACTTTATATCTTGTCTCTTATCGTTCGTACTGCAACACCCGAAACCACAATCCACCGGCCGCCACTGCCATACCCATTAACCCTTGAGTTCCAGTGACATCCATGTGCATGTCATAAAATGCTATAGCACGCACATAGGAAAATGACATCTGGAACACAAAGGTTAATTTTTATTTACATAGACTTTGTATAAAATCGCGGAACTAACGTAACTTTAATAACATCTATTGAACAACTAGCAACTCATATCGAGAAACCTGCACAAGTTTCTTTGGTACGCCAACATATGAAGTTAGCGTACCCACCAATGTTTATTTATACTCTAATATGTATACAATCGCGTAAGCCGTTAAACTTACGGAGCTGAAATTCAGTGTATTAACTCTTTATTGAAAATAAACAGAATGTGTCCTAGCATTTTTTTAAATTCTCCTTTATGTGGGGGGGGGGGGCATTTTCTATATATGGAAAATTGGTAGTGAGTTGGTTTGTAAAAATGATCGAAAACGATCGATGTTATTTCAGAAAAAAAATCAGAAACAAAAAATACAGTGCTTGGCTTCATATATCCACTGCTTTCTGTTATAATAATTGCTGAAGCTTATGTTTATTATATGGAGCGCTCACAGCACAGGGCAATCAACCCATAAAGTTGTGAGAAAAATAGGCATAAAATTTGTACTGTAAGCTTAATTACACGGAAATTTTAAGTTTGGATTGTACGCATAATTGTATGGAAAATTTTACACTTTTTTTTCCCTTTACGTTGGTCTACTTACTTTGATTTGGAACTTTGAAATTTCATCCTTTTTTCCATTGAAAAGTATTGATAATTCAACAAGGAAATAATTATACTATGATAATTTAATTGAAATTCATCGTAATATGGCACATGGCAAACAGCAGTGTGGTAATTGAAGTTGAAGAAGAAGGAAAATTCCCATTCACCTCTGAATACTTTCCAGAAACCTCGTTCCCTTTAGGGATGGCCGGATCCGGATCTCGGATCTGGATCCGGATCTCGAATTTCGGATCTGGATCCGGATCTCGGATTTCGGATCTGGATCCGGATCTCGGATTTTGGATCTGGATCCGGACCTCGAATCTCGGATCTGGATCCGGATCTCGAATCTGGATTCGGATCTCGGATCTGGGTTCGAACGGATCTCAGATTTTGATTCTTATCCAAACCCACATCCCACCCAAATTATGATAAACTTGAATATCTAAAATTCGCTGAAAGTAATTTCACTAAGTCCTCACAGTGAAGAAGAGAATAGAAAATTAAGACGAATATTGGCAAGTCTATTTGTTTCCTTCATTCTACTCTAAAGATCAAATGCTTGGCTTACTTAAAAAAAAAAAAAAATGATCCGGATGAGAGTTCGAATGTCGAATCTAGGTCTACTCGGTTGCGGGACCGAGATGAAATACATGCATATATATATATATATATATATATATATATATATATATATATATATATATATATATATATATATATATATATATATATATATATATATATATATATATATATATATATATATATATATTTGAAACCGGAGTACAAAACTCGAATATTTAAAATTCCTCAATACACCTATTTCATTGACAGTTAAGAAAATATAAACAGTTAAGACAAGTATTGACTAGTTTTTACGTATATTTATCTTGCTCAGTCTGCTCAAAATATCAAATGTATATTTTACAATTACATTTAATAATTATTTAGTAAATCACAATATGAGCACCGAGAATAAACTATGAATTTTGGTGCCCCTTATCTAGATTTGAAATTTCGGATTCAGACATAGAATCAGGCTGAAATATAAATATTTGAGATCTGGAAACCGAAACATATGCTAGTACCAAGATCGTAGCTGTTTGTACCTAGGTAATGCGAACGGAAGGCACATGCACTAATTCCGCATGTAGTTTGGGGAACACGAGAAACTAAAAACAGATAAATATTCTTTTTCAGGGTAAGTCGCGCTTTAACATGACTTTTCATGAGTGTTGTGTTCAAATATGAAAACTCTAATGGCGACTTGTTTGAAATAAAGGCCTTTTCATTTTTAACAATAAAGTTAGGTACTTTCACATTGGGGAAAAATTAGCAAGACACATTCCACTGATTAGGGTGCTGATTCTTATGGAAGCTTTCACTTGAACCGGAAGATTTCCTCATGTGGGTATCGGATTGCCGCAATTCACCTTGCTGAAAGATGTGGTTTATCAGGAGGTCGGCCAATATTCATTTGAACTTAGCCTGTAGACTGCTTCTGGTCTCAATTATTCCCATATAACAAGACTAACTATATATATAGTTGGTTCGAAATGAGTTAAAATATCACTAATTGACCTTAAGGGGATAATCGTGATTTAAATATTCGTAAATCAGAAAAAATGTGAAAGTTAAGCGTTAAAGTAAATCCGATAATTCCGGAATAAAGAGATTTATATGCAACCTAATGATAGCAATAAAACTATTTATGTAACATTTTCAAAGCTAAGATTAACAGTTATCTTCTTGAAGAGGGTTTACGGAAACATAGAATATTATAAATCCAATTATCATAGTAGTACCTCTGACAGACCCGCATTTCACATCACCATCGCCCTTCATCCTGACAAGTGAGCAATTCACTTACCCACAATGACTTTTCAGGCGTTCCAGTGACATCAATATCTCAGTTTGGGTTTGGGATCATGCTTCGGTGAACCTTGACTATCACCATCAGCAGCTACTAGAGAATCAGAACTTATTTCTGTATTAGATAATGTGGGTAACTATGGCTTTTCGTCTATAGAAGTCGGAGAGTGTATGGTATTATCGCAGGAAATATTTGATACATGACTTAGATTATCAGTGTTTAGGAGCAACTTTTAAAATAATCAGTTACTTTAAATGTACCACAGATTAGCCGATAATGTACCACAGCCATAGTCGAGTGGTCTGCGGCATTAGGCTGTGGATCGTTTACTGTGAATGTCTTGGATTCAAATCCCACTTCGGGCATAGGTGTTTTTAACTGTCCTCGATTACTTCTATGTCTGTGTGGTGTCGTAATGGTTACAGTGTAATCCGTGCAAAGCGTTCAACAGGTTAAATAATCTGATAAAAAGCTGTTACCTTTTTATATATAAAAAAAACAGTGGTTAGCGCGTGCCTTCGGTGTCCGTGGTCATGGGTTCAATTTCCGGAGAGGCACTCAACAATTTCGATGTTGACCCAGCATCGTGAGGACAATTGGGGAGTTATCTTAAGTAAGAGGTAGAGGACTCCAGTCTAGAAAGCCGGCATTATGGACTTTGAGTGTCGATGCGTTGACTACACCTTCCCACTTTGAACGTAAGTCCGCTGGTAGGAACCAAAGGACTGTCGTGCCAAGAATTTAGTTCGTTTTAATTATCATAAATACCTTCTTTATTATTAAATTTTATCCAATATTTTCTTTTCAATCAGTTTGCGAAATTCAGAGCTAGCTACTTGTTTTCTTTTTAATTCATGTTCATAGTTAGCACAACTAATCACAAGGAAAAACAATCTTTTCGATAAAATTTGCCTCGCGTCTCTCGTAGCTTTAAGTTTAGTTATTTTTAGCTTTTTTTTTTTTAAGCTGAATGGCGTTTTATCACTTTCCCCTTGCTTTCCCTATTTTTTTTAGGTTTTACCTATGTTTCTTTTGCACGGACATTGCGCCTATATGCACATCCTGCCACTATAGAAAGTAAGAGTGCCCTGTATCAGAGAAATATTAATTGACGTAAGTGAATATATCTGTGATGAAGTCATAATTTATCAGTTTTTGCATCGTACATAGTTTCCTCATCCTCATTAATCTCTTCACCCTCGTTTCCTGAATTCCAGTTCTAGTATTCTTTCTTGATGGGGGACTGATGTCTCGTGTAGGCTTATTAACTATAACATCAGCAATAAAGAAAGTGGGGTTTAATTTGCACTAATTTTAGAACATCACGTTAATTAAATAATAATAATAATAATACGGAGCGAGCTCAGGCTACTTGTTAGGATTCTTGCTTCGCAATTGGATAATACCGGGTTCGAATTCGGAGACCAGCCATCCTGACTGAGGATATTCCAGGGTTGTTCCTCAGTTATACTGGGCAAATGCTAGGTTAGTACCTTGATCTAAGGCTCTGGAGACCTTCCTTCCATTCCTTTCCCAATGTTTTCATCTGTTGATTACTACAGTGTAAAGTGGCCTCTGAGCATGTATCTGGTAGCTTATAGTAAATAAACAATAACGACGTAATATATCTTCACGAAACGTGCGGGTTAATTTAACTACAGCCTTACAGTCCCAATAGATAGCTAAAGTATTAATATCAATTTCCTGACTTTTAAATACTATTTTCATATTGTTTCATCTTTCAATTTTCTCATGTATGTTCCACCGAGAATTAAACCTGAGATCACATGAAGAAATGCGAGTATGTTAAATATTTTTGAACACTTTAATATACAAAACACAAAACGCTTCAATGATACGATGCATGGATATGTTTTGGTTACGTCCTGCAATGTATGATTAAAGAAACCTGGAGGGTGAAGAAAAAAATAACAGAAATCTCTTTTATATTTACTCCAACAAACTCCTGACCTCAGAAGGGTCAGGTAATAAGTTAGGTAATAAAGTCATACAACGAACACTTTTATTAATACTAATAATACTAAACAACCATATCGCTCTTCTGAAATTCTCGTGTGTATGTTTACAAATCTACTGTTGTTCCACGCCAACTAGTCTATATTTTTTGCTGTACTACCATGAGCAAAATAAATGACGCGTCTCTTTATTTTGAAGTTTTTTGAAAATATCTCCGTTTTCTTTATATGTTCGAAATTTCGGAAGGTTTTCCCAGCAGGACAGGTTAATAACAAACCCGTTTTTAATATTTGTGTTAGATATTAGCTTAAAATAAAGAAATTAGAAGCAAAAAACCTTAAATCGACAGAAATCTCGAGAATTACCAACTCTGCTAAAGTGGGAAATTTTCAAGAACGCGAGGGAATTCTGCAGTTCAACACGAAGCAGCGACATCTATGTCATTGAGAGAAGCGTGGATTAGATCTACAAACGAAAATTTTAACGAAATATTTCTAGTATGTCTTATTATATGCATTATCAGCGAACTCCAAATATATGAATCTATGCTAAGTATTAACGTATAGATAGTGCAAATAGTGGACATTACCTATGGAAAAAGACGAATTGTTAGCCCAATCGTAATGAAAAATCGTCTTTACTGTAGAACAGGCTCAGCTTACGTAAGAGAGCAAATAGCTCAGTTAGGTAAAGCAACAAGTTTGTATTAGGGATGGCCACATTTTTTCGAAAAATACTTTCTCGAAAAATGGATTTTTCGAAAACGAAAAACGAAAAACGAAAAATTTTTCGAAAAACGAAAAACGAAAAACGAAAATTTTTTCGAAAAACGAAAAATTTTTCGAAAAACGAAAAACGAAAAATTTTTCGGAAAACGAAAAACGAAAAATTTTTCGAAAAACGAAAAACGAAAAATTTTTCGGAAAACGAAAAACGAAAAATTTTTCGGAAAACGAAAAACGAAAAATTTTTCGGAAAACGAAAAAAGAAAAAAATCGAAACAGAAGGAGATGGAACACGAAGGGACGAAACGAAACTGATGAGAAATTTGAAGTTGCGAAAGAGCAACATTTCCTTCCCTGCCTGGTTTGATTGAAGTTATAAACAAAAGAAAAGAAACGCATCATTACATACAGATAAGCTTTACTCCCTGACTGAAATTGAATAGTATCTTATTTCGCTGATGCGGCGTGTTCTAATCGTAATAGCTATTTGAGACTGCTTTTAGCTAGCTATCTCGTACTCGCCTTTGTTGATACGGTACGTGGTTTCGTATTCGCTGTGACTGAATATTTTGGTAACAATAAAAGATTGTTGTTTAGAGAAAGGACACGTGTCCTACGATATCAACACTTCTGATATGTTTATTGGCCTAGTGGGAGAAGCATTAGTTCGTTATGAGGAATACCCAACTGAGTTCATTATATCAGTTACCAACGCAGAGCTTGTTTCGAACTATATAAGATAACTGCAAGAAGAGATATTTTCGGGAAGTATTTACAATGGGAAAGTCGAATATATGGGAACATTTCACTCGTGAAAATGATGGTGTTTCTTGAAAATGCAATTACTCTCGAAGTATTATCCACAATCGAAATTCAACGACTGGCTTGTGGTACCATTTAAGATCACGACACGTTGGTGTTATACAGGAAACATCAAGATAGCAGTCACTGGAAGAGATTATTGAGGCCGAGGGTGATCCAGAGATGGAGCCACAAAAGAAACAGAGGTAAGTGATTGTACATTGGTGTCATTTGAATCTTCTAGCCCCCTCCCCGAGTGGGGTAGATAAGATTTATTTAGAGGACACTCGTGTTTGACACTCTTAGAGTAAAAATAAAAAAATAACGTGACACGAACACACTTAGTGGACTATTTATCTTTACACTCTTGTAACTTTTAGAATAATATAAAAAAAGGCTGAAATTTTGTTACAAACTAAGGATGCTACAGTATCACAAACATCCACAAAGATCCAGGCCCGTGCTGGCTTACTAATGAGGGCGGTGGACAAGTCTACCAAGAGGGCGCTCATACAAACGTGATTACGTTATATATATATATATATATATATATATATATATATATATATATATATATATATATATATATGTGTGTGTGTGTGTGTGTGTGTCTTTTGGAAGATTTAATTCCTGTCTCCAAGATAAAAAGAAAAGTATAGACCAACCTGGGTGTAGAAATGCCTCGGAGCGATGACCATCCGAAAATTTTCGGAAAAATGCAAAAACAGACATACTCCAGAACAAAATGTCGGATTGAAATTGGGCAAAAGTGAATGTCCATTATTTTTAGTCATAGATTCCATTAGTGTACAATCGGATAAAGTGCAGTGGCGGTGCAAGGGTGGCTCCCAAAGAAACTGGGGGAGCACAGTTGTCTTCAATATTGGGAGACGGGCAGATTTAAGGCTTTTTTTTGGTGGCGAAGGGGCAGATGAGACTCAGATGAATCTGCTTTCTGAGGTGAACATGTATATTATATATCAGGCGATGTAGATGAAATAGTGGTAAATATCAGTATTACAAATCAGTGCCATGAACTTATTCTGAAATCTGAATACATGCATATTTGTAATTGGTATGCTTCTACTTAGACCGCATTAAATTTTAGGACACTTATTTTATAATAACTTAAATAATGACTTTCCCAAAACTATGAAGAAAGAAAATAAATTATGTATGACGCAAGAATACTATTATTTGAGAAAAATGATGATGATCTCAATAGCATTATAGGAATCGTTAAAGAAATTAAATAAATAGACTAACAATAATTAAAGACGAATTTAATGTATTGAAATTGGGGGGCAGGCTCCCCATTTCCTCGGGATTTATGCCCTATCTACAGCTGATACAATTTTCCAGCATGAGGAGAGGCACATATCCTTTTCTGACACTTATTGCAATTTGTGTCCAAGTAACGGGAGCTGAATTAATACAGATTGGTGTGACGTAAATACGCCAGGATACGAAGTTCAGTTTGAAATATGAAAGAATACGATTCTTTTTTTAAAATGAAACAAGCCAAGAGACATCAATTTCATCTCACTTTCCTTTGTGGCAGTCGGACACAAATCATCACATTTCTCCCCCCAAAACACATTTCAAATCGAATTATTGAGGGGACAGTCCCCCGTAGTTCCAAGGTTGGGGACATGTCCCCCTCATCCTCTCGGGATTTGCGCCAATGACTATATGAATTTACTATATAGAACTGATATACAGAAGGACAATTAAAACCACTTCCCTCTAACGTGGTGTTTCGCAGGGTGCTGTATGCGCGGGACGCACTGCACCCTTCACGGGTTCTTCACCCACAGTAACAGCATGTATTCATTTTATAGAACTAAGCCATACAGAAAAATAAATAAAACCGTTTATCTTTGATGTTGTTTTGCAAGGGTAAACCTGATTCTCAGATTATATTTTGTGACCCGATTTTTTATTATTATTATTATTATTATTATTATTATTATTATTATTATTATGAAAGTATATTCTTTCTCTAGAGTTAAATTAAATACGAACTTCCGTTTCGGAGGCGTGGCGGTATCATAATTCACTTCACACTTAGTCACCACAATATATCAGATGCACTGTCTTGCACAGTACTTACACAAAGTACTATATTGACGATTGCATTTATATGTCACCTGTTATCTGCCACGAGCCTCTCCCATATCTCCTCTGTGTATATAAATATAGCTTCCCTTTGTTTCACTAAAGTGATCGCAAGAAAACATGAAGTTTGATATAACTATCAATTTCATTATCCAATAGAATGCCTTGACGTTCGTCGACCCCTATCCATGACATTTTTTTTTTCACTGTCTCTATGATCTGATCTTTGATCTATGGCGCTATGGAAAGAACATTTCCTGAGGGCAAGATGTTGGATTTCCGTTACGTTTCGTTTTGCTAAACTCAATATTTCACCATGATTTCAGTTTATCAACATTATTGACATTTTCTTAAGTGCGCGTTAAGATTGCGGCTACATAAGTCGTACCAAAATCTTCTGATGTATCAAAGATGAAGAAAACATTTCTATGATTGGTATAGAACCCAGGATTCACGAGGAGTTGGGGAGTCATTGATAAGCCTTGACGTTATGTGTGCATGGAATAGTTCATTTCTCAAGAAAAGCTCCCAACTATACTCAATTGATGCATTTAAAGATGAATGTGTAAGGAATTCAATTTCTGGTACATTCAGGAATTTTTAACTTAAGCAGGAGAGAGCAAGAAGACAAATATAGGATACTATTACAAAAGTGTAGACCTCTATACATAGGGTATTTTGATTTGTTGCTTGAGCTTAACGTTCCATGGTAGTGACATGACGGCTAAAGGAGACGTGCACTTATTGATTGTAATGGAATCCGAACCACATTTTTCGTTGAAATGTACCCTCAACGGGAATCAAACTGGGGACTTTAAACACCGTATAGGGTATTTTGTCCGAATACTCTGCTTTTGCAGTGGTATAATTGAGTATGTAAAAAAAAAAAAAAAAAGACCAGACGAGGAAGAGGGTGTTGGAAATTGGCTCTATTAATTAATTTCTTAAAAGCAGCATTTAGAAACATGTATGCCTACAACAACAATAAAATTATATTATAGTAGCCTTTACCTAGGTGGGATTTCGCTCCCAGACCCCCAATTTGTTCGGAATACGGCCCTGTACAATGTAGAAAATGCTTCTACGTGTATTGTGGCACAATATTTTGCGTTCTCCCTTCTGTGTCTTTCATATACATATAATTGAATCGAGCTAAAACGCTGTCACGAAATTCAAACACCTCGCAAGGCATTTTAGTCAACCCTCACCTATTTTTTTTTTTTTTTTTTTTTTTGCCTTTCTACTGTACGTTAAGTGGCAAAAAATGCTCAAATACATGTTTCATTATTTTAAATGAATAATCAAATTAGCAACTTTCATGTCTCTAGCCGTAAGGAATCCCGAAATATAGGCATCTTATAATAATAATAATAATAATAATAATAATAATAATAATAATAATAATAATAATAATAATAATAATAATAATACAAAACGCTGAAATATATATTGAATTGTTTTAAGTGAGAAGTCCATATATCTAATTCCATGTTTCTAACCTTCAAAGATTCTTAGATATTGATATCTTATTATGATAATTGCAATCCCCGCCCCCTTTTCTTTACACCTCTTTTCCCCATTTTACTGAAGTATCAAAAAATGTTGAAACGCATTATTTTAAATGAGAAATCAAAATCAAAATTTCAGTTTTCTAACCTTAAGGGATTCGGAGAGATGATCATCTTATTAAAATAATTCCCACCCCATTCCCCCTTCCTTTCTTTGAATTTCCCAAAAATCCTTCCTTAGTGATACCTTAGATCGAAAATCTTATCTACTGTCCGAATTTCAAGTTTCTAGCTTAAGCGGTTTGGCCTGTGCGAAGATCAGGACGACTTCTTTATATATGATTACAATAACAGCTTGTAGCTTGTATTATTTCCTAAGAAAAGATGAAATTCCATTAAAAGTCACAATGAATGTTTCCGTGTTGAACCCCAAAAGTCACAGTTCTTTGTTGATGTAGTAGCTAGCGGACATACCTTTGATAATTGATGCATGAGGTTCTGTGGTTTGATACAAGGTAAGTGAACATAGAACGCACTGCAGTGGTTCAGATCCAACTTTGAACTCTAGTTCTCGTTCTGTAAAGCATCGCTTTTGACAAACGACATAAATACATATCAATCAATCAACCAACCGAAAAGTCTCCTTTTAGATTCAGAGAGCTTTTCGGTAAGGAGCGCTGAATATTCTATATTTCTCTTTATTCAAAGTAAACGTAATTGAAGATTCGGGTTTTGAATCACACATCATTTTTTTTTAGGATATAGTTTTAAAATATACATTTTTAGTTCAAAGAGTGATCCATCTTTCCTTCTTCCTACAGCTGTTCGTTCAACGAATAAATCATTCTCGCTCGTTTGCGGCTTATGGTGACAGTCTCAAGGAACTAGGGACAGAAGTATTCACAATTCAAATATGTCTGTATTAAGTACCATACATTTTGATTAGACTCTGCTAGGCTTGTCACACAGATTGGATTGGCCAGATTGAAAAGACAATATTTTTATTTCCGAAAGTAAACTGGAAGTAAAATACCTTTGGGGGAGCGGTCGCCCCCTCTGCCCCCACGTGGTCGTGGATCCACCAATATACAGAAGAATAAATTAAACTTTTATCTTTGATGTTGTTTTGCAAGGGTGCCTTACGTAAAAGGCGCACTGTACTCTTCACGGTTTCTTTACCCACAGTAACAGTAAGTATTTATTGTATAGAACTGTGTCATACCGCAGAATAAATTAAACCGTTTATCTTTGATTTGGTTTCACAAGGGCGCCTTACATAAAGGGCGCATTGTACCTTTCACGGGTTCTTTACCAACAGTAATAGTATGCATTCATTGTACAGAACTATGCCATACAGAAGAATAAATAAAACCGTTTATCTTTGGTGAGGTTCCGCAAGGGCGCCTTATATAGAGGGCGCACTGTAACCTTCATGGGTTTTTTTTACCAACAGTAACAGTATGTATTCATTGTACAAAATTGTGCCATACAGAAGAATAAATAAAACTGTTTATTTTTGATGTAGTTCGCGAGGGCGTCTTATGTAAAGAACGCGCTGTATTCACCACCAGTTCTTTAGCAATAATAAATGTAAGAATTTATTAGATCTATATATATAAAAAAGTTGTACCTTTATTTATAATGAGATGTTTGGGAGGGCGCACCGGGACATGTCCCGGTGTCCCGGTGGGCCAGCACGGGCCTTCAAAGATCCAAATGTTTTAGGCTTCTATAATAATAATAAATAATAACTTGGACGGGGCATGCACATCCACAGCACATTAGCACATTACATACTATGATCATGATATGATTTATTTCAAATAAATAGGTACAAAGTTGTCATCATAGGTATTCTGCCATTATTGGCAAGTCACTTGCCGCAACTGAGAAGCTTCCATGCTCCTTAGTCTTCACGTAAGGGATTGAAAATTTGACTTTTTTTCCAGAAAGATTTTATTTCGATAACTGCTTGGATGAGTATCATATCCAACAACATAGAAGGTTTTCAACGGACGTAAAGATCATAATGCAGTTTACAGCAATTTGATATCTCAAACTGATCTGGAGATGTGATACACATTGGTAAAGTTTGCAACACTGGTTAAAATTATGTAATTGCAAGAATTTATTGTAATTACAAGTACCAAAATCTGTTTCTGTAATGTTATAAAAGCAAAGAGAATCAAGATACATTACGAACAATCCCCAAATACGTCATTTTTAGGAGTATCACTATCAGTATTCACGTTTGTCATATCTCCTGAACGATTTGAGATATCAAATTGCTGTAACGGTTCCGAGAAGTTTACGTCTTTTGAGAATCACCTACGTGATTAGACGTTCTGTTTATGTAAGAAATTTTTCGAAAAAAGTCTAATTTTTAATTTCTTTTATTCATTCGAAATAAGCCATGGTCATAGTATTCGACACTAAGGTATTTCGGGTTTGCATTTCACTGTCCGTCTCACTTCTATTCATAGACAGATCCAGGGGGGGAAGGTTATTCACCTCCCTGAGTTTCACAATCACCAGTGCTGCAAAAGTCGGTGAGAGAGAAAACAGAATCTTTCACTACCTTCTTTCCTCACCGTTGAATTCGTCCTGAATCCGCCTCTGCTTTTATTAATACTATTATCAGGTTTCTAAAGTTTAGATGCTTGTCATATTGCAGCGTCCTTAATTTGCAACACTGAATAACAAATTTGTGTTGTAAGGTTTCGTTTAATATTTAGATTTGAGATATGTAATAACATGGCATAGTGGCGTTAAAAATATAACTTTATATTATGTTGGCAACACTATTAATTTGTTGGTACTGCAGAGTTTATTAGACAGAGTTCCCTTGTCGTTATTTGCATCTTACAAAATTCCAGCCATTTTTGTCAATTAGTTTCAAAATTACATGGGCGTATCAAGATAAATGGCCCATCTCAAATTTTTATACTATAAAGTGGAGAAGTTCCATTTAATATAAGCCTAATTAATCATTTTTTTCTTTCTTTAAATGTAAAATCTCAAATGATTGTTGTGTTTTCTTCTTTTAAAGAGACTCAAAATATTTTTCAAGTGAAAAGAAAACATATAAATAGAAGATTCGCAATCTAGTTTTTATTTTAAGCTCAACACCTTGCAAATGTGTTCCGATGATGATGAGGATATTGGTTTTAGTTTAGCGTCCTACTCAGCTATAGAGACGTGAACTCAGCATAACATGAGATACAAACCACTTAAGCTCCAGGCTGGAATCGAACCCTGTCTCCCGAACCGAAAACGCATACGCTAAACATATAGTCACGAGGGACCTCGAATGGGGCTGCGTAACTAAGGGAGATGCTGATGAGCAAAATAATGGATGAAATGGTGCAACGCTATGAAATGAGGAAACGGGAGAACCCCGAGAAAACCCACGAGCACGGTGTTTGTCCACCACAAGGTCCACACGGTGCGAGCTGGGATCGAACCAGGGACCCCAAGCACCGGAGGTGAACGCTCTACCACTGAGCCACCGCGCCCCCATAGGAAATTGTTCAAGGTTATGTACATACAAAGCTCAAGCGACTGAGACATTTTCTCAGGTCAACATGTTCTCTCAAATTATGAAGTATTGACTGTATCCTATCGTCAACTTTCATATACATGGCTTTTCCGTTCTTTTGAGTAATGCTCAGCATTTCCATTCTTCTGAAAACATGATTACATATAGAATCTTCCCTCAATAGTCTTCACAAGATTGGAAATGTGCAGGGGTTCTGGATAATATTTTGTTTAAGCATTTGTGTCAGTCTTCTACTGCTTTATTTGTTCGATTCCTGTGACTGCTACAATTCCAACTTTCCGGAGAAAAATTTGGATTTTCCAGCCATTGCTCCTAATCATTGAAGACTTCGACTCTTCGTCTAATCGGACAGCCTCCATGTTGATCAACAAACCATCAGAAATATACTCTACGGGTACTAGTGAAAGTGTTGGACACATCCGGACGTGACTGCGAATCTCTTTAATCTTGAGATTAGGGATGGCCACATTTTTTCGAAAAATACTTTTTCGAAAACTAAAAACGAAAAACGAAATTTTATTCGAAAAACGAAAATTTTTTCGAAAAACGAAAAATTTTTCGAAAAACGAAAAATTTTTCGAAAAACGAAAAACGAAAATTTTTTCGAAAAACGAAAAACGAAAAATTTTTCGAAAAACGAAAAACGAAAAATTTTTCGAAAAACGAAAAACGAAAAATTTTTCGGAAAACGAAAAACGAAAAATTTTTCGGAAAACGAAAAACGAAAAATTTTTCGAAAAACGAAAAACGAAAAATTTTTCGAAAAAACGAAAAACGAAAAATTTTTCGAAAAAGCGAAAAACGAAAAAACGAAAAATGAAATTTCCGAAAATCGAAAAACAGATTTTTCGAAAAAGGCCATCCCTAGTTTGTATACCGAAGGTAGACGGTTCGAATCCCGTGGAAGTACTGTTGTCATTTTTATCACTTAGGTTATTTTATTTATTTTTTATTTGGGAAAGAATCAAATTGTAACATGTGTAAAACTCATGACGATACCAAAAAAAAAAAAAAAAAAAAAGAGAGAGAAAATATCGTCGCATTTGGATTAGTGTGTCTAATTTTTGTTTGCAAACAGATTCGTAATTATTTCCCCTGTGCTCACTGATGCATAACGAATGTTTTCCAGTAAATGTTAATTCTAATTTGGAGAATTTTATAGTTTCACAATGTTTCTCACTACATAGTCTTCTATCTACGTGTTTGGATATTTTGATAACAGATTTTCCTATTAAATGTTTAATTTTCTCTATAAATATTTGTCTTAAATTGAAATTGTTTTGAATTTACTACATAAGCAAAGTTGCCCGAAGGAGGGGAGCTCAAGTAATAGATATTCTACGTAAAAGCAACCTATTGTAGAATGATGATGCTTCTTACCTTCAGCACATAATCTTAACGTTAGAGAGTCAGAGAGAGAGAAAAATCCTGGATTTTCCTCCTCTATGACCACCCAACTTAAACCTCTACATATCATTGTTCGTCTCACATAATTTCGGCTCTCCAAAGACATTCATATTTATTATTATTATTATTATTATTATTATTATTATTATTATTATTATTATTATTATTATTATTATTATTATTATTATTATTATTATTATTATTATTATTATTTAACACTCTTTCTTCTACATGCCATCTCTGAATTTTTCGATACAGCCCCCTTACTACTATGAAACTCTCTTCTTCCATAGTGAAATGGAAAAAGATCATATAATTGCCACTACTTTACAAGAATATAAACCAAAAACGTCAGTAGAAAGCACATTATAAAATTTACTTTATGAGGCTCGTTTTGGTGCCCCTCTTTCTCTGGCGCCCCGGGCAGTCGCCCGGCCCTTAGTCCGCCCTTGAAAGTACGGACGCATAACTAAGGACTGCGGAGGAGAGGTTAACCTTCATGTTATGCCAATGGTTTGACGTGTTTGAAATGTTCAGTAAGTGATCAGTTGGTGAAATAATTTCGACGGTTACTGATGTTTAAAGTTTAGCTAAGACAAAGCTACCTAATCAAATACATTTGATATCGCGATGTCACAATTTGATTTTTCCTCATATAAAAAAGATAAAAACAATAGTAATAAAAACCCTTACTCGTACTGGGCTCCTAACTAACAACCTAATTCTTACAGACTAGTTGCTCTGACCAACTGAGTTTCGATTTCTTACGCGAAAGAAGTCTGTTATATTAAGAGGCATGCTTTTCATTATCAAAACTGTTCGAAGTAATACGAACATGGCTTAAGAACAGAGACGGAACTGAATTACCACTCGATTGACCTTGAGG
Organism: Thermobia domestica; assembly: GCF_964235325.1. Lineage (NCBI taxonomy): Eukaryota > Metazoa > Arthropoda > Insecta > Zygentoma > Lepismatidae > Thermobia > Thermobia domestica. The sequence continues at coordinate 119,985,150 of NC_137469.1, read as the reverse complement.
GCAAATCACCAAAGCGTAGCTATAAACGTAAGTTCAGCATGCATTTCTCTGGAGTTGTGTTCAGTATTCCTATCTGCCAGTCATGCTTGTTCGTGCAATAAAACTGTCGCGTCTTCTGAAGTGATATTTTATCGAAAATAACTCGTTTTCCTTTATATATCCGAAGTTTTTGAGGGTTTCAAAATGAGGAAACGTTACTGACAAACAAGGACGCATTTAGGGGTGGGTCCAGGTGGTCCGGACTCCCCTCTGAAATCCCAACTTCTCTGTAAATTTAGCCTAAATTTAAGGATTATCTTTTAAATTTTATTATAATTTATCCTAATATTGAAGTCGGACTTCTCCCGAAATAAATTACTGCATACGTGCCTGCTGACAATTTTCAATATATTCCTTAAATAAGTAAAATAACTAAATTAGGAGCAAAAAGCTTCAACACGGGCTAACTTTTGTCCACTGCCAATATTGTTAGAAGGGATATTAATAGCAAAAACTGCTAGGCAATGCTGAACCTTGGAACTTCACTCCGAACAGCAAGCTTATTATTGAGAACTACATATAAAACATTTTATCAAAACTTATCTAGCTTTTACCTGGCATGAAATTATTATATACACCAAAATTCACTCTCCTAAAATGTGTATCTAAACATTGCTCTACGTATCTACGAAGCAATGAAAATTATTTATCGAAATATGTGAGCAGGGAATTCTAACAGCCAGCCATTTTATTTAAATCGTAGTATACCCTGTAACCGGGCGTTAACGTGAAGACAAAGCTTGGTCCATTGGTAAAGTGTTGGAAGAATATAAACTCAATGTTCGTAGGTTCGAATCTATCCACTCACCATAACATTTTGTTCTTATGTGTAACGATGAAATAAGAAAGAAAAAATGTATAACCGATAAGACAAAACTTCAACCAATTCTGAAGAGAACAATACTAAAATAGTAATACAATGACGTCAACCAAAAATTATTTCATGTAGCGTTTGGACGAAATTACAGCTGTTAACAATTGCAGAAATAAAAACAGGCTGTAATGCAGTCTAGACTTCTGAATGCATTTACTTCCTGAAAACTTCCGTCTCGTCATTGGTATGCCGTTAATCATTGCAAAACCTTTCAATTGGAAGTGAAATGACACAAACTAAAACAGTTTTAAATCAATAAATGTCTATGTGTAAAAGTAGGTGTCTTTTATCTGTAGTTCTGAGTTCCTTTTATTTTGAAGTGACAAATGAGAGAAGAAAGTATGGTGTTCGAAAAAAAAATCAAATTTGAGATTTCAACATCTATTATAGCCCCTAACACCGAAAAAGTTATTTTGCGATACATGTCCATTAGTTCGTCCGTCCGTTCGCTACACTTTTCTGTGCACTCGCCTAGAAGCCATACCGTTCAACTTATCTGCACCAAATTTTAGTTTAAGATTTTCATAGTATTTCCTATAGTTTTTTTTATTTCCCTCCTACTCCCAAAACAAGGGTAGTTTCCTGTACGATGAAAATAAAAAAAAATATATATATTTTCTCATAACTGGCTCTAAGGATCTTGTTTTCTTTCTTTTTTTATAAATCAATATTTAATTAGCAACCCTATTTTGTGGTATAAGGCATTTATCTGAGAAAAATCTACAAGGGGTAGTTTATACTAAAGGGGTGAGTTTTTTCTCAGTGATTTTCTCAAAATGGACTCAAATGTTTTCGTTCATATTTCATAAATAAAGATTTCATTAATAACTTATCAATATGGCATAACTCGTTTGTCCTAAAAAAATGCGAGGGGTAGTTTATTCTTGGTGGAGTGTTGTCTGGGCGATTTTCTCAAAAACGACTCGAAAGAGTTTATTCATATTTCAAAAATAAATATTTCGTTAATAACCGAACAATATGGCAAAACTCGTTTGTCCTGAAAAAATATGCGAGGGGTAGTTTACTCTTGTGGGTGTTTTTCCTCCACGGTTTTCTCAAAAATGAGTCAAGCAATTTTGTTCGTACTCAGAAATAAATATTTCATTAAAAACCTAGTAATATGGAATAACTCGCTTACCCTGAAAGAATCCTCAAGAGATAGTTTATTCGGGGAGTTATTTTTCCCTCACGATTTTCTCAAAAATTACTCGGACAATTTTATTGATAATTCATAAATAAGTATTTCATTAATAACCCTATATTTTAGTATAAGTCATTTCTATGAAAAACAATTACAACGGATAGTTTATTTTTGGGGTCAAGGTTTTTTCCCCGACAATTTTTTCGAACGACGAAAATTTCGCAAATAAATATTTCATTAATAACCAAAAGTATATCTTAACTCATTGTTCGAAACAATTCACAAGAGGTAGGTTACTCCTGACGTGTTCTTTTTGAACGACTTTCCCAAAGTGACTCATTTGATTTTTTTCATATTTCATAAACAACGATTGCATTAATTGGTCTATTATATGTCTAATGAAAATGTGCTCAAAGTGTGAGTTAGTTTTGTGGTATGGATTTTCTTCAATCGAAGTTTTTTATTCGATAATCTGACATTCGATGTATTTGAATAATACGATAATTTTATTCGTATTATCCAAATACACACTTCAGTAACAACTGCGGCCTAACACAGTTAAGAAATTGAATTGAAAAAGTTTAGTGCGGTGGCCCTGTAATTGAATATTTTTTGAGAAACTCCCTAGCTTTTTGTGGTAAACTCAGGCTTTTCTTTTTCGAGCGACAAAAGAGAGAAGAAAATATAGTGATTGTGAAAATAATATCAAATTCAGATTTCAACGGATTTACATGTTTCATGGCGTCTACATACCGAAAATGTGACTTTTCGACACCCGTCCTTCCGGTCCGTCCGTTCGGCACACTTTTATATGCACTCGCCTAGAGGCCATACCGTTCAACTTATCTACACCAAATTTTAAACTTAGGGTTTACTTAGTATTCTTACAGGAGCTTTTCCATTTTTTCCTACCACCTAAAATAAGTGTGGTTTACAAACAGCCGAAAATCGAAAAACGCTATTTTCTCAAAAATGGTTTTAACAATTTTGTTTATTTTTCATTAATCAATATTTAATTAACAACCCTATATTGCAGTATCAGATATTTCTCTTAGAAAAATTTACGAGGGGTAGTTTATTCTTGGAGGTGACTTTTTCTCGACGATTTTCTCAGAAAAGACCCTGGCGAATTTTGTACACACTTCATAAATAAATATTTAACCTTACAACATGGTATAAGTCAATTGACCTGAAAAATATATGAGTAGTAGTTTATTCGTGGACTTGAATTTATTCCCAGTGAGTTTCTCAAACACGACCAGTTGGCAACCCTGTATCTCGACAACGAAGCTGAATTCGAAAACTGCAAGAGGACCATTTGTCTCCTTTTGATGTCACGAATCACCTCCCGAAGTTTGTGGACATCTCTCAGGTTCACCCTTAATGAAGCTTCTTTTCGAAAAGTTAACTATTAACTTTAGGCATTGTTTATCTTTTTTTAAATCACAAATGTCGTTATTAATTTTAAGGCAGAGAACTACTTCTGAGAGAATAGATCTTGAAAAATAATTTTAAAACTTAGACTTTGGTTTTCGAGACATTCCAGACAAGACGAGACATTTTACAAGCTATCTCGTGTCCAAAACATTTGCCTCGTATTATCTTGGATGTCACAAAGCGCGTCTTGTCTCTTTCTCGAGACATGTCTTATCTCGTGCGCATTCGTTAACACTTGGGAAGGATTATCTTTCTACTCAAAGCATTGTTTTTATAATGGTTGCATATTTATGATAATTGCTGTCCACATAAATTACAGTCCTTTCAGTTGAATTAATTATTATTATTATTATTGAAATTGCAATATCTAGTTTAACGTTGGACGATTATGCACCTACGCTAAGGGAGAATGATGATGAATGAAATGGTGAAATGAAGAAAGTGGGAGGAAAATGGAAAATCTCAAGAAAACACATACCCATGCACACGGTATTTGTCCACCTCAAATTTCACTTGGCACGAAGTGGAATCGAGCCACGGACCCCCTGCACCAAAGGTCCCTGCAATGCTTTATTATTATTATTATTATTATTATTATTATTATTATTAATATTAATAATAATAATAATAATAATAATAATAATAATAATAATAATAATAATAATAATAATAATAATAATAATAATTGAAGCGAGCTTAACGAATTTCAACCGTACGACTCAACCAACGTTTGGGTGCCTGTTCGTTCGTCTGCTCCTCTCATAAAAGACATTTCATTTTAATGAAACTAGTAAGTGCCTTCTTTTAGCTCTGCGAAGTAACTATTGTTTGGAATATGAATCTGCAAAACATAAGAGGTAAAATTAACCAAATGGTGCAAGTTTCCACTTATATATACAAAACAATTTTGCAATATCAACTACGTGAATCTTGTCCCATAAAGAAGCCGAAACCCCTACACCGAAGAGCCCTCCGAGATTTGATCATTGTCCACACGGACTGAAATTGTCATTTGAAGCCAAGACTTTAATATGAAACCAATAATTTCTTTAAAATAGACGGAAAATTCGGAAGTTATAAACATGTTAATAATTTTGCCTTTTCTCATAAGGGGGCCGTATTAGCCTACACTGAAGAGCCCCACAAGATTTGATCATTGACCACTTGGACTGAAATTCTCATTTGAAACCAAAACTTTAATATGAAGCCAAAAATTAAACTTTTACATCAATTTAAACTGACTGGGTTCCGGTTCCCCCCACTATTGTTTAGTTTAGTCAAGTGGTAATTTGTGACAGCTTCACATCATCAAAAGAATGTTTCACTTCCCCTCCCCTCCCCCAGGAGTTCGTGCTGGATCCACCACTGGAATCAATAGACACTCTTCCTATTCTTTTTGTCACCCTTGATTGTGTAGGGGCTCCCTCGTACAAATAAAGAAGCGGTAATATTACAATCAAGGGGCGCTATATATTAGATATTTTTTTAGTTACTTACCCCTAACCGCACAGGGCCATCTTTCGTAGAATAAAAAATATTACGTGATATTCCAATCATGAAAGGGGAGAGGATGCTGTAAATATATTTCTTATTCATTTTGTCTGTCCTGCTTATCAAAAATTACTTTCTGTTGGAAGGCTACTGAAATGAGAGGGGCAAAATAAAAAGTCGTACCCCCTCCTACATGGTTGCTCAAATAAGTACTAAAGAAAGCATTTTAAACTAAGATATTTAAGATTTAAACTAGGAAACTAAGATATCCTACATTATGTAAGGATGGCATATTCAGGATTATTATTATTATTATTATTATTATTATTATTATTATTATTATTATTATTATTATTATTATTATTATTATTATTATTATTTGAATGTTTTTGGAGCACCGAAATTTTGTGAGACGAACAATGATATGTAGAGGTTTAAGATGGGTGGTCATAGAGGAGAAAAAACCAGGATTTTTCTCTGTCTGACTCTCTAACGTAAAGATTATGTGCTGAAGGTAAGAAGCATCATCATTCTACAATAGGTTGCTTTTACGTAGAATATCAATTACTTGAGTTCTCCTCCTTCGGTCTACTTACCTTATGTAGTAAATTCAAAACAATTTCAATTCAATACAAATACATTGTAAAACTTTTCCGTAATTAAACATCTAGGGAAAATTAAACATTTAATAGGGAAATCTGTTGTCAAAATATCCAAACACGTAGATAGAAGACTATCTAGTGAGAAATATTGTGAAACTTTATAAAATTCTACAAATTAGAATTAACATTTACTGGGAAACATTCGTTATGCGCCAGCGAGCATATGGTGAGCAGTGAGCACAGGGGAAATAATTACGAAACTGTTTGCAAACAAAATTAGGGACGCTAATACAAGTGCGACAACAGCATTTTTTCTTTTTTTGGTATCGTCATGAGTTTTACACATACGTTACAATTTGATTCTTTCCCAAATAAAAAAAAACCGTAGTGTAGTGATAAAAATGATAACGGCACTTCCACGGGATCGAACCCGCTACCTTCAGCATACAGACTCGTTGCTTTAACTAACTGAGCTATTTGTTTTTTTACGTGAACTGAGCCTGTTCCGGTAAAGACGATATTTCATTACGATCGTCCTACCAATTCGTCCTTTTCCATAGATAATTTCCACTATTTGCTCTATCTTTATGTTAATACTTAGCATATATTCATATATTTGGAGTTTGCAGATAATGCATATAATAAGACATACTAGAAATATTCGTTAAAAGTTTAGTTTGTAGATTTAATCCACATTTCTCTCAATGACATAGATGTCGCTGCTTCGTGTTGAAATGCAGAATTCCCTCGTGTTCTTGAAAATTTCCCACTTTAGCAGAGTTGGTATTTCTCGAGATTTCTGTCGATTTAATGTTTTTTGCTTCTAATTTCTTTATTTTAAGCTAATATCTAACACAAATATTAAAAACGGGTTTGTTATTAACCTGTCCTGCTGGGGAAACCTTCCGAAATTTCGAACATATAAAGAAAACGGAGATATTTTCAAAAAAACTTCAAAATAAAGAGACGCGTCATTTATTTTGCTCATGGTAGTACCTTCGAAGTGAAAGATATTCATAATTACGTTTGTTGATGGTTGGACTCTAGTGAGTCAGAAACTACTATTAATAAAGAGTTTGTTTTGTCCAGTATTCCTGCGATTAGAAGGGTCTATCTAAAAGATATTTCATTTGTATATGAGAAAATAAGAAAGTTTATTTTCTAAGAATAAAATAAATATTTTCAATGTGAAGTTAACAGTAAGTTTCGAAGAGGAGCTAAACAGAAGAATTTGTTACCATTTAGATCAGTTTTCAGACAATTCAGTATACTCTGAAATGGGAAGAAGACAAACTTGGAAATATTTTACTCAAGAGCCTTCGATGTAAATATTGCAAGGTCAAAATAAAATAAAGAACCAAGGTAGCACAAACGTGTTATGGAAACATTTAAAAGCACAGCAATCTACTATATTAGTGAATCTGAAAAAAGTTTTGACGAACTTTAGATATTCAATTTTATCATCACAATTTCAGATGCAGGTTTGGATACGAATCAAGATCTGAGATTCGAATTTCGGATCCAGATCCGAGATCCGAGATCCGGACCCAGATCCGCATTTCGGATCCAGATCCGAGATCCTGACCCAGATCCGAGATCCGAGTTTCGGATCCAGATCCGAGATCCGAGATCCGGATCTAGGTCCGGATCCGGCAAGATTCGGATCCGGATCTCACTGGATCCGGGATATCCGGATCCGAAAATTTTTGGCCATCCCTAGTTCCCTTTCGCTTTCTAGACGGGGGAGGGAACTTGGTAATTGTATCAAACCTTCATGCGTAATTACAAAAATTAAATTTATAAACAAATAAAAAATCATCAGTTTATCAGGCTTTAATTGATAATTTATTCACAAAGGCGTGGTAGATGAAGTTTCTGTTCTACATGGGTCGACATTGCCAACTGACATGGTCGATATGGAAAAGATGTTGTATGGTAATAGAGAGATGATACTTCTTGCTGAGTATTTCAAAACTGACCGAGAAAAATCGTTATCAGACTTAAGTCTAACAAGTAGATTGTCGATGAGGAGTTACAGAAATCGGGTAGAAGTATTATCAATTTCTACGACAGAGTGCGAACGGGGATTTTCCCTTATGAATTTACAGATGACTGATATTAGAAATAGATTAAGTGCTCAAAAATTGTCTAACTTGTTGCTCATCAATGTTAATGGCTTACCGCTAGACAAGCTCAAAGTAGACGAGCTAATTATTTCTTGGCTGAAGGATGGACATCATTCCACTGCGGATGATTTACCACGAAAAAGTTACCAACAGGAAATAAATCCGATTTCAGATTTGTTTCAAGGTGGAAAATTACGACTTACGGAAAATGTATACTTGTATTACTAATGGCTTATTTGTGTTATTCAACTTTGTACCTACTTTTTAGTAACTCTTTTCTTTGCTTTAGGTAAACTACTTTTGAATAAGTTTTAGTGATTACACAAATTACAATTATGAGCATACTTTATGGAGATGCTCTCACATTTCGGATTCAGACATAGAATCAGGCTGAAATATAAATATTTGAGATCTGGAAACCGAAACATATGCTAGTACCAAGATCGTAGCTGTTTGTACCTAGGTAATGCGAACGGAAGGCACATGCACTAATTCCGCATGTAGTTTGGGGAACACGAGAAACTAAAAACAGATAAATATTCTTTTTCAGGGTAAGTCGCGCTTTAACATGACTTTTCATGAGTGTTGTGTTCAAATATGAAAACTCTAATGGCGACTTGTTTGAAATAAAGGCCTTTTCATTTTTAACAATAAAGTTAGGTACTTTCACATTGGGGAAAAATTAGCAAGACACATTCCACTGATTAGGGTGCTGATTCTTATGGAAGCTTTCACTTGAACCGGAAGATTTCCTCATGTGGGTATCGGATTGCCGCAATTCACCTTGCTGAAAGATGTGGTTTATCAGGAGGTCGGCCAATATTCATTTGAACTTAGCCTGTAGACTGCTTCTGGTCTCAATTATTCCCATATAACAAGACTAACTATATATATAGTTGGTTCGAAATGAGTTAAAATATCACTAATTGACCTTAAGGGGATAATCGTGATTTAAATATTCGTAAATCAGAAAAAATGTGAAAGTTAAGCGTTAAAGTAAATCCGATAATTCCGGAATAAAGAGATTTATATGCAACCTAATGATAGCAATAAAACTATTTATGTAACATTTTCAAAGCTAAGATTAACAGTTATCTTCTTGAAGAGGGTTTACGGAAACATAGAATATTATAAATCCAATTATCATAGTAGTACCTCTGACAGACCCGCATTTCACATCACCATCGCCCTTCATCCTGACAAGTGAGCAATTCACTTACCCACAATGACTTTTCAGGCGTTCCAGTGACATCAATATCTCAGTTTGGGTTTGGGATCATGCTTCGGTGAACCTTGACTATCACCATCAGCAGCTACTAGAGAATCAGAACTTATTTCTGTATTAGATAATGTGGGTAACTATGGCTTTTCGTCTATAGAAGTCGGAGAGTGTATGGTATTATCGCAGGAAATATTTGATACATGACTTAGATTATCAGTGTTTAGGAGCAACTTTTAAAATAATCAGTTACTTTAAATGTACCACAGATTAGCCGATAATGTACCACAGCCATAGTCGAGTGGTCTGCGGCATTAGGCTGTGGATCGTTTACTGTGAATGTCTTGGATTCAAATCCCACTTCGGGCATAGGTGTTTTTAACTGTCCTCGATTACTTCTATGTCTGTGTGGTGTCGTAATGGTTACAGTGTAATCCGTGCAAAGCGTTCAACAGGTTAAATAATCTGATAAAAAGCTGTTACCTTTTTATATATAAAAAAAACAGTGGTTAGCGCGTGCCTTCGGTGTCCGTGGTCATGGGTTCAATTTCCGGAGAGGCACTCAACAATTTCGATGTTGACCCAGCATCGTGAGGACAATTGGGGAGTTATCTTAAGTAAGAGGTAGAGGACTCCAGTCTAGAAAGCCGGCATTATGGACTTTGAGTGTCGATGCGTTGACTACACCTTCCCACTTTGAACGTAAGTCCGCTGGTAGGAACCAAAGGACTGTCGTGCCAAGAATTTAGTTCGTTTTAATTATCATAAATACCTTCTTTATTATTAAATTTTATCCAATATTTTCTTTTCAATCAGTTTGCGAAATTCAGAGCTAGCTACTTGTTTTCTTTTTAATTCATGTTCATAGTTAGCACAACTAATCACAAGGAAAAACAATCTTTTCGATAAAATTTGCCTCGCGTCTCTCGTAGCTTTAAGTTTAGTTATTTTTAGCTTTTTTTTTTTAAGCTGAATGGCGTTTTATCACTTTCCCCTTGCTTTCCCTATTTTTTTTAGGTTTTACCTATGTTTCTTTTGCACGGACATTGCGCCTATATGCACATCCTGCCACTATAGAAAGTAAGAGTGCCCTGTATCAGAGAAATATTAATTGACGTAAGTGAATATATCTGTGATGAAGTCATAATTTATCAGTTTTTGCATCGTACATAGTTTCCTCATCCTCATTAATCTCTTCACCCTCGTTTCCTGAATTCCAGTTCTAGTATTCTTTCTTGATGGGGGACTGATGTCTCGTGTAGGCTTATTAACTATAACATCAGCAATAAAGAAAGTGGGGTTTAATTTGCACTAATTTTAGAACATCACGTTAATTAAATAATAATAATAATAATACGGAGCGAGCTCAGGCTACTTGTTAGGATTCTTGCTTCGCAATTGGATAATACCGGGTTCGAATTCGGAGACCAGCCATCCTGACTGAGGATATTCCAGGGTTGTTCCTCAGTTATACTGGGCAAATGCTAGGTTAGTACCTTGATCTAAGGCTCTGGAGACCTTCCTTCCATTCCTTTCCCAATGTTTTCATCTGTTGATTACTACAGTGTAAAGTGGCCTCTGAGCATGTATCTGGTAGCTTATAGTAAATAAACAATAACGACGTAATATATCTTCACGAAACGTGCGGGTTAATTTAACTACAGCCTTACAGTCCCAATAGATAGCTAAAGTATTAATATCAATTTCCTGACTTTTAAATACTATTTTCATATTGTTTCATCTTTCAATTTTCTCATGTATGTTCCACCGAGAATTAAACCTGAGATCACATGAAGAAATGCGAGTATGTTAAATATTTTTGAACACTTTAATATACAAAACACAAAACGCTTCAATGATACGATGCATGGATATGTTTTGGTTACGTCCTGCAATGTATGATTAAAGAAACCTGGAGGGTGAAGAAAAAAATAACAGAAATCTCTTTTATATTTACTCCAACAAACTCCTGACCTCAGAAGGGTCAGGTAATAAGTTAGGTAATAAAGTCATACAACGAACACTTTTATTAATACTAATAATACTAAACAACCATATCGCTCTTCTGAAATTCTCGTGTGTATGTTTACAAATCTACTGTTGTTCCACGCCAACTAGTCTATATTTTTTGCTGTACTACCATGAGCAAAATAAATGACGCGTCTCTTTATTTTGAAGTTTTTTGAAAATATCTCCGTTTTCTTTATATGTTCGAAATTTCGGAAGGTTTTCCCAGCAGGACAGGTTAATAACAAACCCGTTTTTAATATTTGTGTTAGATATTAGCTTAAAATAAAGAAATTAGAAGCAAAAAACCTTAAATCGACAGAAATCTCGAGAATTACCAACTCTGCTAAAGTGGGAAATTTTCAAGAACGCGAGGGAATTCTGCAGTTCAACACGAAGCAGCGACATCTATGTCATTGAGAGAAGCGTGGATTAGATCTACAAACGAAAATTTTAACGAAATATTTCTAGTATGTCTTATTATATGCATTATCAGCGAACTCCAAATATATGAATCTATGCTAAGTATTAACGTATAGATAGTGCAAATAGTGGACATTACCTATGGAAAAAGACGAATTGTTAGCCCAATCGTAATGAAAAATCGTCTTTACTGTAGAACAGGCTCAGCTTACGTAAGAGAGCAAATAGCTCAGTTAGGTAAAGCAACAAGTTTGTATTAGGGATGGCCACATTTTTTCGAAAAATACTTTCTCGAAAAATGGATTTTTCGAAAACGAAAAACGAAAAACGAAAAATTTTTCGAAAAACGAAAAACGAAAAACGAAAATTTTTTCGAAAAACGAAAAATTTTTCGAAAAACGAAAAACGAAAAATTTTTCGGAAAACGAAAAACGAAAAATTTTTCGAAAAACGAAAAACGAAAAATTTTTCGGAAAACGAAAAACGAAAAATTTTTCGGAAAACGAAAAACGAAAAATTTTTCGGAAAACGAAAAAAGAAAAAAATCGAAACAGAAGGAGATGGAACACGAAGGGACGAAACGAAACTGATGAGAAATTTGAAGTTGCGAAAGAGCAACATTTCCTTCCCTGCCTGGTTTGATTGAAGTTATAAACAAAAGAAAAGAAACGCATCATTACATACAGATAAGCTTTACTCCCTGACTGAAATTGAATAGTATCTTATTTCGCTGATGCGGCGTGTTCTAATCGTAATAGCTATTTGAGACTGCTTTTAGCTAGCTATCTCGTACTCGCCTTTGTTGATACGGTACGTGGTTTCGTATTCGCTGTGACTGAATATTTTGGTAACAATAAAAGATTGTTGTTTAGAGAAAGGACACGTGTCCTACGATATCAACACTTCTGATATGTTTATTGGCCTAGTGGGAGAAGCATTAGTTCGTTATGAGGAATACCCAACTGAGTTCATTATATCAGTTACCAACGCAGAGCTTGTTTCGAACTATATAAGATAACTGCAAGAAGAGATATTTTCGGGAAGTATTTACAATGGGAAAGTCGAATATATGGGAACATTTCACTCGTGAAAATGATGGTGTTTCTTGAAAATGCAATTACTCTCGAAGTATTATCCACAATCGAAATTCAACGACTGGCTTGTGGTACCATTTAAGATCACGACACGTTGGTGTTATACAGGAAACATCAAGATAGCAGTCACTGGAAGAGATTATTGAGGCCGAGGGTGATCCAGAGATGGAGCCACAAAAGAAACAGAGGTAAGTGATTGTACATTGGTGTCATTTGAATCTTCTAGCCCCCTCCCCGAGTGGGGTAGATAAGATTTATTTAGAGGACACTCGTGTTTGACACTCTTAGAGTAAAAATAAAAAAATAACGTGACACGAACACACTTAGTGGACTATTTATCTTTACACTCTTGTAACTTTTAGAATAATATAAAAAAAGGCTGAAATTTTGTTACAAACTAAGGATGCTACAGTATCACAAACATCCACAAAGATCCAGGCCCGTGCTGGCTTACTAATGAGGGCGGTGGACAAGTCTACCAAGAGGGCGCTCATACAAACGTGATTACGTTATATATATATATATATATATATATATATATATATATGTGTGTGTGTGTGTCTTTTGGAAGATTTAATTCCTGTCTCCAAGATAAAAAGAAAAGTATAGACCAACCTGGGTGTAGAAATGCCTCGGAGCGATGACCATCCGAAAATTTTCGGAAAAATGCAAAAACAGGCATACTCCAGAACAAAATGTCGGATTGAAATTGGGCAAAAGTGAATGTCCATTATTTTTAGTCATAGATTCCATTAGTGTACAATCGGATAAAGTGCAGTGGCGGTGCAAGGGTGGCTCCCAAAGAAACTGGGGGAGCACAGTTGTCTTCAATATTGGGAGACGGGCAGATTTAAGGCTTTTTTTGGTGGCGAAGGGGCAGATGAGACTCAGATGAATCTGCTTTCTGAGGTGAACATGTATATTATATATCAGGCGATGTAGATGAAATAGTGGTAAATATCAGTATTACAAATCAGTGCCATGAACTTATTCTGAAATCTGAATACATGCATATTTGTAATTGGTATGCTTCTACTTAGACCGCATTAAATTTTAGGACACTTATTTTATAATAACTTAAATAATGACTTTCCCAAAACTATGAAGAAAGAAAATAAATTATGTATGACGCAAGAATACTATTATTTGAGAAAAATGATGATGATCTCAATAGCATTATAGGAATCGTTAAAGAAATTAAATAAATAGACTAACAATAATTAAAGACGAATTTAATGTATTGAAATTGGGGGGCAGGCTCCCCATTTCCTCGGGATTTATGCCCTATCTACAGCTGATACAATTTTCCAGCATGAGGAGAGGCACATATCCTTTTCTGACACTTATTGCAATTTGTGTCCAAGTAACGGGAGCTGAATTAATACAGATTGGTGTGACGTAAATACGCCAGGATACGAAGTTCAGTTTGAAATATGAAAGAATACGATTCTTTTTTTAAAATGAAACAAGCCAAGAGACATCAATTTCATCTCACTTTCCTTTGTGGCAGTCGGACACAAATCATCACATTTCTCCCCCCAAAACACATTTCAAATCGAATTATTGAGGGGACAGTCCCCCGTAGTTCCAAGGTTGGGGACATGTCCCCCTCATCCTCTCGGGATTTGCGCCAATGACTATATGAATTTACTATATAGAACTGATATACAGAAGGACAATTAAAACCACTTCCCTCTAACGTGGTGTTTCGCAGGGTGCTGTATGCGCGGGACGCACTGCACCCTTCACGGGTTCTTCACCCACAGTAACAGCATGTATTCATTTTATAGAACTAAGCCATACAGAAAAATAAATAAAACCGTTTATCTTTGATGTTGTTTTGCAAGGGTAAACCTGATTCTCAGATTATATTTTGTGACCCGATTTTTATTATTATTATTATTATTATTATTATTATTATTATTATTATTATTATTATTATTATTATTATTATTATGAAAGTATATTCTTTCTCTAGAGTTAAATTAAATACGAACTTCCGTTTCGGAGGCGTGGCGGTATCATAATTCACTTCACACTTAGTCACCACAATATATCAGATGCACTGTCTTGCACAGTACTTACACAAAGTACTATATTGACGATTGCATTTATATGTCACCTGTTATCTGCCACGAGCCTCTCCCATATCTCCTCTGTGTATATAAATATAGCTTCCCTTTGTTTCACTAAAGTGATCGCAAGAAAACATGAAGTTTGATATAACTATCAATTTCATTATCCAATAGAATGCCTTGACGTTCGTCGACCCCTATCCATGACATTTTTTTTTTCACTGTCTCTATGATCTGATCTTTGATCTATGGCGCTATGGAAAGAACATTTCCTGAGGGCAAGATGTTGGATTTCCGTTACGTTTCGTTTTGCTAAACTCAATATTTCACCATGATTTCAGTTTATCAACATTATTGACATTTTCTTAAGTGCGCGTTAAGATTGCGGCTACATAAGTCGTACCAAAATCTTCTGATGTATCAAAGATGAAGAAAACATTTCTATGATTGGTATAGAACCCAGGATTCACGAGGAGTTGGGGAGTCATTGATAAGCCTTGACGTTATGTGTGCATGGAATAGTTCATTTCTCAAGAAAAGCTCCCAACTATACTCAATTGATGCATTTAAAGATGAATGTGTAAGGAATTCAATTTCTGGTACATTCAGGAATTTTTAACTTAAGCAGGAGAGAGCAAGAAGACAAATATAGGATACTATTACAAAAGTGTAGACCTCTATACATAGGGTATTTTGATTTGTTGCTTGAGCTTAACGTTCCATGGTAGTGACATGACGGCTAAAGGAGACGTGCACTTATTGATTGTAATGGAATCCGAACCACATTTTTCGTTGAAATGTACCCTCAACGGGAATCAAACTGGGGACTTTAAACACCGTATAGGGTATTTTGTCCGAATACTCTGCTTTTGCAGTGGTATAATTGAGTATGTAAAAAAAAAAAAAAAAAGACCAGACGAGGAAGAGGGTGTTGGAAATTGGCTCTATTAATTAATTTCTTAAAAGCAGCATTTAGAAACATGTATGCCTACAACAACAATAAAATTATATTATAGTAGCCTTTACCTAGGTGGGATTTCGCTCCCAGACCCCCAATTTGTTCGGAATACGGCCCTGTACAATGTAGAAAATGCTTCTACGTGTATTGTGGCACAATATTTTGCGTTCTCCCTTCTGTGTCTTTCATATACATATAATTGAATCGAGCTAAAACGCTGTCACGAAATTCAAACACCTCGCAAGGCATTTTAGTCAACCCTCACCTATTTTTTTTTTTTTTTTTTTTTTTGCCTTTCTACTGTACGTTAAGTGGCAAAAAATGCTCAAATACATGTTTCATTATTTTAAATGAATAATCAAATTAGCAACTTTCATGTCTCTAGCCGTAAGGAATCCCGAAATATAGGCATCTTATAATAATAATAATAATAATAATAATAATAATAATAATAATAATAATAATAATAATAATAATAATAATACAAAACGCTGAAATATATATTGAATTGTTTTAAGTGAGAAGTCCATATATCTAATTCCATGTTTCTAACCTTCAAAGATTCTTAGATATTGATATCTTATTATGATAATTGCAATCCCCGCCCCCTTTTCTTTACACCTCTTTTCCCCATTTTACTGAAGTATCAAAAAATGTTGAAACGCATTATTTTAAATGAGAAATCAAAATCAAAATTTCAGTTTTCTAACCTTAAGGGATTCGGAGAGATGATCATCTTATTAAAATAATTCCCACCCCATTCCCCCTTCCTTTCTTTGAATTTCCCAAAAATCCTTCCTTAGTGATACCTTAGATCGAAAATCTTATCTACTGTCCGAATTTCAAGTTTCTAGCTTAAGCGGTTTGGCCTGTGCGAAGATCAGGACGACTTCTTTATATATGATTACAATAACAGCTTGTAGCTTGTATTATTTCCTAAGAAAAGATGAAATTCCATTAAAAGTCACAATGAATGTTTCCGTGTTGAACCCCAAAAGTCACAGTTCTTTGTTGATGTAGTAGCTAGCGGACATACCTTTGATAATTGATGCATGAGGTTCTGTGGTTTGATACAAGGTAAGTGAACATAGAACGCACTGCAGTGGTTCAGATCCAACTTTGAACTCTAGTTCTCGTTCTGTAAAGCATCGCTTTTGACAAACGACATAAATACATATCAATCAATCAACCAACCGAAAAGTCTCCTTTTAGATTCAGAGAGCTTTTCGGTAAGGAGCGCTGAATATTCTATATTTCTCTTTATTCAAAGTAAACGTAATTGAAGATTCGGGTTTTGAATCACACATCATTTTTTTTTAGGATATAGTTTTAAAATATACATTTTTAGTTCAAAGAGTGATCCATCTTTCCTTCTTCCTACAGCTGTTCGTTCAACGAATAAATCATTCTCGCTCGTTTGCGGCTTATGGTGACAGTCTCAAGGAACTAGGGACAGAAGTATTCACAATTCAAATATGTCTGTATTAAGTACCATACATTTTGATTAGACTCTGCTAGGCTTGTCACACAGATTGGATTGGCCAGATTGAAAAGACAATATTTTTATTTCCGAAAGTAAACTGGAAGTAAAATACCTTTGGGGGAGCGGTCGCCCCCTCTGCCCCCACGTGGTCGTGGATCCACCAATATACAGAAGAATAAATTAAACTTTTATCTTTGATGTTGTTTTGCAAGGGTGCCTTACGTAAAAGGCGCACTGTACTCTTCACGGTTTCTTTACCCACAGTAACAGTAAGTATTTATTGTATAGAACTGTGTCATACCGCAGAATAAATTAAACCGTTTATCTTTGATTTGGTTTCACAAGGGCGCCTTACATAAAGGGCGCATTGTACCTTTCACGGGTTCTTTACCAACAGTAATAGTATGCATTCATTGTACAGAACTATGCCATACAGAAGAATAAATAAAACCGTTTATCTTTGGTGAGGTTCCGCAAGGGCGCCTTATATAGAGGGCGCACTGTAACCTTCATGGGTTTTTTTTACCAACAGTAACAGTATGTATTCATTGTACAAAATTGTGCCATACAGAAGAATAAATAAAACTGTTTATTTTTGATGTAGTTCGCGAGGGCGTCTTATGTAAAGAACGCGCTGTATTCACCACCAGTTCTTTAGCAATAATAAATGTAAGAATTTATTAGATCTATATATATAAAAAAGTTGTACCTTTATTTATAATGAGATGTTTGGGAGGGCGCACCGGGACATGTCCCGGTGTCCCGGTGGGCCAGCACGGGCCTTCAAAGATCCAAATGTTTTAGGCTTCTATAATAATAATAAATAATAACTTGGACGGGGCATGCACATCCACAGCACATTAGCACATTACATACTATGATCATGATATGATTTATTTCAAATAAATAGGTACAAAGTTGTCATCATAGGTATTCTGCCATTATTGGCAAGTCACTTGCCGCAACTGAGAAGCTTCCATGCTCCTTAGTCTTCACGTAAGGGATTGAAAATTTGACTTTTTTTCCAGAAAGATTTTATTTCGATAACTGCTTGGATGAGTATCATATCCAACAACATAGAAGGTTTTCAACGGACGTAAAGATCATAATGCAGTTTACAGCAATTTGATATCTCAAACTGATCTGGAGATGTGATACACATTGGTAAAGTTTGCAACACTGGTTAAAATTATGTAATTGCAAGAATTTATTGTAATTACAAGTACCAAAATCTGTTTCTGTAATGTTATAAAAGCAAAGAGAATCAAGATACATTACGAACAATCCCCAAATACGTCATTTTTAGGAGTATCACTATCAGTATTCACGTTTGTCATATCTCCTGAACGATTTGAGATATCAAATTGCTGTAACGGTTCCGAGAAGTTTACGTCTTTTGAGAATCACCTACGTGATTAGACGTTCTGTTTATGTAAGAAATTTTTCGAAAAAAGTCTAATTTTTAATTTCTTTTATTCATTCGAAATAAGCCATGGTCATAGTATTCGACACTAAGGTATTTCGGGTTTGCATTTCACTGTCCGTCTCACTTCTATTCATAGACAGATCCAGGGGGGGAAGGTTATTCACCTCCCTGAGTTTCACAATCACCAGTGCTGCAAAAGTCGGTGAGAGAGAAAACAGAATCTTTCACTACCTTCTTTCCTCACCGTTGAATTCGTCCTGAATCCGCCTCTGCTTTTATTAATACTATTATCAGGTTTCTAAAGTTTAGATGCTTGTCATATTGCAGCGTCCTTAATTTGCAACACTGAATAACAAATTTGTGTTGTAAGGTTTCGTTTAATATTTAGATTTGAGATATGTAATAACATGGCATAGTGGCGTTAAAAATATAACTTTATATTATGTTGGCAACACTATTAATTTGTTGGTACTGCAGAGTTTATTAGACAGAGTTCCCTTGTCGTTATTTGCATCTTACAAAATTCCAGCCATTTTTGTCAATTAGTTTCAAAATTACATGGGCGTATCAAGATAAATGGCCCATCTCAAATTTTTATACTATAAAGTGGAGAAGTTCCATTTAATATAAGCCTAATTAATCATTTTTTTCTTTCTTTAAATGTAAAATCTCAAATGATTGTTGTGTTTTCTTCTTTTAAAGAGACTCAAAATATTTTTCAAGTGAAAAGAAAACATATAAATAGAAGATTCGCAATCTAGTTTTTATTTTAAGCTCAACACCTTGCAAATGTGTTCCGATGATGATGAGGATATTGGTTTTAGTTTAGCGTCCTACTCAGCTATAGAGACGTGAACTCAGCATAACATGAGATACAAACCACTTAAGCTCCAGGCTGGAATCGAACCCTGTCTCCCGAACCGAAAACGCATACGCTAAACATATAGTCACGAGGGACCTCGAATGGGGCTGCGTAACTAAGGGAGATGCTGATGAGCAAAATAATGGATGAAATGGTGCAACGCTATGAAATGAGGAAACGGGAGAACCCCGAGAAAACCCACGAGCACGGTGTTTGTCCACCACAAGGTCCACACGGTGCGAGCTGGGATCGAACCAGGGACCCCAAGCACCGGAGGTGAACGCTCTACCACTGAGCCACCGCGCCCCCATAGGAAATTGTTCAAGGTTATGTACATACAAAGCTCAAGCGACTGAGACATTTTCTCAGGTCAACATGTTCTCTCAAATTATGAAGTATTGACTGTATCCTATCGTCAACTTTCATATACATGGCTTTTCCGTTCTTTTGAGTAATGCTCAGCATTTCCATTCTTCTGAAAACATGATTACATATAGAATCTTCCCTCAATAGTCTTCACAAGATTGGAAATGTGCAGGGGTTCTGGATAATATTTTGTTTAAGCATTTGTGTCAGTCTTCTACTGCTTTATTTGTTCGATTCCTGTGACTGCTACAATTCCAACTTTCCGGAGAAAAATTTGGATTTTCCAGCCATTGCTCCTAATCATTGAAGACTTCGACTCTTCGTCTAATCGGACAGCCTCCATGTTGATCAACAAACCATCAGAAATATACTCTACGGGTACTAGTGAAAGTGTTGGACACATCCGGACGTGACTGCGAATCTCTTTAATCTTGAGATTAGGGATGGCCACATTTTTTCGAAAAATACTTTTTCGAAAACTAAAAACGAAAAACGAAATTTTATTCGAAAAACGAAAATTTTTTCGAAAAACGAAAAATTTTTCGAAAAACGAAAAATTTTTCGAAAAACGAAAAACGAAAATTTTTTCGAAAAACGAAAAACGAAAATTTTTTCGAAAAACGAAAAACGAAAAATTTTTCGAAAAACGAAAAACGAAAAATTTTTCGAAAAAACGAAAAACGAAAAATTTTTCGAAAAAGCGAAAAACGAAAAAACGAAAAATGAAATTTCCGAAAATCGAAAAACAGATTTTTCGAAAAAGGCCATCCCTAGTTTGTATACCGAAGGTAGACGGTTCGAATCCCGTGGAAGTACTGTTGTCATTTTTATCACTTAGGTTATTTTATTTATTTTTTATTTGGGAAAGAATCAAATTGTAACATGTGTAAAACTCATGACGATACCAAAAAAAAAAAAAAAAAAAAAGAGAGAGAAAATATCGTCGCATTTGGATTAGTGTGTCTAATTTTTGTTTGCAAACAGATTCGTAATTATTTCCCCTGTGCTCACTGATGCATAACGAATGTTTTCCAGTAAATGTTAATTCTAATTTGGAGAATTTTATAGTTTCACAATGTTTCTCACTACATAGTCTTCTATCTACGTGTTTGGATATTTTGATAACAGATTTTCCTATTAAATGTTTAATTTTCTCTATAAATATTTGTCTTAAATTGAAATTGTTTTGAATTTACTACATAAGCAAAGTTGCCCGAAGGAGGGGAGCTCAAGTAATAGATATTCTACGTAAAAGCAACCTATTGTAGAATGATGATGCTTCTTACCTTCAGCACATAATCTTAACGTTAGAGAGTCAGAGAGAGAGAAAAATCCTGGATTTTCCTCCTCTATGACCACCCAACTTAAACCTCTACATATCATTGTTCGTCTCACATAATTTCGGCTCTCCAAAGACATTCATATTTATTATTATTATTATTATTATTATTATTATTATTATTATTATTATTATTATTATTATTATTATTTAACACTCTTTCTTCTACATGCCATCTCTGAATTTTTCGATACAGCCCCCTTACTACTATGAAACTCTCTTCTTCCATAGTGAAATGGAAAAAGATCATATAATTGCCACTACTTTACAAGAATATAAACCAAAAACGTCAGTAGAAAGCACATTATAAAATTTACTTTATGAGGCTCGTTTTGGTGCCCCTCTTTCTCTGGCGCCCCGGGCAGTCGCCCGGCCCTTAGTCCGCCCTTGAAAGTACGGACGCATAACTAAGGACTGCGGAGGAGAGGTTAACCTTCATGTTATGCCAATGGTTTGACGTGTTTGAAATGTTCAGTAAGTGATCAGTTGGTGAAATAATTTCGACGGTTACTGATGTTTAAAGTTTAGCTAAGACAAAGCTACCTAATCAAATACATTTGATATCGCGATGTCACAATTTGATTTTTCCTCATATAAAAAAGATAAAAACAATAGTAATAAAAACCCTTACTCGTACTGGGCTCCTAACTAACAACCTAATTCTTACAGACTAGTTGCTCTGACCAACTGAGTTTCGATTTCTTACGCGAAAGAAGTCTGTTATATTAAGAGGCATGCTTTTCATTATCAAAACTGTTCGAAGTAATACGAACATGGCTTAAGAACAGAGACGGAACTGAATTACCACTCGATTGACCTTGAGGGCAAATCACCAAAGCGTAGCTATAAACGTAAGTTCAGCATGCATTTCTCTGGAGTTGTGTTCAGTATTCCTATCTGCCAGTCATGCTTGTTCGTAGGAGTAATATGTTACAAACCTAACCTTTCGATAGAGCACAATGACAGAGAATCAAAATTAATGAATTCTTGCCCTTGTGAACTTGGGATACCACCATGTGCAATAAAACTGTCGCGTCTTCTGAAGTGATATTTTATCGAAAATAACTCGTTTTCCTTTATATATCCGAAGTTTTTGAGGGTTTCAAAATGAGGAAACGTTACTGACAAACAAGGACGCATTTAGGGGTGGGTCCAGGTGGTCCGGACTCCCCTCTGAAATCCCAACTTCTCTGTAAATTTAGCCTAAATTTAAGGATTATCTTTTAAATTTTATTATAATTTATCCTAATATTGAAGTCGGACTTCTCCCGAAATAAATTACTGCATACGTGCCTGCTGACAATTTTCAATATATTCCTTAAATAAGTAAAATAACTAAATTAGGAGCAAAAAGCTTCAACGCGGGCTAACTTTTGTCCACTGCCAATATTGTTAGAAGGGATATTAATAGCAAAAACTGCTAGGCAATGCTGAACCTTGGAACTTCACTCCGAACAGCAAGCTTATTATTGAGAACTACATATAAAACATTTTATCAAAACTTATCTAGCTTTTACCTGGCATGAAATTATTATATACACCAAAATTCACTCTCCTAAAATGTGTATCTAAACATTGCTCTACGTATCTACGAAGCAATGAAAATTATTTATCGAAATATGTGAGCAGGGAATTCTAACAGCCAGCCATTTTATTTAAATCGTAGTATACCCTGTAACCGGGCGTTAACGTGAAGACAAAGCTTGGTCCATTGGTAAAGTGTTGGAAGAATATAAACTCAATGTTCGTAGGTTCGAATCTATCCACTCACCATAACATTTTGTTCTTATGTGTAACGATGAAATAAGAAAGAAAAAATGTATAACCGATAAGACAAAACTTCAACCAATTCTGAAGAGAACAATACTAAAATAGTAATACAATGACGTCAACCAAAAATTATTTCATGTAGCGTTTGGACGAAATTACAGCTGTTAACAATTGCAGAAATAAAAACAGGCTGTAATGCAGTCTAGACTTCTGAATGCATTTACTTCCTGAAAACTTCCGTCTCGTCATTGGTATGCCGTTAATCATTGCAAAACCTTTCAATTGGAAGTGAAATGACACAAACTAAAACAGTTTTAAATCAATAAATGTCTATGTGTAAAAGTAGGTGTCTTTTATCTGTAGTTCTGAGTTCCTTTTATTTTGAAGTGACAAATGAGAGAAGAAAGTATGGTGTTCGAAAAAAAAATCAAATTTGAGATTTCAACATCTATTATAGCCCCTAACACCGAAAAAGTTATTTTGCGATACATGTCCATTAGTTCGTCCGTCCGTTCGCTACACTTTTCTGTGCACTCGCCTAGAAGCCATACCGTTCAACTTATCTGCACCAAATTTTAGTTTAAGATTTTCATAGTATTTCCTATAGTTTTTTTTATTTCCCTCCTACTCCCAAAACAAGGGTAGTTTCCTGTACGATGAAAATAAAAAAAAATATATATATTTTCTCATAACTGGCTCTAAGGATCTTGTTTTCTTTCTTTTTTTATAAATCAATATTTAATTAGCAACCCTATTTTGTGGTATAAGGCATTTATCTGAGAAAAATCTACAAGGGGTAGTTTATACTAAAGGGGTGAGTTTTTTCTCAGTGATTTTCTCAAAATGGACTCAAATGTTTTCGTTCATATTTCATAAATAAAGATTTCATTAATAACTTATCAATATGGCATAACTCGTTTGTCCTAAAAAAATGCGAGGGGTAGTTTATTCTTGGTGGAGTGTTGTCTGGGCGATTTTCTCAAAAACGACTCGAAAGAGTTTATTCATATTTCAAAAATAAATATTTCGTTAATAACCGAACAATATGGCAAAACTCGTTTGTCCTGAAAAAATATGCGAGGGGTAGTTTACTCTTGTGGGTGTTTTTCCTCCACGGTTTTCTCAAAAATGAGTCAAGCAATTTTGTTCGTACTCAGAAATAAATATTTCATTAAAAACCTAGTAATATGGAATAACTCGCTTACCCTGAAAGAATCCTCAAGAGATAGTTTATTCGGGGAGTTATTTTTCCCTCACGATTTTCTCAAAAATTACTCGGACAATTTTATTGATAATTCATAAATAAGTATTTCATTAATAACCCTATATTTTAGTATAAGTCATTTCTATGAAAAACAATTACAACGGATAGTTTATTTTTGGGGTCAAGGTTTTTTCCCCGACAATTTTTTCGAACGACGAAAATTTCGCAAATAAATATTTCATTAATAACCAAAAGTATATCTTAACTCATTGTTCGAAACAATTCACAAGAGGTAGGTTACTCCTGACGTGTTCTTTTTGAACGACTTTCCCAAAGTGACTCATTTGATTTTTTTCATATTTCATAAACAACGATTGCATTAATTGGTCTATTATATGTCTAATGAAAATGTGCTCAAAGTGTGAGTTAGTTTTGTAGTATGGATTTTCTTCAATCGAAGTTTTTTATTCGATAATCTGACATTCGATGTATTTGAATAATACGATAATTTTATTCGTATTATCCAAATACACACTTCAGTAACAACTGCGGCCTAACACAGTTAAGAAATTGAATTGAAAAAGTTTAGTGCGGTGGCCCTGTAATTGAATATTTTTTGAGAAACTCCCTAGCTTTTTGTGGTAAACTCAGGCTTTTCTTTTTCGAGCGACAAAAGAGAGAAGAAAATATAGTGATTGTGAAAATAATATCAAATTCAGATTTCAACGGATTTACATGTTTCATGGCGTCTACATACCGAAAATGTGACTTTTCGACACCCGTCCTTCCGGTCCGTCCGTTCGGCACACTTTTATATGCACTCGCCTAGAGGCCATACCGTTCAACTTATCTACACCAAATTTTAAACTTAGGGTTTACTTAGTATTCTTACAGGAGCTTTTCCATTTTTTCCTACCACCTAAAATAAGTGTGGTTTACAAACAGCCGAAAATCGAAAAACGCTATTTTCTCAAAAATGGTTTTAACAATTTTGTTTATTTTTCATTAATCAATATTTAATTAACAACCCTATATTGCAGTATCAGATATTTCTCTTAGAAAAATTTACGAGGGGTAGTTTATTCTTGGAGGTGACTTTTTCTCGACGATTTTCTCAGAAAAGACCCTGGCGAATTTTGTACACACTTCATAAATAAATATTTAACCTTACAACATGGTATAAGTCAATTGACCTGAAAAATATATGAGTAGTAGTTTATTCGTGGACTTGAATTTATTCCCAGTGAGTTTCTCAAACACGACCAGTTGGCAACCCTGTATCTCGACAACGAAGCTGAATTCGAAAACTGCAAGAGGACCATTTGTCTCCTTTTGATGTCACGAATCACCTCCCGAAGTTTGTGGACATCTCTCAGGTTCACCCTTAATGAAGCTTCTTTTCGAAAAGTTAACTATTAACTTTAGGCATTGTTTATCTTTTTTTAAATCACAAATGTCGTTATTAATTTTAAGGCAGAGAACTACTTCTGAGAGAATAGATCTTGAAAAATAATTTTAAAACTTAGACTTTGGTTTTCGAGACATTCCAGACAAGACGAGACATTTTACAAGCTATCTCGTGTCCAAAACATTTGCCTCGTATTATCTTGGATGTCACAAAGCGCGTCTTGTCTCTTTCTCGAGACATGTCTTATCTCGTGCGCATTCGTTAACACTTGGGAAGGATTATCTTTCTACTCAAAGCATTGTTTTTATAATGGTTGCATATTTATGATAATTGCTGTCCACATAAATTACAGTCCTTTCAGTTGAATTAATTATTATTATTATTATTGAAATTGCAATATCTAGTTTAACGTTGGACGATTATGCACCTACGCTAAGGGAGAATGATGATGAATGAAATGGTGAAATGAAGAAAGTGGGAGGAAAATGGAAAATCTCAAGAAAACACATACCCATGCACACGGTATTTGTCCACCTCAAATTTCACTTGGCACGAAGTGGAATCGAGCCACGGACCCCCTGCACCAAAGGTCCCTGCAATGCTTTATTATTATTATTATTATAATTATTATTATTATTATTATTAATAATAATAATAATAATGATAATAATAATAATAATAATAATAATAATAATAATAATAATAATAATAATTGAAGCGAGCTTAACGAATTTCAACCGTACGACTCAACCAACGTTTGGGTGCCTGTTCGTTCGTCTGCTCCTCTCATAAAAGACATTTCATTTTAATGAAACTAGTAAGTGCCTTCTTTTAGCTCTGCGAAGTAACTATTGTTTGGAATATGAATCTGCAAAACATAAGAGGTAAAATTAACCAAATGGTGCAAGTTTCCACTTATATATACAAAACAATTTTGCAATATCAACTACGTGAATCTTGTCCCATAAAGAAGCCGAAACCCCTACACCGAAGAGCCCTCCGAGATTTGATCATTGTCCACACGGACTGAAATTGTCATTTGAAGCCAAGACTTTAATATGAAACCAATAATTTCTTTAAAATAGACGGAAAATTCGGAAGTTATAAACATGTTAATAATTTTGCCTTTTCTCATAAGGGGGCCGTATTAGCCTACACTGAAGAGCCCCACAAGATTTGATCATTGACCACTTGGACTGAAATTCTCATTTGAAACCAAAACTTTAATATGAAGCCAAAAATTAAACTTTTACATCAATTTAAACTGACTGGGTTCCGGTTCCCCCCACTATTGTTTAGTTTAGTCAAGTGGTAATTTGTGACAGCTTCACATCATCAAAAGAATGTATCACTTCCCCTCCCCTCCCCCAGGAGTTCGTGCTGGATCCACCACTGGAATCAATAGACACTCTTCCTATTCTTTTTGTCACCCTTGATTGTGTAGGGGCTCCCTCGTACAAATAAAGAAGCGGTAATATTACAATCAAGGGGCGCTATATATTAGATATTTTTTTAGTTACTTACCCCTAACCGCACAGGGCCATCTTTCGTAGAATAAAAAATATTACGTGATATTCCAATCATGAAAGGGGAGAGGATGCTGTAAATATATTTCTTATTCATTTTGTCTGTCCTGCTTATCAAAAATTACTTTCTGTTGGAAGGCTACTGAAATGAGAGGGGCAAAATAAAAAGTCGTACCCCCTCCTACATGGTTGCTCAAATAAGTACTAAAGAAAGCATTTTAAACTAAGATATTTAAGATTTAAACTAGGAAACTAAGATATCCTACATTATGTAAGGATGGCATATTCTGGATTATTATTATTATTATTATTATTATTATTATTATTATTATTATTATTATTATTATTATTATTATTATTATTATTATTATTTGAATGTTTTTGGAGCACCGAAATTTTGTGAGACGAACAATGATATGTAGAGGTTTAAGATGGGTGGTCATAGAGGAGAAAAAACCAGGATTTTTCTCTGTCTGACTCTCTAACGTAAAGATTATGTGCTGAAGGTAAGAAGCATCATCATTCTACAATAGGTTGCTTTTACGTAGAATATCAATTACTTGAGTTCTCCTCCTTCGGTCTACTTACCTTATGTAGTAAATTCAAAACAATTTCAATTCAATACAAATACATTGTAAAACTTTTCCGTAATTAAACATCTAGGGAAAATTAAACATTTAATAGGGAAATCTGTTGTCAAAATATCCAAACACGTAGATAGAAGACTATCTAGTGAGAAATATTGTGAAACTTTATAAAATTCTACAAATTAGAATTAACATTTACTGGGAAACATTCGTTATGCGCCAGCGAGCATATGGTGAGCAGTGAGCACAGGGGAAATAATTACGAAACTGTTTGCAAACAAAATTAGGGACGCTAATACAAGTGCGACAACAGCATTTTTTCTTTTTTTGGTATCGTCATGAGTTTTACACATACGTTACAATTTGATTCTTTCCCAAATAAAAAAAAACCGTAGTGTAGTGATAAAAATGATAACGGCACTTCCACGGGATCGAACCCGCTACCTTCAGCATACAGACTCGTTGCTTTAACTAACTGAGCTATTTGTTTTTTTACGTGAACTGAGCCTGTTCCGGTAAAGACGATATTTCATTACGATCGTCCTACCAATTCGTCCTTTTCCATAGATAATTTCCACTATTTGCTCTATCTTTATGTTAATACTTAGCATATATTCATATATTTGGAGTTTGCAGATAATGCATATAATAAGACATACTAGAAATATTCGTTAAAAGTTTAGTTTGTAGATTTAATCCACATTTCTCTCAATGACATAGATGTCGCTGCTTCGTGTTGAAATGCAGAATTCCCTCGTGTTCTTGAAAATTTCCCACTTTAGCAGAGTTGGTATTTCTCGAGATTTCTGTCGATTTAATGTTTTTTGCTTCTAATTTCTTTATTTTAAGCTAATATCTAACACAAATATTAAAAACGGGTTTGTTATTAACCTGTCCTGCTGGGGAAACCTTCCGAAATTTCGAACATATAAAGAAAACGGAGATATTTTCAAAAAAACTTCAAAATAAAGAGACGCGTCATTTATTTTGCTCATGGTAGTACCTTCGAAGTGAAAGATATTCATAATTACGTTTGTTGATGGTTGGACTCTAGTGAGTCAGAAACTACTATTAATAAAGAGTTTGTTTTGTCCAGTATTCCTGCGATTAGAAGGGTCTATCTAAAAGATATTTCATTTGTATATGAGAAAATAAGAAAGTTTATTTTCTAAGAATAAAATAAATATTTTCAATGTGAAGTTAACAGTAAGTTTCGAAGAGGAGCTAAACAGAAGAATTTGTTACCATTTAGATCAGTTTTCAGACAATTCAGTATACTCTGAAATGGGAAGAAGACAAACTTGGAAATATTTTACTCAAGAGCCTTCGATGTAAATATTGCAAGGTCAAAATAAAATAAAGAACCAAGGTAGCACAAACGTGTTATGGAAACATTTAAAAGCACAGCAATCTACTATATTAGTGAATCTGAAAAAAGTTTTGACGAATTTTAGATATTCAATTTTATCATCACAATTTCAGATGCAGGTTTGGATACGAATCAAGATCTGAGATTCGAATTTCGGATCCAGATCCGAGATCCGAGATCCGGACCCAGATCCGCATTTCGGATCCAGATCCGAGATCCTGACCCAGATCCGAGATCCGAGTTTCGGATCCAGATCCGAGATCCGGACCCAGATCCGAGATCCGAGATCCGGATCTAGGTCCGGATCCGGCAAGATTCGGATCCGGATCTCACTGGATCCGGGATATCCGGATCCGAAAATTTTTGGCCATCCCTAGTTCCCTTTCGCTTTCTAGACGGGGGAGGGAACTTGGTAATTGTATCAAACCTTCATGCGTAATTACAAAAATTAAATTTATAAACAAATAAAAAATCATCAGTTTATCAGGCTTTAATTGATAATTTATTCACAAAGGCGTGGTAGATGAAGTTTCTGTTCTACATGGGTCGACATTGCCAACTGACATGGTCGATATGGAAAAGATGTTGTATGGTAATAGAGAGATGATACTTCTTGCTGAGTATTTCAAAACTGACCGAGAAAAATCGTTATCAGACTTAAGTCTAACAAGTAGATTGTCGATGAGGAGTTACAGAAATCGGGTAGAAGTATTATCAATTTCTACGACAGAGTGCGAACGGGGATTTTCCCTTATGAATTTACAGATGACTGATATTAGAAATAGATTAAGTGCTCAAAAATTGTCTAACTTGTTGCTCATCAATGTTAATGGCTTACCGCTAGACAAGCTCAAAGTAGACGAGCTAATTATTTCTTGGCTGAAGGATGGACATCATTCCACTGCGGATGATTTACCACGAAAAAGTTACCAACAGGAAATAAATCCGATTTCAGATTTGTTTCAAGGTGGAAAATTACGACTTACGGAAAATGTATACTTGTATTACTAATGGCTTATTTGTGTTATTCAACTTTGTACCTACTTTTTAGTAACTCTTTTCTTTGCTTTAGGTAAACTACTTTTGAATAAGTTTTAGTGATTACACAAATTACAATTATGAGCATACTTTATGGAGATGCTCTCACATAGGGTACCCGAGCACCTTTATACCCTATGAACAACTGATTTTTCAAGTCTTTTGTGAGAAAAATACTGTGAACTCAGAAACCATAACCTTTTCCATATTGTACAGGGGTATTTTCCTGGGAATAGAAGTTTCTTATGGAATGCGTTCAGAAATTAACACTTGCAAGAACCCTATCTTAGTACAAGTATATTTTAGGCACACACTATTTCCCCCCACCTCAAATTGTTTCAATTTCCTCACTGACAAACCCTTTACCATTTTATATCGTAAAGGTCAAATCCACCGTTATTGTAACAGAGTGGTGCTTGAGCGATTGACTAGAAATTCAAACTCCGATTAGTGACAATTTCACAGTCTTGTTTTATTACAAGTGTAAACTCTTTAATCAGTTCAGAAGAGGCCGTGGATTGTGTTC
The DNA here is from genome assembly GCF_964235325.1 of Thermobia domestica. Taxonomy (NCBI): domain Eukaryota; kingdom Metazoa; phylum Arthropoda; class Insecta; order Zygentoma; family Lepismatidae; genus Thermobia; species Thermobia domestica. Next base: position 119,954,760 of record NC_137469.1, on the reverse strand, counting down.
AGAGTTGATGACAATGGATTTTGGTGAGTCAGAGTAGGTCAAAGTGGATGAGAGTGGTTCATGGTGGGTGGTGGGTCACGGTGGGTGGTGGGTCAGAGTGGGTCACCGTGGGTGGTGGGTCAGAGTGGGTCATGGTGGGTCGTGTGTCAGAGTGGGTCATTGTGGGTGGTGGGTCAGTGGGTCGTGGGTCACGTTAGGTGGTGGGTCAGTGGGTCGTGGGTCAAATTTTCATTGACCCACGCCAATTCTGGGACCGGGGTATATGTCTCCTAAAAGTTCGGCATAGGGTTGATTTGATTTTGTCCCGTTCAGCAGCTAGGCTATATGAGACGTGGACCTACTGATTAACGTGGAATCCGAACCACAAGAGCTCCCGTCGGGAATCGAACCCGGATCTCCCACGCCAAAGGCGCGTGCATAGCTATATCATATATATAGGGTAGGTACAAAGTCGCTTTCCCCAATTTGTCAAGAAATAAAATAAAGAGAAGCTAGCTAACTTGACAATCTTTATTGTACTTACAAATACTGTTCAATCAAACTGTCTCCCATCATGTTCAATGCACAACATACATCTATTCAGCACTGATTTGCAGATATCATGACATTCGAAGATTGGCATCCAATCTCTCGAATGATTACTTGATTAGCTATTTTAAGTGATCCAAATCCTGCGGTTGCCCGGAAAACACCTCATCTTTGACGATAACCTATATGGAGAAGTCTCATGGTGTGAGGTCACGACGACCAATCCATTCATCGAAATGTTGATACAAGAAATCCCTCACATCAACACCAAAGAAAGTGAAGTGGTACTCCATTGTGTTGCCATGTGAACTAAATGTTTTTACAACGAGAGTTATTTCCAAGTTCTGGAATGGCAACTCGTTGCAACATATGCGTCACTGGTAACAGTTCCTGTACAACAGGAAAAAAAAAAGTACTATGACGCAACCACTCCAAATACCACCCTAAAGAATGACACCAGGGACATTGGCACAATTCCATGTCGATTGGTATCACTTCAATAAACACAATATCTGTTTACGCAACCGTCCATCTTGAATGGGAATTCATCTATTGACAAAATTCGTTTCCAAAAGTCTTTGTCAGCTTCGTTTCAAATGAGAAACCACTTACAGAACTCAATATGCCAATCCGGATCCTATTCGTGTTATAAATGCAGAACATCTGGCCGGTATAGTTTTATTTTCAAATCCTTTTAACATATTCCTTAAAGAGGGAAGTGTCATTCCCAGGTCATCTGGTAGACTTCTTCGGGCTAGATGCATAACTCTGAATAAGTTCAGTGTTTCCTTCTATGCATACGAAAATATAGTTACCAGTCCAGTCACATTAAGAGAGACAGTAGTGCTAGTTCTAGAACAAATAAAATTTTAAAAAACTCACTTATAGCTTGCTTATTTCTTTTCTTTCCTTACTTTTTTCTTGGGGTAAAGTAACTTTGTGCCCACCCTGTATATGTTTTCATTAATAAACATTGTTCTTGTTCTCAGATTTCAATAAACCTAGTAACAAATTAAAAAGGCGCTAAGAGCCTTATATGTACTGTTCATATATTAATAAACCTCTAGACTTTTGATCTGTTACAGAGATGTTTTTAAAGAATGTTTTTAACTTCTTTTAACCTTCAGAACGGATTTCTGCACTTGTAGTTCCTGTTCTCTTCTAAAGGCTATAGGCCAGGTCATAAGTTTGTTGCAATTAAATCTTCATAAAATATTATTGTATACAAACACACAAATATTAATGCTCAAATATAAATATGGTGGTCTTGTCCTATTTTGATGTAATTAAATTTAAACAATGCAGTTCTTAAGTTGAAACTAAATAGTCACCTAGACTCCTTCATGGCTAAGCGGTTAGCGTACGCGCCTTTGTCGTGGGAGACCCGGATTCGATTCCCGGCGGGAGCTCATGTTGTTCGAGTTCCACGTTAATCAGTAGGTCCCGTCTCATATGGCCTCGCTGCTAAAAGGGACGTTAAACTCCAACTCAACTAAATAGTCACAGTAGTTTTAGATTGCGCCATATATTGATGTTCGACAGGCACGCAGCGAACGTAACGGAGCGTCGAGTGTTAACTATTAGGAATTTAGCGTTACTCACAAATTGAGATATTTCATTTAAAGGATTTTGTATTGCTCGATTATTTTTCATTTTTTTTTTTATTAAATTGCTTTTTCTTTTAACTCAACACACAAACTTTTAACTCAACTACTTTTAACACAAAAACAAACGTACGTGTATACACCTACATTTAGGATTTGGTAAAAGAAAGGAAGAATAAATACACCTACGTGTGGTTTTGTCCATTGTAAAACACAAGATCATGTGCAATAAGTACTACTTTATGTAGTGTATATTTGAAGCTGCAGGTGGGCTGAATCCAGCTTGATATACCTCTTTCTGACAACGAAATCTCGGTTGTAATGGAATGAATTTCCCGTCTTAGAGAAAAGCAATTTAGCTAGTTGTACACTTCCAGAAGATTCATTTATCATGAAAGATGGAAGGGGAAAAGAGGATCAAGAACTAAAGATTTACACAAAATGAGGTGAATCTATTCTTTATAGCAGCTTTTCTCAATCTGGAGATCGTTGCCCCTAGAGGGTCGCGAGAGGGTTTCATGTGGGTCGCGAAAATAAGCGGAAGATTATTGACCTGACGAAATTTCATTTAAACCATTCGCTTTTAGGGAAGCTACTGTATCCACTATACACAAGAAATAGATTCTACTATTATCGAAATAGATGGATATCATGAGATCTCCGTAATAGGTATATTAAAAATCCCACACAAGCTTATATAAACCAGACATTATAAGGGGATCATTGGCAACAGGATGTGATAAAATGTTAGTCGTGATAGGAATTAGATTGAGAACCACCCGGAAATTTATTTAGGTTTCTTAATCTCTAATGCCACCTCATTTATTTATTTATTTTAAAACATGTAAAGTTGGAAAACAAAATATTGTTGTTTATGTTCCAACATATGTTATTTTTAATGACTTTCAGTGTATATAAATCCGATTACGATACTTATTAGGTATAAACAGGCATTTCCGGAGACTCCACTTTCACTAATTGGATATTGCAGTCATTAACCTCAGCTACTAAATATGCCACTTTCTTTCTTTCTTCACGTGTGGCTCACACAGAGACGAAAGAAAATAAAAGTTTCGTATTCTCAGTAAACAAGCGGCAGTGTCGTAAATAAAACAAGGAACTTGCATAATGAGTAAACATACCGTACGTACTCAATGACGTATGTCTTTTATCTAATATAGTCTTCGATTACCAAATGAGTATATGAGGAGTAAAAAAAAAAAAAAAAAAAAAAAAAAAAGTAGTAACCAAATATTGTGGACATGTTGTCTCTTTATTTTCCTTTAATTTAAAGCTCTTACAGCTCTCCTAGTAATGGGCAGTGGGAATATTCCGGGTGGGAAGGGAAATAAAAATGGGAATATTCCCGTTTTTCCCCTGGCATATAAATTCCCGGGAAGGAATTTATTTCCATTTCTTTACTTTATCTTCCAAATTATAAGAACCACATGACTAATTACTTTATTTTTATTTATTATGATTTATTTCTAGGTTTTAAATAATTTGGAGGTTAAAAAAGTTAAAATTCGTTGACTGTACTTTATATAACTAACTAGCAGCGTTCACCCCGCTTCGCTGCGGTCACCCCGGAACGCAATAAACTTTGTTACTTAGATAATTTTTACTTTTTCGCTTTCAAATTGCAAGCGCCTGTCATTTATGTTAACCCGCCGAGTCACGTGGTCATGCGGGTTGCATATACATACGTTTATTTTTACCTATGATGAACTATGGAGACTTGAATGGTCCATTATCTCAAGACACTGGTAATTAAAAATTAAAGTGATATGATAAAAACCATCTAGGGTCCAAATCCTAACAACCCCCCAAAAATGAAAGAAATCGGTTCAGCCGTATTAGCGTGATGAGTTCACAAAGGATTTGTACGTTCTCTTTTATATATATAGATAATATGACTTTTTAAGTTACATTTCAGTTTGCACTAAAAAGTAGCAAACAACTAATTTAGAAATGATGAAAAGGAACCAGTTTGTAAAGTAATGTAGAATTTCTGTAGAAATAGAGGTGAAGTAGCATCAATATATCCCGAACCACTGTTAATAATTGACGTCGGTCTGTCTCCTGTCTCTGACTCGAATTTCTCAAGAGATCTCGGTCTTCTCTTATATGTGAATTAACGCATGGCATTTCGAGAAATAGGTAGGAAGAAAGGTCGTAAGGTCGTGTGGCAATGTTACATGCAAAATTATAAAGATAAGTCAGTATCTTGCAAATATTGTGAACATAAAAATGTATGCGCAAATGTTGAGAAAATGGTCAGACATGTTTCTTCTGGTAGTTACCCAAACTAATTTGTTTATATCATTTAAAAATTTAATATGTTTATAATATCAGTAGTAGAATCAAGTTTAAAAAATCTACTTGCATATAAATTTAAACTATTTAGCGGTGTAAAAGTATGTGGAGTTACTGTACCATTTTTCCCACATATTTACTTGCATAGAGCATATTGTAACTAAATATAGATTTATGCGTACTCTCTAAATATAATAAAATATTAATAAAATAGCATAATATTGTTCAGAATATACATTTTAAAGAATCCTCTGGAGACAACAGTAATAATACACTGTGATAAAGAAATAAATTTAACTTTGAAATCATAATATAGTAATAGAATGCACTTTTTTGTGATTGCAAATAAATTCCCGGAATATTCCCATTTTTGGGAATTTTCCCGGGAATATTCCCGAATATATTTCCGAGAATTTACCCATCATTAAGTTCTCCTTTGTTGTGAAGGGTTCCTGGTTCGGTTCCAAGTAATGTGAATTTAAGGTAAGTAACATCGCGTCTGCGGATTTTCTCAGTTTCCACGTGTCCTCTCACATTGTTATTTTACCAATTCTTCGTTCAATTTTAATAATTTTTGTTTATCATTTGTCTACTATCTGAAGGACATAATCGTAGAATATTAAATTAAGATTTCCTTTCAAACACATCCCTGTCTTTTTCTTTTCTTTAAATCTGATCAGAAACTCATCTATCTAATATACAGATGGGTATAAAATAAATAAAATAAACCGTTTCTTTGTGTTTTTGTGTGCAGCCTGGGGACCAGAGGACTGGACCGAGAGCTACTAAATTTTGGTCATGGGTACCTTGGTCTAGGCCCCAGACCAAGACGAAGTGTTTTTTTTCTTTTTTCAAAATTCGAACCAAGAGGAGCTCAGGGGGATCGTTTGCCGGGACATGTAAAAGTAGTAGAAAATGACCGATATTCGTATCAAATTCATAGTTTTCGCGACCGCTGAGATCAATGGTGAAACTTCGATCGCATTAACTTCCAAATTCACCCCATTCGGTTGCGGGCCGGGGGTTACCGCAGGGGATACCGAGACATGTAAAAATAATCCAAAATGACCGATATTAGTGTCAAATCCATAGTTTTCGCGGTCGCTGAGATCAATTGTGACACTTCCATTAGCGATTACTTTCACATTCAGATGTCATTGTATGCGGGCTGCGGGTTACCTGCGGGAAGGGGGATACCGAGATATAAAAATAATCCAAAATGACCGATATTAGTGTCAAATCCAGTTTTCGTGGTCGCTGAGATGAATGGAGATACTCCCACAGGCGTTGACTTACAAATACAGCCCCATGCGGCTACTTTCAGCCATGGGGTACTTTCAGCTAGTAAAATATATTTCCTTTCTAAGTTTTTCTTTTCGTTAAATGAAGTATAAACCTATATTAAATGTCTGCTTAGGCACAATCAATTATTTTAGATATAGCGCACTAATACTGATCAATACATTAATTGTTTCCAATCCATTACAGGAAATAAAGCGTGCTCGTGCTTATATGGTTAGCTAACATGACGACGGTGCGGGAGAGTCGTCTTCGATCCATAGTGGGAACCAAGGGCGCCGATCTTTGGGGGAAGGGGACCGTGACCCCCAATGCTCATGTGTACCTCCTATGTCTTTTTAGGAATGTGTATTTTTATATGTATTTTTTTATGAATATACAATATTTGGCAAAATTTGAATTCAATTTGTCTTAAAATCCTCATATATGCCTTCTTAGACCCTTGTCTACAAACACACATCTGAATCCACCCCACCCCCCTCAAAGTTACAGAGAAATCGGCGTCCTTTATGGAAACTCGTGTGATTTACGATCCGCCTTAATTGTATGTCCACGTCTTATATTGCCTCAGTGATGAAGGACATTAAATTCAAAATTCCCCAAACCATTAGGCTATAATAGAAAGAAAAACTATATTTGCGCAACATGTGACCTATCGAGTCGTCTATATGGCAATAGGTGACCCACCCTGTATTTGGCATTAGTTATGAGTAAGGACCGGATTTTAAGGTGCAAACATGTGGTAGGAAAAAGGGAATAAAAGGGGCTGAAAAATCATTCAGAAAGGTGCAAAAAAAAGGTGCTAATGGGATACCTTTATTAAGTGCTATAGTATACAGTTACATGAACACTCTTTATTCATTACACCAACAATTATTGTTAAAGTCTTGGCTTCAAACATTGGATCTAAATTGCAAAATTGTTTTATTTAATCCCAAAGTTGTACAACATTCAACATTCTTGCAATAAAATTATGATTAAAACCAACTCGGTATTTAAAAAAAAAAAAAAAAAAACTTTACTTTAGCAATATTGTGACTTGAGAAACCGTCACATACTACTGGGTCCTCAGAAACTATACTTGATTATGCACAACATTTCTATATTTTCAAATGTTAGTTTCTGACGCATGGAGCTCAGGAGATCCTTGTAGAGAAACTTCGCTCGACAACAACAGAAAACAGTGGTACACATCTTGTAAGCGCAGGGACAGGGGCGCCGGAACCGGGGGGGCAAGGGGGGCAGTTGCCCCTCCTGAAATTTTCAAAGGGGGCAAGATACTCGTTTTGCCCCCTCACTCTCAGACTGTAAAAACATCACACAACACTGATTATATGAACTAAGTTTTGCTTTTTATAGTAATGTGAAAAAAAAAATATCTATTCCAGACTCACCTTTCTCTTTGAAACAAGGGACCGGGCGCTTTTTCTGCCCCCATGTTAGACAGAAAGATTAGGAAAAATAATTGAAAATTCTCTTTATTTCCATTGGTGTACATTTTCAAAACACTGTAAATTCTTTAAAAATTGTTGTTTAAGTAATCGTAAGTCTGCAATATGAAACGAGTCGTCGAGCGAGATTTTAAAGTTTAAAAAATATAACAGTTTAAATGAGTAACAGGACATTTAGAGCCTAAATACATTTTCCATAAAGTTAAATTAATGTTCTTACAAACAATATGCAGAGTGCAGTAAGTTTTATAGTGAGGAGGAAAAATGTATAAGGTAGGATTAATAATTCAGAACATATGAAAAATGCGAAATCTATTGTCGTTCCGTTCGTTTAATCCTTTCACTACCATTTTTTCGGAGTGAGAGACATTAATATATGGTTATTATAAGTTGTTTTCAAACTTATAAATATATATAAAAAAAGCATTTTCCACCGTTTCGTTTTTCGATGTGGGAAGGCTGGGACATTATGTACCCCTCTGATATTTTTACGTGGGACCTATATGTCCCAGTGGTATTGACATGAATGATCATCTTGTATTTTTAATTATGAAACGTATATTGTCAGAAAAACCATTGGGTCGTATTTATGATTACAAATATTTTACATTTCGGCATCCTTTTCCAAATTTCAGTACATGAAACCACTGCCTTATCACTAGCACATTGTTCCTCACTTTAATCTGTTCCATTATCACTTTCATTGTTCACGTTCCCTTCCACTACTGTCTATTTGATAATGTTAATAAGAATTCTGTGAACCATTAGCAGGCTTCTCTTTACCAGTGGAACATCGATTCATAGCAATAAAATGTGGTAAATTACCAGGGGTCCTCTGAGAATGTATCGTGGGACACATATGTCCCAGTGGTAGTGAAAGGGTTAAGATATGAATGCAGAAACAGAACACCTGTTTCAGCTCTCCTTTCAGACCAAGTTTGTAGACAAGAATAAGGAAGACAGTCAATGTTTATAATAACTAGTAGTGTTAGATATTTAGATCGAAGTGGTCAAGCAATCAGTGGACATTTGCATAGTACGGATAATTTGATGTCACTCCTGGATGAAAGAAAAATGGATGTGCCTGTTCTCAACCAATGGGTTAATCGATAGCTTAGTGCTGATTGAAAGAATGAAATTTTAAAGATTATGGGACATGCAATATAGAGAGACTTGGTAGTAGAAGTTAAAGAGTCTCCATTTTATGCAATCATAGCCGACTCCACGACTGATATTTCAAAGGAAGAACAGTTGTCTCTGTGTGCGCTGTATTGACTCTGATTCATCAAACCCAGCAAAATATTTATGGAAATGATCACCCCACACAGCACAAAATCGGAAACAGAATTCAGGATCAAAGATATTCTAACGAAACCTAACCTGAATGCAGAAAATATACGCGAACAGTGTCATGATGGTGCAGCTAATACATTCATTGCAATAATCATGCATTAGATCTTCCATTGCAGGAAGTAGCACGAAAATGCGAACCTTTGTGTGACGTGCGGGCTATAGTGAAAGACGTTGAAACATCAACCTGGATTCTGCAAAACGATGGACAACATACGCACGCCGACATTGTTCTTGAACCCTGTAAAACTATCAACGAAAGTAATCCTAAACATTTGCTGCCTATTTGTCCTACACGCTGGAGTGTTAGGCGAAAATCTCTAATCAGATTTCAATCTACTACAAACGAATTCAAATCACGTTGGGAAAAAATCATCAGTAATACAAGTGGTCTAAATGATGATCAAAAAGTAATTCTAAAAGGGTATTTGAAAATAATGAACAAATTCTGAATGATATTTTTTTCTGATAGTATACATGCTTTTGTACCTTGCGGACAACTGGCGAAAGTGCTTCAAAATTCTGAAGCTTCTGCTTCTGGAGCTAAAAGAGCAGCAGCTACTCTATCTAGAGGACACTCTGAGAAACCTACGAACGGGCAGTGCATTTGAAAACATCTATAAGGAAGCAAAGGAAAATGCAGACAGACTACACTTAAAATTACCCACTTCATCAAGATCAAAGAGAACACCAATTAGGTTGGAGGAGACTGATAATCCTTCTATAGCAGCTACCCTTCTATAGAACCTGTATCAGATGTTCCAAAAATTTACTTCGAAATCATTGACTATTTGTTGAATGAAGTGCAGCGTCGTTTCAATCAGCCAGGTCTCAAACAACTCATAAACTCTAGAATTTACTTTCTGAAGGAGCTATATGTGCTGGTGGGCTTCGCTCAAGAGAATATTTGAAGCAGGAATTGGGAGTTCACTCATCGGATTTTAACCTGGATAGATTATGAGCTCAGCTCAGGCTGCTTCCACCTACTTTGATGACGACTGAGTCGCTGACGACCACCAGAATATTAAAAACTATTAGTGCTGAAACCCCAACTGTTCGCAGCCTTCTCGACCAAGTTCTTCGTCTAGGGACTTTCATTCTCACTATGCCAGCTTCTTGAGCATTTGCGAAAGATCATTCAGCTATTTGCGTCGTCTAAAGACATATTTGAGGACATCCATGACGCAGGAAAGATTGGCTCATCTGCTGTTGTTGCGTATGTGTAGCGACCAGACTTAGATTTAAACACCATTGCAAGAGAATTCATATCAAAGACAAGCGAAAGAAAAAGATACTATTGGTCAATTTTGAAAAGAAATCAATGTAGAAAGTGAAAATATTATGCGTATTATAACCAATTATTTAAATTACAAAATAGCACTTAAAATTCAATATAAACTTGAATTATTTCTTATTAATTATGTCGTACTTTATTAGTGTGAAGTGAAGTGAATACAATGAGATTAGGAAGAGAGGTGAATGTAATAACAAACTGGATATACTGAATTAAGTGTAGTAAAAAATAAAAATAACTCTGGATAATTAGTGTAATTGAATTTTCTATATAAATTTTATGAAGTCTTTAGTGGAAATTCCATTTTTCCATTTCTGGTACGAAGTCAAGTACGTAGAAAAAAATATTTTTCTTATTTTTTTACTTAATTATGTGGCCTGTTTTATAATGTACAAATTACTTTCTACTACAAAGTGCTACAAAGTTTGTAGTTCTAAATAGCAATTTCTAGTATTACAGTGTACTGCAACATCAGAACTGGATTTTTAAAAAATATAATTTATTCATTTCCAAGTGATTTAAGTAGCTCTAAGATTCTTTAATAGTGTCTGTGTGACTATGTGTCCAATACAGTTAAAAATATGTACCAGTATATAAAATGGTAAAATTTGTACTTACAGTCATTGTGAGCAGTACAAATTTTACAATTTTATATGTTTTTAATTCTGATTTCAGTGGTTGAAAATTTCTGCACCAGACCAAAATCCAGCACAGAACTGACACGGAATTAATTAATCTAAAGATGTAAACTAAGATGCCTCTAATAGATGGAAATTTCATTCTCACGAACTGTTTACAGCTTCATTATATTATTATTATTATTATTATTATTATTATTATTATTATTATTATTATTATTATTATTATTATTATTATTAACCAATCAAATCAAATTATTGTTACATTACAAACATATATTCGTATTATTTTACCTATGTTACCTTCCCGTGTTTGTTTTCAAGACAACAGTTTGCCCCCCCAGCTGAAAAATACTTCCGACGCCACTGCGCAGGGACAGGAAGTTCAGTTGACGTTGCAAAGGTTTTTATGTCCGGATTGTCTCGCAAATTCAGTTCAAATTTATCCCTAGCAAATCCGTCAATATTACGTCTAAATTTATTGAATGTTATGTATAAACTAGATTGAAAATAAAACATATCGTTCTGTCCGATTAAAAAAAAAAAAAAAAAAAAAAAAAAAGAGAGAGAGAGAGAGAGAAAGGGACAATAAAGGCGCTGAAGGCTAAACGAAGTAAGAAAAGGGGAAATTTTATGAAAAAGGGCAAAAAAGGGTGCAACATTCACGAAAAAGGTGCAACAAAGTGCATTCATTTCAGTTCGTTTTATGCCCGGAAATACATATTTTGAACTTTGGTTGTTATAACAACTACATTTTTAGAAAAGGTGCTGCATCTTAAAATCCGCTCTCTAGTTATGAGTATGAATCACCTGATTTGTGTATTGGTATAACTTCTACTTTTGGTATTGTTAATGAGAATGACTCATACCATTGTCTTTACCTCCTTCCTTCTCTAACAAAAGAAACAAGGAAAGTGTATCATTTGGTAATTGAGTAATGCCATCAAAATGACAATCGCGGAATTCTATTGTATAATTGCAACTGAGCAATCTGCATGACAGTAAATTCTTGATCAAAGCTTAGTATACAATGCAAATAATCTACCAGCAATGCGAAATGATGGAAGTCGTTAGCGAAAACATATAAAGCCAATATGCAGCATAAAGAGCACAGAGGTCCCTAGTCTGATCCCAGCTCGCGGTAAGTGGGCTTTCTGGTGGTCAAACTCCATGTGTTTGGGTTTTCTCGGGATTTACCCGTTTCCTCCCACTTCCTTCATCCTACCATTCCTTTCATTCTCATTATTACCGTCTCCTATTGCCTACACGGCATAACTACGGGATATATAGAACTGCAATATTTGATTTCATTTCAAAAATAAGCAATGCTAAATATATCAATCATTGCCAAAGACAGATTGATAATGTATGACGATTCCATCAATATTACTACTGAATGTGCCGTGTTTGATCTCAACATCTGTGGTAGGTCACCTGTTCGTGTTCAATTTTGCAATATGGTGGATTATAAAACCAGTTGAGAATGATCGAAGAGCATTGCCACAAAGAACTTAAAAATAATTAATTTAATTAAAAGAACTTCGACGATTTATCCCTCTACAAACGATGTTTCCTTCATCGCTTCCGTGGCGAAATGGGAATAGGGGTATTCCAAGAACCGGTTAACCGGTTTCGGTTCGGTTTGTAGTCTAAACCGAATCAATCGGTTTGGACTTCAAACCGGTCCGGTTCGGTTTGGGAACGGTTCTGTTCGGTTTGGGAACGGTTCGGTTCGGTTTGTAAAGTGTTCGGTTCGGTTCGGTTCGGTTTGGAAACGGTTCGGTTTGGAAAGTGTTCGGTTCGGTTTGTAGAATGGTTCGGTTCGGTTTAAGAACTGTTGGGCCCTTTTTGAGGACTGTTTTGTTCGGTTTCAGTTCAATATTTGAAATCAACAGAAATGCAGTTTGCATTATTAGCAACCGTCCACCCAGACATTATAATAAGGGTGAATGTTACGTTTTTTGGTATAACTTTATTCAGATTAAAATTATTTCGATATTACTGAAACAATTTAGGGGTCGTACTTGTGTGGGTACTTTTACTGATGCTTTGGATTTTGGAATAAAACTCTTAATATCAGTTGGAAGACAACTTTACGGCATGGGTGGATTTAGGAGACACCGTGCTAGGGGTGGCAGTTATTTGAAGGATGGATGCTATTCCAGGAGAAGCTACGTTTAGAGTGAAACATTAAATTCATCTTGAAATGACTAGGGGGGAGGGCATGATTTACACCTGTATGTGGGATATATCGTGGTGTAATATTATCAGGTAACCAAGAAAATTTATGCTGTTTTTGAGAACAGTTACTTTTGTCGCGTTAGTGTAGTCAAATTGATTCTGATGACGCTACACAGTATGGCGCTAAATTCGTTCTACAAAAACAGAGAGGCGATTCCTGAGAGCAAAACAAACAAAAAATTTCCAGTACACATAGGACGAAAAGTGTGTTGTTTACGTGTTATAGGCTGCCGAAAGTTTGGAGTTAAATATTGAACAAACTACTGATTGTAGACGTGATGCGGCATGATATCGACAAAATATCCTAACCTCCTCTATCCAAATTTGCAGTTTTCAGATTTGTGCAATAGCGGCACAGAGAATTCCCTGATATTTTATGACGTAAATTGAGTGGACAACAACATGTAAAGGACATTTCACTGCCTGGAAATAATATTACGTGGCAGGTCAGTACTCATACACGAAGATAAAAGATGGCGGATGAAGTAAAAATTACTGTGTGTGGTTGCGTACCTCCTCAAAAAGTACTAGTAAAGTCGTTGTACAAGAACTCACTGGTAACTTTACTTTTCTAGATTGTAAAAATACGTACGGCACAAGCCGATAAGTAACAGAAAATAAAGAAATTCCGATTGCTGATCTGCTCATATTAATGATATCGCAACGCTTTTGAGAACGCATCTGCCTTTACAACTACAGTAATTGAACAAGAACTACAGAAAAATAAAGAACGCGTAATAATAATAATAATAATAATAATAATAATAATAATATACATAACTGTTTTAGCACATTCATTTCGATCAGTATATCACACAAATGCGACTACAGTATGTTTTTTTCAATGTTCTAAACTGACGGGTGTGAAACAAAATATTCCTTCCATTCACGATATTTGTACGTACTGTAACAGGGGCCGATATTTCTGGATCCAAATCGTATAATGGAACTGCATACAGAAGGAAGTTGTAGGGAGCAAGGTACAGAGGGGAGTTTTTTTTTATTATTATTATTACATGGAAAGAGGATGGTTGTTAGAACGGATACTGCAAAAGGTGTTCAAAGTTTCAACCCATCACTTCAATGCAAAGGTTACAGCGGCGTCGAAGGGAAAGACGCTGCGAACGCGTTGAAACACTCCTGGCGTTTCCTGAATGCTCCACGCTGCAGCAACAATTTGAGCAACCAAATCCTCCTCTGATTGCACAGGCGTCGCGCAGATTAGTTGTTTCATATGGCCCCAGGAAAAGAAATCTAAGTGGTTAAGATCGGATGAGTGAGGTGGCCAAGATACTGGTCCTTCTCTGCCGTCCATTTGTTCGGAAAGGATGTGTTGCGACAATTTCGCACCTCCACAGCAAATGTGCTGGAGCACCGTTGTGCATAAACCACATGTTTCGATGAACAACCAGTGGCACAGCCTCTAGTAGTTCAGGCAGAATCTCTTTCAAAAATATCCAATACTCCCGCCCGATTAGTCATTGTGGTAGTAAGTACGGTCTGATGAGAATTATCAACGATTCATGCCCACACATTCACAGAATACCGTTCCTGACGGGCACGAGTTGACATTCCATATGGGTTTGCCTCAGACCACAAATGTTGAGTATGAGTGTTCATCACTCCATCATGGGAAAACATAGCTTTATCTTTGAAGAGAATACGAGACATGAAGCGGGATATATTAGGATGGCGTGTAATGCATGCACCCTTTGGACATGGAAAGAGTACATCTGATTTTCGTGAAGTATGTTCCAAACCTGCCGATGATAGGTGTTAATTTCAGCAGTTACTACCCGTGTGCTGGTGGACGGTTTTCTCTGATCTCAAGCAAGAATTTCCTTCTCAAAAGCCACAGTCCATACGGTTCTGTTTTGTCCAGCATTGGGCCTGTGTGCTTCCAGCAATCCTGTTTCTTGTAATCTTCGATCTACACCTGAAAAAGGTTGCGTGGTGTGGAATTCTAAGATTAGGAAACTGTTGTCTGTACACCGTTGTGCCACACGGCCATTACCGTCCGCTTTCCCGTATGCCAGATCAATGTCTGCCAATTTGAATTGAATTGAATTGAATTTCTCTTTATTTCAGCGGGCGAGGTTCAGCCGGAGGTTGCTCTGCCACCTAACCCTTGTCTTCATTACAAAAAAAAAAAAAGAAAAGAAAAGAAAAAGAAAGAAAGAAAGAAAGAAAGAAAGAAAGAAAGAAAGAAAGAAAGAAAAAAACAAAGACACAAATAAGATACAAGATACAAATAACAACATAACATGGTACATTCAATAATACTAAGGATAAACAAAACACTCAGTAAATGTAAAAAAAAAAAATAAAAAAAAAAAAAATACTGTTAATCCAATTTCATACCAATTTCAGTCCAATTCCATACTGTAGTAAACCTTTCATGTGTGCCAATGCTTTGTCTCTGATCTCTAAATAATAATGTTTGGAGTGATGATTTAAATGAATTGTATGGTTTGTCAGTGATTGACTTTGGTAGGGAGTTCCAGATTCTTACTGCCGAAATTGAAAATGCCTTCTATGTTATTTTTCAAGAATGCCGGGACATATTCAGTTTATTACTTCCTCGGGTATTGTAACGGTGAATTTCTGATCTACATGTGAATTTATTTTGTATAGTAAACAACAGTATCGTAGATATCGTCTTCGGAACATGGTTAGGATATTGTTTTCATTAAGTACCGGCAGAATATGCTAAGACTTTCTGTAATTGAGAGAGAAGCGTAAAGAGTAATTCTGTATTTTCTGAATTGCCCTAGTATTTTGAGTGGAGAGAGAGCTACCACACATTGAATCGCAGTAATCGAACAGAGGCAAAATGAGAGTGTTAACCAGATATAGTCTTGTTTCTTGCGACAAATAGCCTTTTAATTTATAAAGCTGTCGTAAGATGTGCTTAGCTTTAATACACTGTTCAGAAATGTGTTTATTCCAGCTAAGCCCTTGGTCTATTATTAAGCCTAGATCTTTTACAATTTCTCACGTGAGTACTCCTTTATTACCTCTGTAATCACACTCGTTGGCCGTATGGTGATGAAATAAAGATAAATTAAAGTGGGAAATGGTGGATGTTTCCTCGCCATTGTGTTCACTGTCCAGAATCGAAGATAGCGAGATTGCAACTTAGTGCAACTCTTCTGTCAGAGAATGATATTTATGTGTACGATTAGCAAATGTATATACAAAACCTACATCGTGACGGAGAAGATACCACACCCAGAGCCGTAGCTACGGGGGGGGGGGGGGGGACTGGTAACAAGAGGGCGCCGAACAAGCAATAAGAAAAAAGAAGTGTTGAAAATGAGTAAACGATGTGGTGCCCCGTAAAAGTATTGGTGCCCTATTAAATCAATATTGTTGTCGGTTTGCAAAGGAATAGATTTGTTAAAAAATTTCTTGCTCCCTACGCTCGCAATCCAAACGTTTAGTAAAACTCACAAGAAGATTTTACTTATTATTTACAGAAAGTAATTATATAATGATTTGTTAACGATGTGATATACAAGGTGCCGAGTATTGACTTACATTGTACGTAGGAGCACGGTCAAAGTCTGAAATATGTGTTCGGCGTTTTGATGATGATGAGTCTGGTTAGTTAATCACGCTTTTCTTATAATATTAATCACGACGGTGAGAATGAAAGTATGAAAAATGAGAGAAATGAAGACACACATGCAAGCTGCTATTTGAGTGGAAATATTAAAAGTGAAGGTAAACAAGGGGAATAATAACATTTTCGAATTTGAAGCAGTTGTAGAATGGGGGCTTAACACGTCAGAACTTAACCCAACGAATTTCATCTCTTTCAAAGACTGATCACTACCAGCGATTTTTTTTTTTTATTCCGTTGACATATGAAATGCTTCTAATTTGAAGGAATTTATTGGGATCATTTCTCCATCAAATACTTGTATTGCCAAGATTTTTTTTTGTGCATATGTGGTATCTAGTTGTGTGATATTTTTTTTATCTATCTACATACATACAAAAGATATAAAAACATTATATATATATATATATATATATATATATATATATATATATATATATATATGTATACTCCAATGAGTACTTTCAGGCTCTTTGCTATTTTATTCTTTTATTATACACAAATCTGCTAACTGGTCATATGTTACGAGTGAGTTAAAGATTAAATTCAGCTCCATGTGCACACAGCTGAATTTGCTTTGACGGAGTTTGCTTAAGTTTTGGTTAGCCAATAGTAAACGAAACCACGTTCCAAACCCTTTGAACAGTTTAGTTTGTCACAGTTCTACGGACAGTTCTGAACGGTACGATTCGGTTCGGTTTGAGAACGGTTCGGTTCGGTTTGGGTTCGGTTCGGTTCGGTTTGGGATCGGTTCGGTTCGGTTTGGGATCGGATCGGTTCGGTTTCGGTTAAGTGGCAAACCGAAACCGCGGTTTACGTTTTCAGGAACCATCCACCCCTGTGGGAAGAGCATGCGGCTAGTAATTATAAGGTTGGTGGTTTGTGTCTACCTCGCACTACTTTCTTTTTTTTCTTTTTTTACTTACTTTTTTAAAAGTGTTTTTAAGACCCATCCCGCATATAGGCGATTTAACGTATTTTGAGGGAGTAATTTTGTGATTCATTGGCGTTCCGTCGCGTCTCTCTGCCTCTGGAGGGCC
The DNA here is from genome assembly GCF_964235325.1 of Thermobia domestica. NCBI lineage: Eukaryota > Metazoa > Arthropoda > Insecta > Zygentoma > Lepismatidae > Thermobia > Thermobia domestica. The sequence goes on along the minus strand of NC_137469.1, from coordinate 119,937,374 downwards.
GCTGGTGTATAATTTTCAAAACGGAAGTGATGCCACCGCAGATCGTCGCTGCGGGTCCGCCAATTTTTGGCCAGGTGACGTTAGTTGCCCATCGGTGGTCCACCGACGCTTACGGCATAGGATTTTTATTACCGTACATATACTGAAAATGCAAATATAACCTGGCCAAGTAACTATTTGGAACCTAAATGTTCACCATCCTCTTAGACGACTTACGGGTCCAGAGATATGGCTCCTTAAATCTCCCAATATCCGAATTTTTTGGCCAATATCTACGGAACGGTGGCCAGTTGGCCAGTGGTCATCGGTTACTATTATGTACCAAAATGTTCATCATCCTCTTAGGTATTGATCAACCCAATATGATCTCTCTATGACTTACAATTCCCGAGATATGGCTCCTTAAATCTCCCAAAATAGGAACTTCTTTGGTCAATATCTCAGAAACGATAAGAGTGACGCAAAAAATTCCATCACTTAGATAGTTTTTCGTGCTTTATCGAATGGAGGGCTCAAAATTGAGAACTTCGCAAATAACAGGCACATATACACACATATAGAAAATTCAGTAACAAACTTTCCCAGGTAGATGGATCGGACGAAGTGGACCTGTTTCCTGGCCAGCTCATTCATCAGATCTCATCCTACCTGATTTATTCTTGTGGGGTTACCTCAAAAGCTTTGTCTATGAAACTCCCGTAGAGAGCGAAAACCTCCTTGCATGGATATTTATTGCCAGTGACACAATCAGAACGGCACCAGGGATATTTGAGTGTGTGCAACAAAGCTTCCTACGACGCTGTTGTACTTGCATCGACGCTGGGAGACGTCGCTGTGAAGATGAAGGTATATTCTCTACCCTTTCAATGTATAAACTGTTTTGTTTGGTAGAGATTTTTGGTCACCGTCTTTTCTTCCTCCTAAGCTTTTGCTGTTAGTTGTATATCGTAATAATTGGAAGATATTTGCCAATTAAAAAGTAAGTGTTAAAGTTGTTTGCATGTAAATGCTCTTACGCTATAAGAGAAAATTGAAAATTGAATTTTGCATATTAGGAACACTAACTCCTAATATGGAATACTACATAATCTTAATATGAATTACTAGAACGAAATATAATGTCGAAATATTAAAGCATGATTGATCATATACCTAAAATAAGACAAATTCTGACCAAAGTACTGTATATATTATCTAATAAATAATGTCGTTATAGTTTCGGCAAAGTATCTTTGCCGAAACTGTAACGCCTATTATTTATTAAATAGTGCATGCTTTGGTCAGAATTCGTCTTTTATTGTATACAAAAAGTTCCAAAGCTAGAATGAGTGGCATTCAGATCCTTTACATATATCAAATTCGGTAAAATGGAAGTAAGCAATATTTTCAAACAACGCTTATAGGGTAAATAGCACTAACACACTACAAACACAAGATTTTATATGATACACAAGTAATTATGCAACCTGAATTGACCTATTCACTACATTTTTCAATAAAAGTAATTATCTAACTTGATCTATTCACTATATCTTCCAAATTTATTGCAAATAAATTACTTTTACTGTGGATTGATATATTAACCCTTTAATAAAGCGGTTCTCAACCTTTTTTCACTGACGACACGTTTTACTGAACGCGTATGACATCACATCAAACTTTTTGGGTCTTTAGTAGTAACTCTATGTAGTACGGAGCATTTTTACTGCCGCTGGGAGCGTTGTCTGGTACAATCTGTCCCGAAATTTATTTTAATTAATTAATAAAGACTTTTAAGATAATAAACACTTAAAGATAATTAAGATTTTAATTAATTAATCTTCAAATCCAGAAATTTCGTGACGCACCCTATAGAACTGCATGACACACCGGTTGGGAACTACTGCCTTAATATATAAGTAAAAATATAGAGATAAAAGTATATTCTCTGGGAAGTAACCCACGTTGGCCAAATAAACGAAACAAAATTTTAGAGGAAAAATGGTACACTTATAATGAGACCATCTTTGGCAAACTGAACATTACCTTTTCTCCACTTAGTATTTTATCAAATAAATACATTCATCATCATCATTAGTATCATCACGTGAACTGTTACTTCTAGTGTTGCCATTGAATTTACTCACTGACTCTCAGATATTTCTCTTTCCTTCGTTTCGCGTACTCATTTGTCTACCTCGAGATACTAGCACTTTCATGCCACTCCAATACGGAAAAAGTTGACCGACTAATGAGGTAGAAAAGTTGAAGCTGAACTCTCACATGTAAAGGTCCAAATGACGTTTGGCTCATACAGGGGCGGATCCAGGACGGACTTCTGGGCGGGGCGGTGGGTTGTAATACTGCTATTTAGAGCTAATCTTAAGAGTTACAAACTCTGAGATGGGTTTTATTTATATATATAAAATAAGAGTTTCCTCTTCTGGGAGAGGGCAATTGCCCGATCCCCTCCTTGGATCCGCCACTGGGCTCAGATACCTATTGAATAGTTTTTGAGAGAAAATAACAGAAGAAAACAACTTTCTATTTGGATATTTAATTTTTACGAAATGGAATTTTTAGTTACACTGTTTAGGTTCGTTACAATTAAGACTCATTATTTCTGATAAAGTATTGTGAATAGAACTTTTACAATTTTGGGGAACACTTTGTGATATGCATAGCCAGTTGTGTTTCTGACCTGGCAACTTTAGATCGAAAACGACGAGATGTAGAGCAGGAAGAAGCTGCTGGTTCAAAGTGTCAACGCCGACGGCTTTTTAGTGATTTGAAGGAATAGTGCAGTCTTGCTTAAACGTTCTTAGTGTTTGACTGAATATAGAAAATGACGGCATTCTCAGCTCCATTCAGACTACTTTGTCTGCATCTTCAGCACACACAATCGATGATAAATGCTGTTCGTCCATTAGTAGAAGTATATTTGGGAAAGAAGAAGTACAGACTTTTGCCTCAAATGTATGCGACAGTTGGCTAAGAATTCAAGAAGTACCATTACTAGTGGACAGTGCTGATGCAGGAATAAAATATTCTGTGAGATTGAGGAGAGGAGACTCTTCCAGTTTCCTCTGGAATGCTTCAGAAACTTCTTGCTGCCTTACTTGCGATATCATCTCACAGCATGTTAGTCGTACGAGCTGTTTCACACTATAACTAGCTTCGAAGTGTTCATTGTTCGACGATGAGCGAAAACACGACTAATGATCGACTTATAATATTGCTAAATGGAACGGGTACTGTAAACTATGACCCAAAACCGGCTGTAGCGGAGTTCTTGAAGCAAAAGGACAGACGGAGGAGCAGGCCTGATAGTGGTATCTACAAAAGGAGGGAGTTTGTGAAGAAGTTTTTCAGAGTTGAATAATCTGTCATATTCAAAATCAACATATTGATATCACATTGGCCTCTGTTGCAATGTGTTATCAGTCAGTGCCCTTTATTCGGTGATAATAGATCATATATCAATTGCTAACGGTTCCGTCAAACCTATAGTAACTACGTAGATGAGAAACTTACTCAATTATATTCTAAACATGTAAGGAACCAAACGATGCAGAACACATTCAGATGTAGAATGTGAAAATAATAACAATTGGGATAACACGCTTTAAAGCCAGAGGCGGCTTTAGGATTTTAATTTTGAGTAGGCCCACTACCTCGCTTATGGATCGCTACAAATACAGACTTGACTGATTAATGACAGTAGCAAAGTACTTCTACAGTAGAAGTTGATACTATTTGTTAAATAATTATCTGCATTAATATAAATAGTGAAAAATATATTTAGTCCTTATTGTATCTTTTTGCGTTTATATATATATCAGGTGTTCTAAAAATGGCGTCCACGGACCACAGAACACTATTCTACAGATCAAAATAAAGTGAAAATGCTATATGATATCCTCCGCGGCCTCCTTCAGCCGCTACGGAGAACTGAAAATGTACAATGTGGCAACATTGTAGATTAACTTTGAAATATTAGCAGTTACTCTACGAATTCATGTAGTTATACCGATTATCGCCAGATGGAGTTACAGCTGACAGCCGCAGAGGAAATGGAAATTATACGTATATTTCAAACAGTAATATTGAGGGTAACTGGGGATTATCTCGAGCATGCTGATTGGCTTGTTGCCTGTTTCAGCGTTTTTCATTGGTTAATCCTTTCTTAATTGCAAAATAGTTTGTCATTGCTCGTACTTTTCTTTAGTCTGATAGACGTTGATACTAACGCCATCTCTTAGCATCGGTAGCATTATATCATGGTCTAACTGTAAGAAAAGTCACAACTAGAGTAATTTATATGTATATGTGTGGGTGTGTTACACAGTGGATTGATACAGAAGTAAGTTTCATGTTACTAACTTGTTTTACGTCGTAATAATAAAATGCATTTGTAAATACTTGTAGTGTTGAAATAATTGTCATGTTAAGTATAATTGTAAAAATTTAAGGAAAAGTGCAATTGAAGAAAGCATTTTTTTTTTGTTTCTACGTCACTATTACGAGAATAGTACTTTCTGTAAAATAGGACCAAAAAATGCCAATCCTCAGGAATATTTTGATGCAGAATCGTTAAAAAAAAATCAGTAGGTGTCCTTTAACTAATTGTTCAAGACCAGGTACGGATACCACTTGGACTTGCAGGAGGTTTCTTTCCCGGATAATTCTGGAAGTTGGCTCTGCTAAAAATGCGATTTTATGTATTTTTGAATGAATGGAATTTTTCGTGTTTATCTCCTGTTTTTCACAGTGGAAAATATGTATTTTTGAATGAAACTATGGCGGTATAACTAGGGATTTTCTAAGATTCTAACCCTCAACCTTAGTTTTCCTTACGTTATTATCAACAGCTGCGTTGTAATAGAAAAATTATAGTTCAATTTGTCATTTAAAGGAATCTCCACTTCGTCGAGGAGAAAAAAAAAAAAAGAACACAGTGAAAATGATTTTTGCTGTCTTTTCACCATCAGGGTCACAATTCCGGATTTTTCCATCCCTGCTTAAATCTCAGCCCAAATTTTATCCCTTTTATCTACCCTATGAAAATGTCGGGCCCTAGTATCATTTGGGGTGGTCAGAACACGAGGGATTCAAGTTCAATTATCAAAGCTTTGAGGAAAAATGACTGTATATATAGAAGAATGAGCACTGGTTTCTACAATATAAGAGCTATTTTCAATAATTGAACGTTAACCTTTCAAGCACTGAAAAGAGCTTTATGTAAAAATCTTAAGTGTAAAATATCATGAAAATATCCAAAAATGGATTTGAATGTATTGTGCATTTAGGAATTACGGCAGAGATTAGAATTTAGGTTTTTTAAAATTCTTCTTTTATTTTTTTTACTATTTTTGTCTGTTTTGTGGGGTGCTGAGAACCCCCACAAAAATTCTTAGGGGTGCTCGAGCACCGGAACACCTCCGGAGTTGGCGCACCTGTTTTGTTCACTAATATAATTTTTAATTCGTGTAAACTGATTTCAAAATTATATTTTCATTTACAACATCTAGGAACTTTTCCATCTACAATAAACTGTCAGCATGAGATTGCTTGTTGTCCATCCAATATACGGAAGAATAAAACATTTTGTATCTACGCTTATTATTTTTTCAGTTTAGTATTCCACGATTATGCCCCGAAGCTAAGAGAGGCGGTGACGACGATGATAGGGAACGAAATGTGAATTAAGAAAGTGGAATGAAACGGGAGAACTCATGTACAGGGCGTTTGTCCAGAACAAAATTCACTTGGTGGGAGCTGCGATTGAACCAAGGTATATCACTCACCAATTATACGACAAGTGGAACTTTGGGATTGGAATTGGGTTGATAAAATGATAATTAAAAATAACTGTAGTCTCTATAAAACACTAGCGGATCCAGAAGGATCGTTTGGGGGGGGGAGAGGTTCGCTTCCTGAAAAATGATCATACCCTCATGGTGACCAGAATTTTTCTTTGAAAGAATCGGACGCTTATGAATGCGGGACTGGAGGGGGTGGGGTGAAAACCTGATTCCTAGATTCCATTTTGGTACCCGAATTTGTAAGTATTTTTTAAATGAAAGTATATTTTTCTGTAGATTTAAATTAAATACGCACTTTCATTTCGGAGGCATGGCGGTGTCATGATTCACTAGTCACCGCACTGTATCAATGCGCTGTCTTGCACAGTACTTGCACAAAAGAAAATACTGTATTGACAATGGTGTTCATTTTAACGAAAGAGTGTACAATTTGCTCTGATCATTTATATTTTGAATAACAATTGCGGGAAAACAGATGAAAAAAAGACAGACTCGGTCTACGCAAAAATAGATAACAAAAATATACATGAATAAAGAATAATACAAAATGTCAACAAATAACAAAAGACATGATGATATTTCTATGCAAATTTCTTGGTATAATAAAATAATACAATAATTAATTATAAAGTGATGTTTAGTAGTATATGGTACACATTGTTCCAACTGGGACAAAATATAGGGGAGCAATCTTTACATATTTCTGTTTATATCAGATATAATTCAGCAAATTGAAAATTTAAAAAAAAAAAAAAAAAAAAAAAAACTGAACTCCAAGGATGCTTAGTGGTTCCGTGATTATATCCCAAGGTAATGATTGCCCAAACATGAATTTCGTGGCTTTCCCCGAAATAAGAATGTTATAGTTTTTGCCTTAAATGAACTAGCCTGCGCACTTATGAGCACAGATCGAGTACAGGAGAATGAAATGGATACACTTCCTAATACATAATACTAATCCTCACTACATTTAAACCTTGTACTGTACTACTAACAGTAACCCAGAGCGACTATTTGAAATTAAACTACAGCAGTAACATATAAAAAAATGAATTTTGGATATAAACCCTATATAAATATAATATATTCCAGGTACTCCTTAACCATATAAATCACTACGAAGGCAAATGCACAATTTATTCAATAAAATATTGCAAATAATGTAATAACAAAAATATCAATACTAAACTTTCTCTTACACAAACTCAACAGAAATTTTGTCAGATGATCTAGCACGAAATGTGTATAAATTTTACATGAATTAAAATATGAATTACAATTATATAGAATCACAATATAACCCATTATAATGATAAATAATAAAAAACAAAATGAAGGAAACAAAATCTGAAATGTAAAACCAAAGTGATGTTTTCGTTCATTACTGCACACAAACTATATTTCCTTTAACATTCCGACTGGCGATATTATTTGACAGTATCAGATATTTGAAAAATTGCAAATTAAAATTTAATTTTGAAAAAAATCTCACCTTTAAACGAAATAACCAATGGAGAATATCGTACAAAAACAAACTTGTTGTTTTTCTTTAATCTCGGGTGTAATAAGGTTTGATCTAATGGCTAACATGTTTGCCTTTGGTGCGAGTGATCCCGGGTTCGATTCCCGGTGAGTTTACAGTTGAACGAAAAAAAAAGTGGTTCGGATTCCACTATAATCTGTAGGTCCACATCTCCTTTAGCCGTCCTGGCGCAACCGTAGAACGTTAAACAAACAAATATCACATTATTGTTTATTAAAAATATTATATAGTCTATGTACTGGTACACATTTTTTACGATTGTTGTTGTGCCCTTTTGTTTCAGTTAAATATTTAGAAAAAGCAATTTCAAAACTTTTTAGAGTTCGTTCATCTTTCTTGCTTTTGTTTGCAATGCAGATACATAGTAGTTCAACGTTAGACACATACTCATGATTTTTGGGGAATACCCACGAATTGAAAATAATTACGGGCCAAAACCATGACGGGTGAAAACCACACAACGGCCTTAGTAACCTTGCAGTCCATCTCTGTGAAAGTTACTACACAAACTCAAATCCACGTCCTTTCTTGTTCCTGGCAAATCTGTCCATGACACGATCGTAATCTACGTTTGTCTCTGTGTGTATATAGTAGTGCCAGGCCGCTAAGTCGATCTGCACCCATTGGGGATCGTAGCCATGTCTTTAACCTTTTCAGTGTTGAAAATTTTCTTTCGGATGATGCTCTGTATACGGTATTTTGTCCGAATACACCACTATTGCAGTGGTATAATTGAGATGTAAAGAAGAAAAAAAGCATTAGACCAGACTAGGACTAGAAAATTGGTTCTATTAGGTAATTTCTTAAATGCAGTTCTTAGAAACATAGTATAATTATAGCTATGCTTACAACAACAATAAAATTATATTATACTAACCTTCGCCTAGGTAGAGCTTCGCCCCCAGACCGCCAATTTGCTCTGCATACGACCTGACACGATCTAGCAAATGCCCCTACGTGCTATTGTGACAATATTTCGCGTTCTTCCTTTCGTCTCATTTAGAATATAGAATTGAGCTATCATTTCAATCATATAGAACTGGATTGAGCTAAAACTCTGTTACGAAATCCAAACACCTCGAAAGACATTTTAGTGAACCACCCGCGCCTCTTTTTCTTCCCTTCTACATTAAGTGGCAATACCCTCAAATACGTGTTTAATTATTTTAAATGAAAAATTAAATACTAACTTTCATGTCTCTAACCTAAGGGATCCCGAGATATGGGCATTTAATAATAATAATTTCCATCCCTTTTCTTTCCTTCTAGATAAAATATCAAAAACGCTAAAATACGTATTGGATTATTTTGAGTGAGAAGTCCATACATCAAATTTCATGCTTCTAACCTTTAAAGATTCTTAGATATTGATATATATAGATATTACTATAATAATTGCAATCCCCGTAACCTTTTCTTTTCACCTCTTTTTCCCATTTCACTAAAGTATCATTAAACGTTGAAACGCGTGTCAAATTATTTAAAATGTGAAATCCAAATACCAAATTTCAAGTCTCCAAGCTTAAGGGATTCGGAGAGATGGACACCCCCTTCTTTTCTTCGAATTTCCAAGAAATCCTTCCTTAGTAATACCCTACGTCACAAATCTTATTTACTGTTCGAATTCCAAGTTTCTAGCTTGAGCGGTTTGGTCTGTGCGATCAGTTATTCATTCAGGACTTCGTCTTTTATATAACAGTTTGTGTTATTTCCCAAGGAAAGAAGAAATGCCATTAAAATTCACAATGAGTCCCTGTTTCCTTCCTAATGTTTCCGTGTTGAACCTTAAAAGTCACGGCTCTCTTTGTTGATGTAGAAGCTAGCGAACGTATCTTTGACCTTTCATTCATGAGGTTCTGTGGTTTGATTCCCGGTGAGTGAGCATCGAACGCACTACAGTGATTCAGATCCAACTTTAAACTCTAGTTCTCGTTCTGTAAAGCATCGCATTTGACAGACAACGTAAATACATATCAATCAATCAACCAACCGAAAAGTCTCAGATTCAGAGAGCTTTTAGATAAGCAGCGCTGAAGATTCTATATTTCTCTTTTTTCAAGGTAAAGACACTTGAAGTTTCAGGACCCGAATTCCACTTCCATATCCTTTTTCTAGGACACATTTTAAAATATAGCTTTTTAGTTCAAAGAGTGAGCCGTCACCGTCCTTCCTACAGCTGTTCGTCCAATGAATGAATCATAATCTCGCTCCTTTGGGGCTTATAGTGACCGCCTCAAGGAACTAAGCCCAGAAGTTTTCACACTTCAAATACAGATGGTGATCAGAAAGATGGAAACACCTGAACGAAATTGCAACTTACCAGATTAATATGGTGTCGGGCCACCTTTCGCCTTCAGAACAGCCTTGATGCGACGTGGGGTGGAGGCATAGAGGTCGTGAATGGTAGCAAGTGGAATTTTACACCATTCCTCATGCAGGGCATCGGCCAGTTCTGTGAGAGATGGAGGTGGAAATCGTCGCCAGAGTCGTGTTTCCAAAACGGACCACAGATGTTCAATTATGTTGAGATCTGGGGATTGGGTGGGCCAGGGAGGGTGTTGAACTTCATCCCGATGTTCTTCAAACCATGCTGCAACAACGCCAGTTGTGTGAATGGGTGCATTATCATCCTGGAAGATGGCGTCATTGTCCGGGAACAACATCCGGACCATAGGATGCAAGTGGTCTCCTAAAATTGCGACATAATCGTTGGCAGTGATTCGTCCGCTAAGTGTGACCACAGGACCCAATGAAAACCATGATATGGCGGCCCACAGCATCACCGTGCCGCCGCCATGTTTCACAGTTAGGCGGAGACACTGCAGATCATAAGCTTCTTTGGGCGTTCTCCACACACAAACACGACCCGTGGTTGGGAATAGGGTGAAGGATGACTCATCCGACCATATCACACGTTTCCAGTCCTCAACGGTCCAAGTTGCATGGTCGCGGCACCATTTGTGGCGTGCGAAAGCGTTATGGTCCCTGATGAGCGGTTTGGCCCGTGCAACACGACCCCGTAAGTTCATGTCATGTAATTCGCGGCGGACTGTGATTGTCGAAACAGGGTGAGGGAGGTGCTGATTGAGTTCCTCCGTCACTTGCTCCGCAGTGGCACGACGGTTCTGCGTGATAATGCGCTTTAATACCCGGCGTAACCTGTCACTCATGATTTTCTTCCGCCCACTGTTCCGCTTCCCCGATGTGGTTTTCCCGTGTGTTGTGTAGACTGTCATCACCTTCGACACTGTCCCACACGACACATCTAACACAGTAACCACTGCCGTCACACTCACTCCACATAACCGCGCACCAACAATTTGCCCTCTTTGAAAATCTGAGAGGTCTCCCATTTTACACTACCTCCGTCTGCTGCAGCCACTGGACACAGCTGTCCCACTGCGCCTGACGTAGTATGGAGACCGACCTAACACACTACCACCAGCGGTCCGGCGCTGCGGGCGCCACGACACCACTGCCAACCCATACATCTGACGTGTTGTCAACTACAGGTGTTTCCATTTTTCTGATCACCATCTGTATGTCTGTATTAAGTACTAATAAGTACCACACATTTTGATTAGACTCTGCTAGGCTTGTCACACAGATTGAATCTGTCGGGAAAAGACCATATTTATATTTTCCAACGATAAATCTGCCGTGTCATGACAAAACGCTGTAACTTTGGCGGAGCAGTTTTGCGAAAATGAGCCGTAAAGTTTTCATCTGAAAAGGTGATCTGTATCGTGTAGGACCAGTGTAACTAGGCAATAATGGTCAACCAATCAATTTTCACCAAATTTAATCACACAACATGCATTTACGTAACATTACATGTAAAAACGTGTTTCCAAAGTCAAGATACACTGGTTCTACACGATACAGATCACCTTTTCAGATGAAAACTTTACGGCTCTTTTTCGCAAAACTGCTCCGCCAAAGTTACAGCGTTTTGTCACGACACGGCAGAAATGCTGGAAGAAAAACCAGACCTTTAGGGAAGGGGGGGCGGTCGCCCCCTCCGCCCCCCTTGGATCCCCCAGTGCTATAAAAGAACTGAATGATCATAGCTTATACATATTCATTTACACACGTCGGTGAATAAGGCATTAATTCTGTCAAGGAAACAGGGTCTATACTGAATATAGTAAAAGGTGATATAGTAACAAGCATTAAAGAAAGACGTAGATTTCCTTTCTCACTAAGGCCGTGCACAGAAAAAAAAGAACCTGCAGACGGTACCTATAAATAATACATTATAACAAATATCCTGCTTGACAGCATTTAGCTGGATTTATATAGTCAGGATACGAATCTTTTTGTCGTTGTATCAAAAATTCTAATTGTAGTTGTCTTATAGGCAGGGACGTACGCAGGGGGTAGGTCCTAGGGGTCCGCCCTCCCCGAAATTTCGACTTTTCTGTAAATTTAGCCTAATTTTAGGGGCAATTTTAGGAATTTTAATAGGCTATAAAATACCCTCATTTTGAGTTTGGACCTCTCCCGAAATAAATTCCTGCGTATGCTACTGCTTATAGGTTTAACTTAAGTAGATCTCCAATTGTTTGAAGGTGCTGGATTAACTTCAAAACTTTTGTGATTTATACTGCGAAATGAAGCTAGAATTACGCTTGTAAGACAAACTACAAAACAGACTATGCGTAAAAACAAGTAACAGTGTTGCGTATACATCCCGTGAAAGAGTTTGTTTATATGACATTATATATTTTCTCAATTAATATTGAAACCGGAAGTGGTAGTAGATTTATAATAGGACTACTTCCGGTTTTAGTAGAGAGGTTAGTGCTTTTAATTTATAATATGAGTAGCTACTGTAATTTCCAAAGCATCTTCATTTATACTTATACCCAGTTCCCTATGGGACCAACCCCGCAAGTTTCATCCAGACCTGAATTTAAATATACAGGGTGTTTCAAAACAACACCGACCTTTGGCAGGTGATTCCTGACACCAAGATAACACAAAAAGCATGAACCATCCTGGTGCACAAATGCTTCCCTTCGGAATTATAGGCTGCCGAAACAATGAAAAAATGAACTTTAAAGGTCAATAGCTCCAATACTATGGGACCTATCGTAGTCGGGTCAATACTTCACTTAGGAACTAATATGTGCGCTATCCAAAAATACATGTTTCATAATCTTAAGGTACTCATGCAATAATTTTTATAGTGTAAGTTTCGCTACGAGCATATAATTTGAAGTACTCACCAACTACTACTATAAAAATTGTTACGGAAGTACCACAGGATTCTGAAACATGGATATTTGGATAGGGCACATACTAGTTCCTAAACAAAGTCTTGACTCGACTACGATATGCCCCGTAGTATTGGAGCTATGAACCTTTAGTTTTTTTTTTTTTTTACCTATAACTCCGAAATGACTGATTTCTGCACCCAAGATGGTCTATACTTTTTAGTCTTATCTTGGTGTCAGGAATCACCCCCCAAACGTTGTTTGTATCGTTTTGAAACACCCTATAGAGAATTATTATATAGTTGTGCGTGCTTTTCGCATCAGTAATCTTTTTTAGGCGTATCAATTTGCAGGCATATTATTGATCTGTACGATTATTTGGACATGCACCAAGATAATTACACTCTAGAATGGATTAAGGAATTTCAAGAAAGGGAATTGAAATAAAATACTATCATAAAGCAGACGACAGCTCGTAAAACTGCACATCATGCTAATTAAATAGTGATCAGGAACGATACTCTCCTGTTACCCTTAAAACTGTAAATAAATAAATACAAGTTGAAAACTTAGTGTCAGTTTCCTATATTCAAGAATACAAATTACACGTTATTCTTCCACAAAAAGTACGCCACAATAAATGTTATCTGTTGTTAATACATGAACTTGTAAATTATGGGAATTATATTTTAGAAATAAGTTATCGTAAAGTTATCTGAATAACAACATTATATTAATTTATTTTCTAAATTTTAAAGTGTTTCAACCACACCAACCAACATTCCACCACTTCAAAGTTTGGAATACCACATATTCTGTTACTGCACAAAATATGTTTAATTTATCTTTCGAAAATATTACTTAATCTTTGCTGAGTGAGAACAAAATATTATGTTTACCAAAATCAGTAATGCACAAAAGAACTGAAAATAATCGTATGGATTATATAGAATATACTATGACAGCTGATTTCAAAATTGGCTTGGTAGCGGAGCGTTTCCTTGATATTTATTTTGTAAATTTGAGAGATCACTTTTACCTGGTTCAAATCCCACTGTGTTCTACAGTTTAAGTTTTCCTCCTCCGATCTAATTGTATCATTAATATATTCATTTCAAATATCTATATTATATTGTGTAACTATTTATTTTTAAGAAAGAATATTAAAAATTTATATATCTCACTAGATTGCGGTGAGGCATTATGAAAGCATCACATCTAAGCATTGAAGCAGAATTTATTTTTGGAATTTCTAAAGTTTTCTGATCTGAGTCATTCTCTTTTTAAACAATTGTTTATTTCCGATTCATTACAAAACAATAAAATTACACTGACAGCTAGAATATAGGTATTTTTGTAGAAACTACGTATTTGAGTTAACTTCGTAAATATTTGCTCTTCTGTTCGCAAGTGAACTGTACTTATTTTGCACCGACGCTAATAGATGGTGTTAGTATCAACGTTATCGGCTTTAACTGTCATCTCGAAATAATCGATGTAACTATTTGATGGAAGATTAACTGTATGGCTCTTGGTCTGCAATACGATGTTGGCACATACTGCAAATCACGTCTTCAACCGACCATCAGAAAGGTATACAATTATATATATATATATATATATATATATATATATATATATATATATATATATATATATATATATATATATATATATATATATTTGCTTTATTTTGTCCTGTAGAATAATGCTACATAGGTAAATTTGGCATAGGTAAATAGGTAAATTTGTCACATTATTTTCGTTCGGTAAAAAAAAAATCTGGGGAGGGCCTAGCCTCCCCCGGTCCCCCTCTAGTTACGGTTATGACCCCATCTCTATTTCATACCTAGCGCGTTCCTGCTCATGAAAGTGATGTGCAAGAGTGTAACGGCAATTAATTATTTTTTTTTTTATTTTTAAAAAAGAAAGTTCGCACACTGAAACACTGTGTGATCTACGCTGCTCACGACTGCAGACTGAATAACTTTTCTCGCGGTGAATGGACTGGACATTAAATGCTATGACCTCTATTCGTCTAAAAGAAATAGTGACGGAACACACTGAAACGCTGTGTGATGTGACCTGTTCACAACTGCAGACTGAATAACTTTTTTCAAGGTGAGCAGGCTGGACGGTATGTTGATCTGTGGGACGGTTAAATGCTGTGACTTCTATTCGTCTAAAAGAGATAGTGACGGGACATACTAAAACACTGTGTGATCTGACCTGCTCATGCTGCAGACTGAACAACCTTTTTTGAGGTGAACAAATTGGACGATTAAATACTGTGACTTTTATTCGTCTGCTGAACAATCTAGGAAACGAAATGGAAGTAACAAGTAATGTGAAGTATTTGTTTGTGGAGAAGAAGTTAGAAATGGAGGTGATGAAATGAAAGTTGGTATAAAAGGACTGAATGGTTTGATAGAGTGTAGTTTATTAAGAAAGGATAGACGAGTGAAAGAACTTGAAGGACTCATTAGTTTGGTCATGCACGCCTCCTGCAAAAAAACTTACATCAGGAAGACATCTATAAAATCAGCAATAAAGAAGGTTGTTGAGCCATCATCAAGAGCTCAATCTACCCTTTTGAGGTCGACTCAACGTGCATTTGACTACAAACGTAAATGCTTGTACTGCTGTGAGACTATCGACGAATCGTTTTATGCAAAAGAAAAAAGAAAAGAACCTCAGAAGCGACGTCATGTCTACAAAGTAAGAACCGCTGAAATGAAGGAGCACATTATTGAAGCAGCGGATCGTAGGGGTGACCAGTGGGTGACAGAAGTGAAGTTACGTTTGGCTGACCCAACTGCTACCTGTCATTTTTTACACACATAAGCCCTGGAACGTCTAGAAAAAGGGGGAGACCTTCATCTGACTAGGTTGAGGACGCCATGGAAGAGATTTGTTTCTTTTTAGAGAACAATAATGACTGCCAGTTCTCCCTTGCTGAACTGATGGAACAAATCACAAGAGAACACCCACACGAGCGTACTGTGAAGTCTAAGTTGAAGGAAAAATATGGGGATGGTCTAACAACCACAGAAACACAAAATCGAACTCCAGTAATTCTCTTCCGTGGAGCTAGAGACGAAATTCTTACTGAGACTTGGTGCAACTCAAGAAAAGAGACTTCTGAAGAGGAGCGGATGCGAATAGTAAAGACTGCAGCTGCTATAATTAAGGAAGACATACAAGCTGTGGTTGGGAACACTCATACATACCCTTCCAACGACCGGTTTTTGGACGACATGAACAAAGACATTTCTCAAACTCTACTGTCTTTTCTAGAGCATTTGTTGTCGAGGAGAAACAAACTGCAGAGAGCAAAGAAAGAGCCAAAATAAAGACAACATCTATAACTCATGCTATTATGAAAGGTCTACGGCCTCCAACCATCAGTTCACCTCTTCAAGATGCTTTGGGATTATTCCTTTACAGGAAGTATGGTTGCAAAAACCTGGTGTTTGCTGCACAATTTGGGTGTCTGTTCATGTTATGACGATGCACGAACATTGGAATTTTCAGCGATTTTCCATCCCCCAAGTACAATTTCACCTGACACATTTGTGCAATTTATGTTCGATAACGCTGACTTTAATGTTGCAACTATTGACGGACACAACACCTTTCACAGCATGGGAGGAATCGAGTGCATAACCCCAGGCTCCCATCTACAATGTTGCGGAGAAATAAAGAAGTTGACAACTAAACCATCTGCTTCAGAAATTGGCGCAATGCACTTGATGTCAATTGCAAATTATGAACACCGTCAGCCTAGTCTAAAAACATTGTAATTTCAGATGGTTTTGCAATTGCCAAGTGCATTGCGCTTCCAGGCGCTGCTATCGGCTGAAGTAATTAGACTCCCTTCCACTAAGGCTCTCTCGCTTAGCAACACCTGAACCCCTACTGGCTCAACGCGTGGGTGTGTCGAGAGTGTTAGCTTTAGTTCACATTTTTGCCACGGCTCAAGACATTTTGGCAGCACTTTAGTGCTCTCCCTTGTTCTAAGGATTGAAGCTGCTGACGTTTTGTGGCTCGTGCAAAGTGGCTGTGTCTCCCTCAAATACCAGGATGCAAAGCTTTTATGATTGCAGCCAACGTATCGATGAACAGTGAAAAAAGTGAGGTTGTACCATTAACGTTTGTGAAAGCCCCACCATCAAAATATGACACAATCTTTACTGTGATCAAAATGGCCATGGAGGAATGTAAATCACTGAACCAGGATACATGTATCATCACCTTCGATCAGCCATTGTACATAAAGGCTCGTGAGATAGTGGCCTCAACTGCTCACGACTCAGACTTGTCAAAAGTAATTGTGAGGCTAGGAGGGTTCCACTTGCTCATGTCTTTTCTGGGTAGCATCGGTGAAATAATGGCTGGCAGTGGTCTTAGGGAATTACTGTGCACAATATACACACCACACGCCACCAGTAGACAAAATGCTGTTAGGGCATGCGTATGCAAGAGCTAATCGGGCTCATTTCCTGGTTCAGACAAGCTTAGCCCATCTAGTGTTCGATCGCATGGATGTTCCGAATGATAAAAAGGAGTACATCAAGAATTTCCTGTCAGAGTTTCTAAGTGAAACACCCACCGTATCCAGAATGAATGAAGATTCATAAATAAAACACCTTGTATCTACATTCAGTAAAGAGTTGAACGTTATACTTACTAATGGGCCCACTGCAACATTGTGGATACAGTACTTTCGAATGGTTTCTCTCATGAAAGAGTATGTAAATGCTGAACTGCGAACTGGGAGAATCATCTTCCTTGTGTAGCCCAGATGATACCAATATTTCATGCCAGCGGTCACACACAGTACGCCAAGTCAAGTCACTTGTACTTGCAGGACATGTTGCAGCTGATACAAAAACTGTCTCAAGAGGAATATGCAAAGTTTGTGACACAAGGATATTTCACCATAAATCTCGAATTCTTTTAAGAGTAGAAACATGTTAATTAAAAGCGTGTTTCAGCATTTCTTCATGTTTTCCTAAGAAAGGGGGGGGGGGGAAGGCAGGGAGAAAAAGCATGGCTGTTACAATTGTTATAAGATGGCATATCTCGAAATCCCTCGATTAGAGATATATTAGGGATATAAGAAGTGCAGGGCCGTAGGCCGAGCAAATAGAGGAGTCTGCAACAAAACTCCTAGTTAGCCGAAGGCTAGTAGTCATATGTATTATTCACAACAATTAAAAGAAACAACAAGACATTAAGACAAAATTAGCACATAAGAATAAAATATGTAGCTCTTCCCTCTCCTATGGGGGCGCAAAGTGCCCGGTATTGATTGCCGAAGATGCTAAGCCTGTACTATAAACTTTTATATCCTGACAAATGGACGCTTTTGTGGCAAGATTCATTCTCTCAAACTTAAAAAAGTGATACCGAAAAAGAGCGTCAAAAGACATGATATAGTAGGAATCCTGCTAATTTTTCAAGGCCTAAGTTTTATTTCTGACTACAGGATTATATTTTTATAAAGAAGAAGAAGAAGACCACAGAGATAAAGGAACTTTCAGAACTGGCGCTCTTTATGAAAATTACTACTTTTGTCCTAAATATTTGTTGCTATTTCTCAATAAGTTATGCTTATTGTTTCGCTTTGAACCTGACAAATCATGAGAGGATTTACATGAAGATGGTCCCCTAGAAAATTTTCTTCGTGCGTCACTCATGGAGGCCATGAGGAATAAGTGACAGAAGGGAAAGTTGTGTTTCAGTATGAAATTATGCCATTAGGGTGGAAATATTTAGCAATGGAAGGACATTACCAGAAGAATTGTAGGCTACTTTAATATAATTGACGTAAAAAAAGAACACTGATAGTGTTAAGGTATCATTATTGGGAATAGGATGTTTACCTCGAAATAACTAATTACAGTAACACCACCACGTTAGAGCATTTTTGAATATTCACCTCTGACTCAACAGGAAAGCCCTGAACTCCTAGTAAAGCTACCAGTGCACAGTAGCGTAGTGATTCGATAACTTGGTTGCTATGTACTATTTATTCTTTTTATAATAAATATACAAGTAAATGGCATGGCGCTATGGTCAAAAAATAACTAACATCAGTATCGATCGAATCCATAGTACTTGAGGTCGCTGAGATGAACAGTGACACTTCTGATTCCGTTTGAATCCAAATTTAGCTACGCAGCATGGGAGAGAAGGATGGGGGAGGAATACAAAAATGATCGAAAGTGACCAATATCAAAGGATGGCTTAGTAATAGTAAAGAGTGAGTGACTAACGGAACATATTACTTTTTTTTTTTTTTTTTTTTTTTAATTTAACCGAGCGAAGTGGGTAATTGATGCTAGTAATAATTAAAAGTTAAATATAGCCTCTTCGGTCCTGGCCTCTGGAAAGCGTAACAAAAATTTTTCATTGCACTTTTTTTGAAGGTCTATGAGGTGCTGAACATAACAAGAATATGAATTTTTGAGTTTGGTGACGTCATAGTGGGGTAGCTGATGGTCCACATACGGAGACCTGGTTCTTAAGTAGTATTAAAACCTGCTTACGTGATATTATATGCTTAATTTATTACGTTTCCATTTAACATGATAAATACATGTTAAATGTAATGGAAGCTCTGCTCATATGAATACAAGTTGGTTTTGTGTATTGCAAAAAGAACTGTTAATGAAGTAAAATGATAGTACCTCGGGGGTTCTCAAACTATGGTTACCTTTTACTTGGGGCCCAGAACATATAGTGTTGATTTAAAGTGAATACTGTACATACATAAACAAGGATTATCTTTAGTACAGGAAAACTCTTTTGCATTTAACATAAAACCGATTAGGCCTCTGTTTGTGCTTTCAGAAGGTTCTTTTTTCACGATCATGGGGCAGCTTTACAACTGAAATAAGAAACATTAGAATGTATTCGTATAACTACTGTAGGAAGAAATACAAATGATTGTTAATGTAACACTGATTACCAGTAGCGGATTTACGGGGCAGGGGGTGTTCGGGCTGAACTCTTCAAATTTCCGGTATTTCTAAATACTAAAACAAAAACAAAAAAAAAATACTAAATATAATCATGCATATGATAATAAACCTGGCCCTATCAAAATTCTAAATTGAAATATAGAACAATATAACCCCAATGATCAATTTGTGGGTACTTTTCCCTCCTGCCTCAACTTGAAGTTCACACATGTATTAGATATGAATCAGACAAAATGGATTAACACTTATTTAGGTGTACACAGTATCAAAATATTAATAATTTAGTACCTGGCGTCCTTTTTTTTTTTTTCAAAATTAGGAAGATACCTCTGGTCTTGCCTCCCTCCCCGGCCACCTAATCCTCCAACTCGGGATACTCAACTTGACTTCAGCAGTAATGTAAACATTCAATAATGCGGGTACCAGAGACATAAGTTTGTAAAATTTAAATAATTAAATGTTACGTGTACAATAAAAAAAATTACCTATTAACATTTGAAGTTCGGGGGCCAGTACCCCCTATGCCCAGCCATATTGAAATTGAAATTGAAAAAGGCTTTATTCAAGCGGGCGAGGTTCAGCATATTGCTGCTCTACCACCTAACCCTTGTCAAGGAAGTACATTGTGTTATACAAAAAACATACAATCAATTGAGTACAAAAGATACGGTTACATACAAGAAAAATACAGGTATACAGTAAGATGATAAAAAAAAGAAAGAAAAGAGAAAAGTGGTACTTTTAACAAAACACACACACACGCACAAGTACGACAAGTGAAGAAAGAAAAAAAAAGTATACAAATACAAACATGAAAACAAACACATACCAATCAATAACATAGAGACAAAATAAGCTATGCTTGTGATTCACAATGCAGGGAGGAGGGTGATGAAATATTTTTATAATGCATGATTATTTAATAAAGAATATGTACAAAGTCAAGTCTGATTTCATTTACGTGGTTCAAGTGATAGAATACAAATCATGGGTACCTGAACTTAAATTTTGTTGGCTGAGTAAATAAATTTTTAACATTTTCTTGAAAGAATTAAATGTGTTAGCTTCTTTTACTACATTTGGTAGAGCATTCCATGACCTTGGTGCTAATACTGAAAATGCCGCAGTAGTTTGCTTGAGTCTATGGTGTGGAATATCAAACGTATTTCTTTTGCGTGTTAAGTGAGTGTGAATAGTTGACCTAGCAGTGAGTTTCTTGTATAAATACGCGGGACGTGTTGTTTTAAGAATTTTTATAAATGAGAGAGCAATAATGCAAATGTCGTCTTCTGGACATTGTCAGCATGCTATTGCTGTTCAGAATAGGCAAAATATGATTGAATTTTCGTATGTTGTAACAGAAGCGGATACATGAATTTTGTACCTTTTGGATCAGAATGGCATTGCTTTTTGTTAGAAGCGGGCCATACACAACATCACAATAATCAAACAAAGACAGTATCAGCGTTTGTGTCAGGAGTAGCTTGGTATCTTTGGACAGACAGTCTCGTATTTTGTACAAGTTTCTTAGTATTCCTAGAGCTTTTGAACACTGAGTAGAGACGTGATTATTCATAGAAAGTTTATCGTCAATTTGTACTCCAAGACTTTTAACACAAGGTGAATAGCTAATGTTTGAGTCCATTATTTGTAATTCTAATTTGTCCGGAGCAATTTTATTAAGTTGATTAGCGGAACCTAGAACAGTATAAGTACATTTTAAGGGATTAATAATAAGACCGTTATCAATACACCAGTTACTGATAGCCTTAAGATCTTGGTTAAGGAGTCGAACAACTTGTGGTAAGTCCTGAGGCAAGGTTTTTATAAACAATTGAGTGTCGTCTGCGTAACAGCACATCTTTGAATGCTGTACAACAGATACCAGATCTGCAGTGTATAAGGTGAACAAAACTGGCCCTTAATATCGAGCCTTGTGGAACACCTCTATCAAGTACAGCAGCTTTTGAAATTTTATAATGAGAGGAACTACGTAAAGTAACTTGCTGTTTTCTCTTATGTAGATAGGATTCGAACCATTTTATGGTATTTACTGAAAAGTTATAGTATTTCATTTTTGCTAAGAGAACACCATGCTGTACAAGGTCGAATGCCTTTGAGAGGTCTAATAAAACTAGTATGACCACATTTTTGTCATTTAGTGCATGAAGCACATTGTCTTTAATACCTAACAAAGCAGTAGAAGTGCTGTGAAATTTACGAAACCCAGATTGTTCGCATGGAAATATGCCAGAGCTATCAATATATGAAATCATTTGCTGAAGCACTAACTTTTCAATTACCTTTGAAAGAACTGGCAATATACTTATTGGCCGAAGGTCACTAGTTGATTTAATACAAGGCTTCTTTGGTAACGGCAGAAGTTTAGCTAGTTTCCAGGGATCAGGGAATTTACCATTCGATAAAGAGTAGTTCACAATATTAGTTAAGGGAGATGTGATAACAGGTAAAGCTATTTTAAGCATATGTGGGGTTATTTCATCAAAGCCCGCTGCATTGGATTTAATGTTAACAATTGCTCTTCTAACTTCATGTTCATGAACAGGTCTTAACATGAAAGGAGTTCCACAAGCAGTGTGTTTCAGTTAACTGTACCGATTTATTTGTTTATCAAATGTATCGTCACTTGTTACTGAGATGTCGGAAACTTTAACAAAATGACGATTTATGACATCAGGACAATTTAGTTCTTCAGGGAGGTTCAACGATGAACTTTTTCCACCTATTCCCAAATTATGTAACGTACGCCAAGTGTCTTTATTGTTTTTAGCGTTATTTACACGAAAGGAAAAATACGCAATCTTTTCTTGTCGAATAACTGCCGTAGTAAAATTACGAAGCTCTTTGTACTCATCCCAGTGTTGCTGCAACTTAGTGCGTTTGAACCTGCGGAGCGCACGATCGCGTATTTTCATTAGCAGCTTGGTATTACTAGACACATAAGGCAATTTGTTATTCGAAACTTTAGCTGTTTTTATTGGCGCATGCTGATCAAACAGATGTTTTAAAGAAGTCTGAAGAAAATTAACTTTAGCATTTATAGATTCCTGAGATTCAATTTGTTTCCAGTTCAAGGCTTCAGCATTTTGTAGAAATTCGTCGTGATTAAATATATTAAAGTTGCGATAACGAATAATATCAAATGACTTTCTTGGCTGTTTTTTAATGTTTAAGATAGCATGTGTCACCCAGTGATCGGATGATCCAATGGGTGGACTAACGCCACTTGATGCTATCATGTCAATTTCATCGGTAATAATGAGATCGAGTAATGATTCACCGAACTCTGTTATTCTGGTTGGTTCTTTAATGAGTTGGACAAGTCCAAACATATCCAGGATACGGTTCAAATATTTTGTTTCGGCTTTGTCAAGACAGAGCTGATCACAATTAAGGTCACCTAGTATATAAAGACAATCAACTTGTGGATATACATGTGTAATCACATCCTCAAGAATAGACAATTTGGTGTAGGGGATATTTGGTGGTCTATACATTGATACGATACCTATGCGTAGCGAATTTATTTTCACCATTATCGTAAGGCATTCTACTTGATCTGTGTTAGGTATTTCAAACAGTTTTACATCCAAATTTTCAAGATAATACATTAAAATTCCTCCAGCATGATGTTCTCTGTCTTGCCGAAGAACGGAGTAGCCAGGTATATTAATGAGCCTTGTATCAATTGAATTGTCAAGCCACGTTTCACTAACTATAAAAATAGCACACTGTGATTCTAACATTAATAAACATACTTCATCTATTCTAGGTAAAATGGAACGAACATTAGCATGCATAATTAAAAATTGAGACTGTTGTTCTGCCGTAAACTCAAACCTTTCCTGAAAAGTTTTGTTGATACTAGTATTTAAATATTCCCTTGTACCATGCCAGTGGTCATGAATGCTGCCTTGTACTATGTCTACGTTACTCATAATTATTGTTAAACAATTTTTTTACAATGCAATATAGCGATAATGTACCAACTAGTAAACCCTTTAAAGTTAGAGTGGTACCCACCTTTGTCTCAGGCTTTCAAAAACAGCAATATAAATCTGATCCATCATCTCCATAGAGAATAAGTAACCTACGTTTTGCAAGAACAGAAATTTCTCTACAAGTACACCCCTGAATATTCACATATACAAAAACACAATGGACACTAACAAAAATATCGTAAGACTGTATTGCACAAAGCATAATGAAGCAGTCACTAAGAGAAGTGTTCAGTAGACTAATCAACATAACACAAATATTAAATATATATATATATATATATATATATATATATATATATATATATATATATATATATATATATATATATATACACTTTCCCAATAGACGAAACTCATCCCACATTTGCTGTTGACAGATTACACTACGCTGAGTTTAAATGGCTTCTAGCTCACTTACAGTGGTTATGAAGTGCTTCTGCTTCCCTTTCACAACTATTTTACCGTCTTGAGTAAAAACGTCCCTTGTACCAAACTTCTGTGTCGCGTTTTTGAGTAGTTGCAGCCGAGCCTTACAAAGATCTTCTCTGATTGTAATACCTGAATTCTTTAACTTCCTTTTGCTTCTAAATACCAATGATCTGATCCTGTAATTTGTAAATTTCACTATGATAGGTCTGCTTTTACCGGAAACCACTGGGCCAATTCTGTGTGTTCGATACAGTTCAGAATTCTGAACTTTGACTCCAAGACGATCTTCAAACAGAGACGAAGCAATTGCATCCGTATCTTCTCCTTCACGTTCCGGTAAACCGAAAATTCGAATGCTATTACTCCGTTGGTACTGCTCAAGTTCTATAATTTTGTCACTTAGATCGGCAATTGTTTTGTCACGTTTTTTAAGTTCACTCTTCATGTTGTGCATATTTGTTTTCAGATCGCTAACCTCATCACAGTTAAATTTCATAGTTTCCTCCAAACGTTCAATCACCACCTTTATTACAGTTTCAATAATGGAATCTACAATGACTTTCGTTACCTCTGGAGACTGAACGGCCGATTTCACTTCACTACAAATCTGTTTCACAAGATCATCTTTTACATTTTGGGATGACCGTGCATTTGGAGTGCCGGTGTTCTTGCTTCGTGTATTCTTCGGCATATTTCACTATTAACACACAGAAAAACAATATATATTTTACTTTAAAAGCAAGCTTAATGGTTTATGAACAACAAATACATACACTCAGCACTATCTTCATAAAAATCGCTTCATAAACAGCACAAAAGTGGGAGAATTGTTACGCACTCTTACACGCTGGCGGCCATCTTTGCTATTATGGGCGGCCATATCATTGCCCAAATCGAAAACATCTGTGTATATATATGCGATGGTAAAATATTTATGTCATATATGCTTTTAATTTGTTTTGTATAACTTAACCTTTTATTACGTCATACTTTCCTAAGAATTTGTATTACAGACCTGATGTCCACGTTCGTGGACCTACACTAAACACACGTGAAGTCGAAATACTACTACGCAGATCAAAAAAATATAAAATTGCTACTACTTCTAGAAGTATTAGGCACATCTCTAAAAAAGTATTGCCTTGAAAATATTGAAAATAATAGAAAAAATGTTTGTCTATTTGCTGTCCGCTCCACCGAAGCCATCTTGACACATTCATAAAAACAAAACAATATACGTGGAAAAACAATGAACAAATGTGCCACCATGTGACAAATTTTTCAACTAGAGAAACCAGTAATTGCGATTTTGGCGTACAGATGCTCAAGAATTACCAATGTGTAGGACAGCGTTGCCAGATGTAGCATAATGATGCTTGATCTAGCATAATTTGCATGGCTTTGTAGCATCTAGCATCTTGCTTTTAGCATCCTGCCCAAATCTAGCATAATTTCAGCAAGTTTATCAAAAAGCCGTAAAACCTGGAGATGAGAAAGAAGTTGGTCGTGGGAAGAAAAAGAACGGCAGAAATGTATCCTCTCCCATTGATTCATACAGTCGGTAAACCATACAGGCAGTCTTACTTTCCGAAGTTAGAAACGGCTTTTTTTGTGGCTCCACCCAGGGTTTTCCAATCCTTTAACTGCGAGGGATGGGCGGAGCTATGGGGGAATTCTCCCCCCCAACTTTTTGACAACTTCACCATCTTTATTTCTGACTTCATGGCCATCTTTATTCCTGAAATGAAAGGTCCGAGACCAACCAAAAATCTGTCCCCCAGCAGACAACTCCCAACTCCGTTTATGCTGTGAGCAGGGGCGTCATTTAGGGAGGGCAGGAGGGGGCAATCGCCCCCCCCCAAGAGTTTGAGGAATACATATACTCTAATCGATTGTCTACTAATATACTAGTACAGAAGGTGAAAATCTTATGTCGGTGGTGCTCTTGCCCCCCTCAACAGAAGTCTGAAATGACGCTCCTGGCTGCGAGGTAACTTTCTTTCAAAATATGTAAACAAACACTTTGCATTCATTTATACGATATATACGCCATTGAGTCTGGCAACGACTGCACTAGATTAGTTGAGTTAAAGCTTTGATGCGTGAAGTATTGAGTTCTATCCACGCATTCTTGCGCTCTGCGTATTTTAAGTAACGTTATCGTACCTCAACTTCGTTTTTTTTTTTTTTTTTTTTTTTTTTAACTCCTGAATTAGTAATTATGAGGATCTAGCATAATTTGACCGAATCTAGCACAATTTCGATCAGGTTTTGGAATAATTCCGAGCTATGAGTCTGGCAACGCTGGTGTAGGAGCATAACGTTTCATAACTCGTGGACCTGGGAAACGAAGAGGATAGACGTAGAGTTACTTAACGCTGATTGTTTGAGCATATCCCTCCATTTAATTATAATCAAGATACTGAAATACTTTAAAAAGATGCTAATTGACTTATTAATTAAATTGCCTCATTAATAAACTTGAGTAATAGTTTTGTGAGCTAATAACCTACTGTGTAAAAGCAACTTTCTCGTCGTTACAATACAAATGTCTCGTGTCGTACTCTAATTTTATGTATGCAGTTGCGAATAGCTGGTGAAACTGAATATACTGATATAAAACTTTTGATTTCCTCATTCATTATTGTTCAATTGTTATATACCTATTGCTGGGAAATGTAACGGAACTATGATGGCCTCGGAGATTATCAGAATATATCTTCAAAGTTTTATGTTCCTGCGATATGTTGTCACATGAGTTTCAGTGAATATAACCAGGGGCGTCATTTAGGGGGGGGCAGGAGGGGGCAATTGCCCCCCCCCAAGACTTTGAGGAACACATATACTTTAATTAATTGTATACTAATACATTAGTACAAAACATGAAAGTCTTATGTTGGTGGTGCTCTTGCCCCCCCCCCCCAAGCGAAGTCTGAAATGACGCCCCTGGAACACGACAGTGAATTCACATGTAGGTTTAAGCTACTACTATGTACTTTTTTTTAAATTTTAATTTAATTGAACTATTTGGTTGGTTAAGTGAAATCTTCATATAACCAAAGCAAAATGCAAAATCAAAACCAAGCAAAGTAACCAACCAAGTTTCATATCTGAGACAATATTTTTAATTATATTCTCGTCCTCGTAATTGAAAATAAGGAAAACGAGTTGATAGTGTCACATACAAATGTTCCTAACTCACATGCAGAAAGACCAGGTGCTATGATTTAAATCCGTTCCACACAACTTTACCGATTTTTTTTTTCAGTTCTTCATGATTATGATATATCTACCATCCTTGATAGGAAGGTTACTTGGATTGGACACATCTTGCGATGAAATTGTCTTCTTTATAACGCCACAGATAGAAAAATGGAAGTAAAGCGAGGAGTAGGGTGAAGAACACACACAACTGAGCGATGATTTGAAAAATAGAAGAAAACATTGAGAGTTAATAATAATAAGTTTATATGGTTCCTGAATTATGGGCCATCAACTTTGGGATTTGGACTGAATGAAATTTTATCAAAACAATTGTAATGAAGATTTATTTAAAGACCAATGAATGAGAGTTTTCCTTGCAATTGGTAAACTTACTCTAATCAAGGTTTCCCTCATTACCAACTACGAAAGCGGAACGAGAGAAAGTATTTTATCCTGGGAACATTCGTTAATGATCATAATATTAAACCGTTTATCTTAGACGAGTTATTACTTCAGAAAATATAGTAGGCCTATAGATTGTTGGCTTCGAGTCGAATCCGGGAGCACTAAAGTCGGCTGCTCTTGTCTAGTTATAACCCTGCTTTAAAGATATCTTTCCGCATCACCGAATCTGTAGTTTTTTTTTTTTTTTTTTTAATCTCTGTGTCGTGCACTTTGTAGTGCAAGGATCCAAACAGCCCGTTCAAGTTATAAAACTCGATTATCATTGGACTTGTTTGCGGGGAAAGGGAGGGGGGATGATCCACCACTGCCTATTTTATTTCAGTGATACGGTTAATAGCTGTTGCTTCTGAAGAATATTTCCCTGTGTTCTCTCGGACGTATCACTAGACTCGGACCTTGGATAGAATGGACTTAAGACTACCCAACAGTATATCGAATTCACACAAGAGCGCTCCTAAGTAAACGTAACATGTACTAATTAAGTTACATGAAACATTTAAAAACTGCATCGGTATTTACTTAAATGTCTTGATAATAGTTAAGAGAGTTCATCCTCCATTTGAGAGAATAGGTTGAATTGCTGTGATCAAGTCACGCTCTACGCTTTAAGCACTTAAATAATTGCAACAAGTTTTGACTGGTTCCAAAGCCGGGTTGGTGCGTGATTGATATCCTGCTTTGACCACTGACCCAGTGCCCCGCGCTCTCTTGTTCTACTTCTCATTTCATAGAGATTCAACAGCTATGCCCATAGCCAATCCAATTCCATTTACAAGTTAGGTGATACAGGAAATTGGACGCTTATTATATTTTATTTAATCAGTGTCATAGCTAGGATATCATTTATGTATAAATACTGACCACGAACTTTGCCGAACATTTAATACAATAAAATTTCCTTATTATATGCCATTAAACCTATAAAATTACTTCAGAATAACACCTTCCGTGGTGTTGCCAGACTTCTTGGAAGGAAGCTTAAGTTACTGCAAACATGTCTTCAGGTGGCAAGATGATCGTCTATAGTAACTAAACTTTCCGAATTGTGAGTCGCAAGCTAAATTTATATATAGCTGTACCTTCTGAACATTTTGTATTCAGAATGAACACACCTGCAATATTAGAGGTGGGAGCATGGTGACTCGGTGGTAGAGCGCTTACCTCTGGTACCTAGGGTCCTTGTTGTGATTCCTCCTAACCAAATAAGTTTGTAGTGGACAATATCGTGTCCGTGAATTTTCTGGGATACTCCCATTTTCTCTTCCATTTTCATTACATTAATCATCATTCACTTGCCTTAATCATCCGTCCCTCACAAGCTAACAGGCATAATCATGGGACGTTAAACTGAAAGGTTTCATTTCATTTTTCATTTCAAAGATATTAGATATGTATTTCCTCAAGTCATATTTTATCACTAGGAGCAGAGACACTCATAAGAGGGGCACAACCCGGACAAATTGTTGGGGAATTCTGGCTTCTAGGAGAAACGAAAATGTATATTTTTTTTTAGTTTAACATCTCACTTATGACCTTAAAGAGACAAATAATTGTGAAATTAAATATCTTGTGCTATCACACCGGGAATCGAACCTAAGACCAGGTGCAACAAAGACGCACATGCCAGCCCCTAGATCAGCTAGAAGTGTCCAGGTCTTTTGGAGGCCTGTGGAAAACGTATTTTTTTAAGCTGTCTTCATTAAATCGTGATTTTTCACATTTGAAATTTTCGACAGCCACAAAGTAATCATAAGTTTTCTAGAGATTAAATTAAATAACATTAGATTTTTAAAAATATATTTATGTATTTAGCGATTTTCTAAACACCCTTTAGTGACAAAGAAAGAGTTTATTTCATTGGCAATACAGAAATTTGGCGACTTTTGGAAAGAGGAAGCATTAATATCTGGAGCCCATAGGAAAATGAGAAAAGCAAAATTTGTGTCCTCTTAGAACTCAATACCTTAATAAACATTTCTATTACTTGTAGGGACTCCAGTTGGCGATTTACTGAAGTAGGGCCGAGATCACAGTAATGCTCCATTTTAGGAGAATATATTTTATTTAGATGATGAAGCGGTAGCAGTACCTTAAATTATTTTCAGTTCTTTTGGAAATCGTATGGTGGACCCTTCTATGCTTCACAAGTTAAATTGATGGGACAATGTTTGACAACTTAAAACTTAACAATTTTATCTTTGGGGATATACTGTATTTTACTGAAATAGGTCCAGCTCACATTTGCATTTCATTTGAGTTTTTTTTTTTTTTTTTAATATAGTGAGCCTTTTTGATGTTTTATTTATTCATTCATGTTTGTATCGTACCATTTATGGAGTAAGAAAATTTTATCTTGAATTGCCTCCTCCCTCCTGAGCTTAAATAGGGTAGTTGACGGGGTCTTAAATTGATAGCAACGATGCGTTGCGATCACATAAGTCAATATTTAATCGACCCTTACTATAGAATATACAGTACTAACTGTAAGAGACTCTCGCATAGGATTTTTCTTTGCTTTTAAACGCAGCAAATAATCAGAAGTCTTAAGTTTCACTCTGTGGCTTTCCAGAAAATACATTTGCTTCTTCTTAGAAGCCAACTTCATCATTTACTTATGTCGTGAATCGGAATAAAAAGAAATCACATTTCTACAGTAAACCTCACGAGGAACGGACATGAACGTATCATCTGGACATCCGAATCAAACCTAGTTCATTTGATAAACATAACAAAGATATGTTCATGCACAAAAAATTAGGTGCCATGGACAACGGAGTAAGTCCCTGGGTTCCATTAACCCTATTAGTATAAAGAAAATCGTAGACTCTCGGTGAAATAGCTATTGCATCAACACTGTTCATTGGAAAGTCATGGTTTATAGTTCATTCTCTTCAGCATGAAACAAGCTTTCCAGAAGTGCTATGTATTGGGGTCCATAACGTATATAAACAACGAAAATTGGGAGAATGTCTGGAAATTTCTCTCCAGAAATCCCTCCCATCAACTTGGTCCCCTCTGGAGTGGCCCCGGGTAAAAGCACACAATATAAATGCATTTTGAAAAATACTATATGGGATAAGAAATGTGTGCACCAAGCTATGTATTCATAGACGGAATAGGGATGAGGGGAAAGCGTGTATTGGTATCTAATAAAATTGTGGAATTTTTCATACGGAATTACTCAGACAATAGTGGTTAGTGATACTGAGGCACATCCTACTGTTGAGGAAGTTATTCGGAAAAGGCCAGTGGTATTTGGTGATAATACTTCCTTGTGTGTCTCAGAGGGAAAAGACGACCAGCGAAATTACTAAAAACAATCTGCTCGGTAATCCAAAAGTAAAATGAAGACATTCTTGAAAAGCTGAAAAGACATTAGTGAGTGGGGTTTCGCTAATTTTACTTTTGTTCATGCGATAATCCGACGTATGTTTTGTTTCTAGTCACGCATTTAAAGAACGAAGAGTATTTCATAACATACATTTACCTGACCAGTTGGTCATTAAATCTTACATAATGCAAAATCGTAATGTCTATCTACTGTCCAATTGGACAAGTCTTCCAACAATGAAGTTGTTTTCCAAAGAACGCTATCTATATGCTTCTTGCACGAAGCGAGATGAAGAAAACAAAATACCAGGAAGCTTCTTTCAAGGTAACATAACGCTCTTAGTTTTGTCTATACATATCTTTCAACCTTCTATAGCAATTTGGCCTTGTAGTTTCAGCGTTTGATATGCTGTTGATATTTTTACACGGTAGTAATGTTTACACTGGTTTTTAACCGAATACTTATTCTTGCACACACACACACACACACTTTCTATCCCTTATGTCCACTTTCGAGGTTACGTTACAACAGAACAGAGAGTAATTAAACTTACGATTTTCTTACATAAATGAATAGTGAGAGTTCTGACGTAATAATTTCACCTTTCATAGCAGAAGTTAAAATCGAGATTTTGCTTACGTCACGTTCACGACCTGTCAGGCAAGTTTCGTACATTTATACCAAATTAGTGGGTACTTGTTATTGGGCAATACGGCACAGGGCCGTCCCTTTGATTTACGGGCCTGGAACGAAAGTAAATTGCGGCACCAGGGGCGCATCCAACGGATCCGAAACTTCTGAAAAAGAAGAAGAAGAAGAAAAAAAAGAAAAAGAGAAAAAAAGAGAAAACTTCCTAACTCGAGATACGTATACTTTCTTAATAAAACTATACTTGTTTAACAGAGAAATGTTTGATGTACCATCAAAATGGGATCTTAACACTTCATCTGTACTCTTTCTCTTATAAAAGCAATTTAGTTCCATTACTTTTTCTGAAAATATAGGTGGAAGTATTTTACAATTACCGTACTTATCGGGTACAGAATAATACCCGTTCAATACTAAATAGACGTAGTGTCTTGTAGTATTGGACTCCTCCCAACAAAAATTTCTGGATACGCGTCTGTGGTGCATCAATGGTGTACGTGAACATTTCATATGCAACACAAAAAAACAATTTATTTTGAGCCAACATTAGCTTTTTCATTTAACCCTTTCACAGAGGAAGTCGACTTTTGTCGACAGAAAGAAAATTTCCTTAACATGCGAATCGACTATAGTCGACAGGTTAAAATTTGTTTGTCCGTATCTTGGCTTTGTCGAGAATAGTCGCCGAAGTTGTACCGTTCAATTTTTTGTGTTCTATTGTTTTCGATAAACAATAGAAATCACACAGAAAAACTTTGGCGACTATAGTTAACTAAAACAAAACCAAGATACAGACAAATTTTAACACGTCGACTATAATCGACATTCGCAGGTTAGGGAAATTTCTTTCCGGCGCCTTCCACAGTGAAAGGGTTAAATGATAATGATATCCAGAGGCGGTGATAACGGGTTTGCAAGATCGTGTGATGGTCCTCCGAACTTGATGGCCCCCCAAGTTGGCATAGAAAGGTCTTATATTTCAATTCTGCGAAGAAGGAATGGAGACGGGTGATTTCACCACTAATCATCATATCGCCTTATGAATAGACGTTGTGACATTAATAGTATTCAGTCAGAAAATGTTATTGCAAAATGAGGTTCATCATTTATCTCAAAAAATTGAATTAAGAGTCCCTATCACTGCGAAATTAAAATATCGCTAATTTTACAGTAATTATGTGATATCTTCAAATAGATAAAAGATAATCGGAAAGTGGATCAAGACCTCTCTAGACGATGTTATACTGCATGAGGTACGTTATCACGAGTCACCTAGTAGCTTTCCGATTGCAGTTATTTAGAAACGCGAAAATAAATGCCGATTTTCTAAATGGCTGGAAATCGAAAGCAGATAAATTAGTCATGATAACGGTATTTCACGCAAAATTGTATTGGCTAGGGAGGTCTTGTTTCACTTTTCGATTACACTAGTTAACAAATTTAAACTTTTTGTTTGTTACATGAGAAAAATCACCTGATCTTAAAGGAACTTTTTGCGCTGGATTCGAATATGCACTCGGTTTCTCTCCATCACGTATAGTTTTCCCGTAACAGAGGGATTTTCGGGAAATTCCCTCAAAAATTTCCCTTTTTCAGATATTTTATTCCCCTAGCTCCTGTCCCCTTACATATAGTAACATAGAAATTATACCTAAGTATACCTTGATTTATATTTAATAAACCATAAAAGTTTCGTAAAAATCGCTTTGTTCTTTCTAGAGAAATAAATATATTTGTATGTATACTGTGTGCACTGTTTATTGCACCTGATAGTAATGCTTTCAGATCTCCTGAGTTGGGGTAAAAACGATTTGCTTTATTACTACAAACACAGACATAAAAATGAATATTTACAATAGTCAACAACACACTTGTATTGCTCTCTGTAAATTAGAAACGTGTATAAAAATAGAATGTACTTCCAACGTATATTTTTTTTAAAACGTACAGTATATGTATATCTTAATACATATATATACAATTCTCCAAGTTTTTTCGTTTTGTTCATGAAATGGTTATCAATATTTGTTATCAAATGTAACAGAATGCAAAAGAACTTCCACTTCCCGAGCCCCCTACCAACTGGGAAGAGATATGGCCAAAAGACTCTGATGATGATCATGACCTTGATGAACCATCGACATCAACATGTACATCCAAGGATCCAACGTTCATCCCTGACTGTGTTCGCGAGCCACATTTCATCCGGCAATGTGAACTTAATGACCTAGTCCGTGATTTGCACCTGACAAAACAAGAGGCGGAACTTCTGGGATCAAGGCTCCAGCAGTGGAACTTATTGGATGCAGAAACGAACATATCAGTGTACAGGAAAAGGCATGTTCAATTTTCAAGCTATTTCTCAATGCAAGATAATGTGTGCGTATGTACGGATATAAATGGGTTGATGGCGGAGCTAGGAATTCCTTACGTTCCAGAAGAATGGAGGTTATTTATCGACGCGTCAAAGGTCAGCCTTAAAGCTGTCCTTTTACATAATGGAAATAAAAAACCTTCTATACCACTTGCGCACTCAGTGAAGATTAAGGAATCCTATGACACCATGTCAACTTTGCTAAATCTTATAAATTACAAGGACCATTGTTGGCAAATATGTTGTGATCTCAAGGTAGTTGGTATTTTATTAGGACTGCAGTGCGGTTACACGAAGTACTAATGTTTTTTATGTTTATGGGATAGCCGAGCTGATGACAAACATTATGAAGTGAAAGAATGGGAACCTAGAGTGAATTACGTACCTGGAGAATGCAACGTCAAATACGCTCCTTTGGTAGATCCTAATAAGATATTACTACCGCCACTTCATATCAAGTTACGACTTATGAAAAACTTTGTCAAAGCCATGGACACATCTGGTGAAGGTTTCAAGTATTTGCGAGATAAGTTCCCTAACCTGAGTGATGCTAAGATTTCAGCGGGAGTGTTTATTGGTTCCCAAATTAGGAAATTAATGCTTGATGATAGCTTTGACAGCAAGTTAAACAGTGTTGAGCTAACTGCCTGGACAGCATTTAAGTGTGTTGTGCGCAACTTTCTGGGCAATAACAAAGCTGAGAGTTACACAGAAATCGTACAGGACATGATACAGAAATACAAAGAGTTGGGTTGTAGGATGTCTTTAAAAATCCACTTTTTGCACTCCCACCTCAGCTTCTTTCCTGCTAACCTAGGTGCTCTCAGCGACGAACAGGGGGAAAGATTCCACCAAGATATAATGGCAATGGAGAAAAGGTACCAGGGACGATGGGATCCTTCAATGATGGGGGACTATTGTTGGGGTCTTGTTAGAGAATGCAACATTTCTTACAAAAGAAGGAAGTAGTGTACGTTTTTGTAACCCAATGGAAGTTTCATATATTGTGATAGTTTTGATTGTCTTTTCATGACCTTTTGGTACATTTGTATTATTGTTTATTGTAAATTGTCACACTTGTAAATTATGTGTATTATATTTTATATATGTGTTTGTGGTAATAAAGCAAAACGTTTTACCTCAACTTAAGAGATCTGAAAGCATTACTATAAGGTGCAATAAACAGTACACACAGTACACATACAAACATATTTATTTCTCTAGAAAGAATAAAGCGATTATTACGAAACTTGGAGGGTTTGTTAAATATGAATCAAAGTATACTTAGGTATAACTTCTATGTTAGTATATGCAAGGGGACAAGATCTTGGGGTGTAAAATAAACGAAAAGGGAAATTTTTGAGGGATTTTCCCGAAAATCCATCTGTTACGGGAAAATCGTACGTGATGGAGAAAAACCGAGCGCATATTCGAATTCAGCGCAAAAAGTTCCTTTAAGAACAGGTATTTCCTTTTATGTAACAAAACCTTTGTTAACTAGTGTTATCTTTTATCTATTTGAAGATATCACATATTTACTGTAAAATTAGCGGTATATTAATTTCGCAGTGATGAGGCCTCTTAAGGGGGATAGTAAACTTTTTCTGAAGGGCCTAACACTTTCCTCCTATGCCGCAGATTCCCTCAAGAGCGGGTTCTGGGGCTACTGCCTCAATAGCCCCATCCATGGGATTGCCCTGACAAGGCACTACACATCACTGGAATTATATCAGAGGCAAAGGTGCTGGAATATTTTTATTACGATAGTTATTTACCCAGTCAAGATTTTTACATTTTACCCATTACAATTTGAATTTAAAGAATGGACTTCTAACAGGATGTTACGGCATTAAAAAGAAAAAAAAGGGTTTGAAATGGTCATAAAAACATGCTTGAAGTGTGTAGTGTAGTATTTTCAAGCTAAGGTGTGATAAAAATAAATAAATAAAAGATAGAGTTTAGTGAAAAAATAGATCGTAACTTTACAAACACAGTTTACTCGGGCTCGCTATGGTTCAGGCACACTTCCCATAATAAATCGCGAGCTTGCTAATTGTAATGAAGCTCATACTATTTCAGGCTTCCTCTCACTCAAGCTCGGTTTTGCTATCCTCAATGAAATGAAATGAAATGAAATCTTTGAGTCTTACGTCCCACGGTTATGCCGGTTAGGCTAAAGGAGACGGTGATGATGAGTAATGAATGAAATGGTGGAATGAAGAAAGTGAGAGGAAACGGGAGAACCCCGAGAAAACCCATGCACACGGTGTTTGTCCACCACAAAGTTCACTTGGCGGGGATTGGGATCGAACTATCCTCAATGAAGTTCGCGCTACTAACATCATTGGTTGGACTCGGACACGCTATACTCAATGGCGGGCGAACTCTCTAATGCTCTCGCTCATTAACCTGATTGAGGCTCGCTCTTTCTCGAGCTCGAGCTCTGGCTTGTTATTCGTTTGTACCCTGGGAGCACATTTGGTAGGCCCTACGAAGGCAAATGGTCGGCATAGTTGGGAATTGGCAACTGAAAAATACATCCTCACGATCAAATGTACCTTACCGCTCATTGCCTTGTAAAGTATGTGACTATCCTTACGTATAGAAAGGCAGGTTGTTGCATAAGAATTTGTGATAGAGTTGTTAATTTGACTACAGAAATAACGAGTAGGCCTATCTACACAGAGAGAAAAGTATGTGGCGTACGTCAAAACGTAGGTTAGATGCGTAAATCCTGTAGTTTTTGAACTTAACGTACGTCTATATGTAACATCCTGCAGCAAACGTATAACTAAAACCGTATGTTTTATAATACTTTCCGTATAAGCGCTCCATCTGTGTGTACTTTCCGTATGAAAGGAAGAAGTGTATTATAGGTGGTAAGAATCTCACATACAGATGAACTTATATAACATATAGCTGACGTATCTAATATACGGAAGACTGTTAGATGTCAGACTTACTAAAGCGGCATGATGTAACATCTAAGCGGGAAAAAGGCAGTAGATATGTAGCATATGGATAACGTCCCCATCAGGATCCTGCTGCCTATACTCGGACAATTTGCCTATGCCGATCAGATGCCGCAGTCGGATTGCCGGCGCCGGACACCGGCGTCTTTCCGCGCGATTTTCGACCACGACGAATAGTTGCCTTGCCGAACAGTCGACAAACAGCCGGAAATGTGCATTGAATGCATCGGCGTCGCCGTCGAAAAGAGGCCGGCATAAGGAGTCGACACAGGGTCGGAAAGAGGCCTTTCTGACTGTTTTGTCGACTCTGACGGTCGGCAACAGTCGACAAAGAGTCGACAAAGGGCATTTTATTTTACGATTTTCGACCGCTTGCAAATGGTCGGCAACTTTGAAGAGTAGATCGTCATGCCACCACGGACAGGCGCCGGATGCCTCCGAAGGCCTGCCACCGTCGACGGCGGCAATCCCTCTTTCCGACCGAAACTTCCTGATGGGGCGTATGCTCCGTACAGATTTCCGTAGTAAATATACGGATACCGTATATTTGTACACAATATATCGTTGTCCGAATAATGGATTTTCTCTTGATACAGTTAAGGATCAGATTAGCAGCATCAGTGCAATATCATCTCTGAAAAGATACTCAGTTACTCGATTTCTTGGCTAATACGTTAAGGTGACCACCACAATCAGTCACTGGTTAGATATTTTTATCTTTGAAAATCGACTTTGCAGTCTGGTTATCGGAACATTTATTTCCAGATGTGAGGCACAGAGAAAAGAAATATATGTAATAGTATAACATCTATTTGATTCACTAAACAATTACACTCGATTTAAATGGAAGGCAAGAGATGTAAAAAAAAAAAAAAAAAAAAATGGACCTTTAAAAAAATGTCATAGAGAGAGAGGCATAAATATGATTAAAATTCCCAATATAATTTCTGTGTATTTTTTTTTAAATTTATTTTAGTATACTTATCTTCATTAAGTACCGGTATTCTAGAGCGTCATAACGTCTCCGTCCAGAATTGCCAGATAAAAGAAGCATTTTCATTTTATGATTTAAATCAGAGTGCCAGTCCAACACTCTAACGGTGAGCAAACTACAACTCTTGCGACATTTTAAAAATTAGTATTCCTCGAACGTGTTATGTTCGGTTCTCAGATTTCATTGATTTGATTTTGAGTTTTAGCGTTTCTTTCAGTAACGAGGCTATATGAGACATGGACCTACAGCTTTATATTGTATATAAGTTTTCATTTATTACATACATATATTTAATATAGACTCTTAAAGCTCAATGATGGAATATATTCAATGGAAAATTCCTATTAACATTATATCACGTAGGAGAAACCCTAAGGGTAAGAGAAAATAAAAAGAGTAATTCAGAACAAGTTATGAAAGAAATTTTTTGAAAAGTTCGTTAGGAAATTGCCACCAGAACTTATAGATGATAAGGACATAAGCACTGAATATCAATGTGTAAATGTTTTCAATACAACAAAAATGTGTACGAAAAATGAAAATACCTAGAGTGTATGTGCATACGCAGCTGTATTGTCGGGTGTACAAAAGGGTGTATATGGAAACTTAACATTAGTGACCAAAGTAAGAAATCAGACGTAAGATTTGACGTAAGTTGCAGAAGCTTGTAACGTGTTTTGCATTTTATATAAATGTGATGTCTCTCCAAAAACTGAGGTAACTTAGTAGACTGTTCGTGTACGAAGGAAGTTCGTAGGTCAACCTCGTTTTCGGCGTTTATAATTCTAAACTCAACCGACGAACTTTAAGTGTAACTTGTACCTTTTTGTTACATAATTTTACAAATAAACTGGGGTAGCTAAACTGTTTTAATTATTAGTCTAAAATGGACTTACTATCTTTATGTATCTGCCTGTAGTTAAGAGTTAAGAGAGATTTAACATGTTTGATATTTATTCGTAGTGACCGCTCGCGTACTAATTGAATCGTTTTCTGTTAAAAGGGCGTATGTAACATTATTATTATTATTATTATTATTATTATTATTATTATTATTATTATTATTATTATTATTATTATTATTATTATTACAATTTTCACTTTTTTGAAGAAACGAACACTTTAGAGGTAGATGTAACAATTTGTGTTAAAATGGCGTGTATTGTTTCTTGAAACGTGTTATAAGTATAAGGTATTTTTTAGGGATGGCCACAAAGTTCCGGTTCCAGCGGAACCGGTTCCGCGAGGAACCGATTCTCGGATATCTGGTTTTCAAAACCGGTTCCGGACCTGGATCAGAAAACCCGGTTCCAGAACCGGATCTTAGGAACCTGTTCTAGACCTGGATCCGAAAACCCGGTTCCAGAACCGGATCTTAAGAACCGGTTCCAGATCTGGATCTGAAAACCCGGTTCCAGAACCGGATCTTAGAAACCGGTACCAGATCTGGATCTGAAAACCCGGTTCCAGAATCGGATCTTAGGAACCGGTTCCAGACCTGGATCCGAAAGCCCCCAAAGACCCGTAAAGGAGGCACAAAGTTCACCTTCAAAAATAATGCAAAGAGGACCATGCGCTTGTGCCTTCCCCACCCAGACCCGCTTGTGCCCCCAGAAAAAAATTTTGGTCCACCAGTGGGTGTTTAGCCAAATGAGTTGGTCAGTTTGCCTGTTTAGCCAATGAGTTTGCCAGTTACCCAGTCTATTTAGCCAAATGAGACAAGCTGGGCGCCTGCCTGTCGCTTCCACCATTTCATCTAGCATACTGTTCACAGCTTGCCAGCAGCTCTGGTTTAGCGTAGGGATGGTCACAAAGTTTCGGTTCCAGCGGAACCGGTTCTGTTTTCAGAACCGGTTCCAGACATGGATCCGAAGAACCGGTTCCAGATCTGGATCCGAAGAACCGGTTCTAGACCTGGATCCGAAGAACCGGTTCTAGACCTGGATCCGAAGAACCGGTTCCAGACCTGGATCCGAAGAACCGGTTCCAGACCTGGATCCGAAAAACCGGTTCCGGAGCCGGATCTTCTAGAACCGGATCCGTTCAGACCCGAAAACCGGTTCAACCAGGAACCGGTTCTGGCCATCCCTAGTATTTTTCTTTTTTCATAAAGCAACCCGTCTCGTAAGAAAACAGTTTGTCACTTCCCGACATTTTTTTTTTTTTTTTGCATATACGCCTTTTTAACAAGAAACGATTCAATTCTGAAGTTGAAAACCGTAAAGTTCGTTCTGTTCCCATACTGAGACTGCGGCACCTGAAATAGTTATATCACGTTTCTACTGATGCTTCCTAAAAACGATCTCAGTTCCCAGTTGAACTTCGAAAATAAACCTTGAAAAGATTTCCTCGTTCTTTCGCTGTAAGTTAAGCAATCATTCTTGCAAAAATTTGTCATTCATCTGCTGGAATTAATTAGCAATACCTGAAGAGCTGTGGTGTAATGTCAGAGAACGCCAGGAAATTCTGAAAAAGCTGGAATATTAAACTAATGATTTAATTTCAGTTAATTTTCAAAATCTGGTCGTTATCTCCAAAGACATTTTTCGCATTGTACTTAATAACATACCTCATTTCATGCATTAGGAATAATCTATTTTACACTAATTCGGGACTATCATTCTATTACCTGAGATAACACTGATTGCATAGAAAATATTAGACCTACTTAAAGACTAGAAATGTGGGACGTGAAACTCAAAACTACGATATTCATAATTAGTTGTTTATTTATATGTTTCCTATATCACTCAAGTGTTACGTGTTACAAAGTAGGGCTTACAGGAAAAGAAATTTTAAATTAAGAAATCTGAAGCATTTATTATGTTATTTTCTATGCTACTTATTATATTCTGTCACACAAGTGATATAGACGGTATACTCATTTCGAAAATTCATATATCCAATCGGTTCACGATTGTTGAAAAGGCACATCCGCTTGAAGATAAACTATTCCTGAAAAGGAGCCCCTAGTTCATCTGTAAAAAGTTCAACAACGATTGTTGAACATACATGTTTTGATAAAGATTCTGCCATTACTGGTAGGTCACTTGCCATAAACTGAGAAGCTGTCATGCACCACAGTCTTCATTTAATATCTTTGTATCGTAAAATTTGTGGTCTCTATTTTCCTATTGCACTTTTTCCTTCCACCGTACTTGGGTGTTCAAATATGTTTTCACAAAAAGCGTTAGCCACTCCACGATAATAATCCTGCCAAGGTCTTCCTCATTTATCTCCTAAAACTTAAACAACAATCACAACAAAGACAATTTTTGATTTATCTGATGGCGATTGAAAATCAGTTCTCGTAAAGAATGTAATAGAAAGCATAGAAAATACGTAACAAACAGTGTTTCTTTCATACGTTATTTTGGGGGGCACTGCCTCCCGGAGCTCGGAGATTGCGCCCTCGGAGGAGAAAAAAATAATACGTCTATAATATAATAATAAATAGAATAATACCGTGTTTAAGCAATGCCCCTCCGAATACTAAGTGCGCCCCCCGGAACATTTTTTCTGTAAGAAACACTGGTCACAATTATTTCAGATTTCCTAATTAAAAAAAAAAAAAAACATTTCCCCGTAATTCCTAGTTCAACAGGATCCGCTGGCACAACACTACTGCCACTGACGATTTCAGACACTAGCAAATCCAGAGGAGTCATTTATAGGGGATCATAATCTCCTGAACGATTAATGCAGGTTTGAAATAGGGAGTTTTATATTAAATCAGAATCAAGTAGTTCAATACTTTTTATATATAGCTAGGACCAGTGGCGTATTTACGATTTTCTTTCGGGAGGGCTTTGCTAACTTTCGGGGGGGGCTTTGCCTGAAAATGTGAAAATTTAGCAACATATTTCATATACTTTAGTATTGTAAGTAATATTTCGGGGGAGGGGGCTTATGTCCGGAAGCCCCCTAAATACGCCACTGAATAGGACTTTAGAAAGGTAACCCTTTTTTAGGCAGGCAATCGCTCCCACCACCCTCCCCGTGGATTCACCTTTGATTTCAGAGGATTTCTGTCGAGGAGAAGGGATTTCAATATGTAGAAGATTAAATTAATATTGCGGGCAAACACTGTTGATCTACTGTGTTGGACACAATAGAAGATCTACCGGTACCTAACAGAGGCATCTCCCCCCCCCCCCCCCAGAGCCTTCCCTTGAAATCTTGGCCACTGGATTTAGTATTCATTAAAACTACTTTCGAGTCATCCTGTTTTGTAAATAAAAAGCCATTCACTTCTGTTAGGTAGAAACGAGTAAGAGACAGAGACTGTTATTTGTATTCAGCATAAGATTTAAAAAAAAAAAAAAAAAAAAAAAAAAAAAAAAAAAAAAAAAAAAAAACGCAATATCTCAGAGAATGACCTTCGTTACGGCATTCAGTTTACGTCATATAATCTGGGACTTCCTCACATGTTGTGCAAGATACCAGTGATGCGGTCAGGGTTATAAATTACAGGTCCAAATTGCGAGCAGACCTGAAACCCATGAAGATGTGTTTAAATCGTTATTTCTTTAATTATTTTACCAGCAATATTTGCAGATTGTCCGAGTAACGATTACAGACGTTGCCAAAAAAAAAAAAAAAAAAATCCTAAGGAGTGTCAAAAGAAAGTTCTTTGTTTCTTCTGTGCCTTACGTAGATTGATTTCCCTTCTGTAATTCAAAAGTAGTAAGTAGTGCTCCATCATGTGCAAGAACCTGATGATTGTGCCCTCTATGCGAGCGGTTCTAAGCTCCAATGCTTGCTCTTGCGGTCTTGGAGTGATTGTTTCGGATAGTTTTCTAGAACTTTTGGGCTTTTCATGGAACGTAATATTATAAGATGCGATGGCTCAGTGGTAGAGAGCTTACTTCTGGTACGTGGGGTTCCTGGTTCGATTTTGGCCAACTTAGTTTATGGTTGACAACATCATGTCCGTGGGTTTTCTTGGGGTACTTCCGTTTCCTCCCACTTTCTTATTCCGTTAATTCTTTGTTTTCACTCGCCTTAATCACTCTTCTCCTTTAGCCTAAAGGGCATAATCGTGAGACGTTGAACTGAAAGATTCCATCCATTTCATTTTCATTTTCTTTGATACTTTCCATCATCCCCATTTCTTGGGTTTAACC
Organism: Thermobia domestica; assembly: GCF_964235325.1. Lineage (NCBI taxonomy): Eukaryota > Metazoa > Arthropoda > Insecta > Zygentoma > Lepismatidae > Thermobia > Thermobia domestica. The sequence continues at coordinate 119,894,254 of NC_137469.1, read as the reverse complement.
CCGTCAACAGAAAGTAATTTTTTTTCTTTTAATATCTATTTTAAAAGCTAAAATTAAGTTCAAAGTTTGCGCATATAAATAAGTGATAAGGGAGAATAACAACAATAACTTGTGTATTTTTTTTTATTTTTTTTAAGCTTAGATTCCATATTTATGCACCGAGGCTAACAATGATAAAATGGTTGATAATGGTGGAAAGGAGAAAATGAAATGAAATCTATAAGTTTAATTTCCCACCGGTTATGCCGGTTAGGCTAGAGGGGACAGTGATGATGAGTAATGAATGAAATGAGGGAATGAAGAAAGTGAGAAGAACGGGAGAACCCCGAGGAAATCCACGCACACGGTGCTGGTTCACCACAAAGTTCACTTGGAGGGCGCTGGGATCGAACCCGGGGCCACAAGTACCCGAGGTGAACGCTCTATCACTGAGCTCCTCTTCTCTCCTATCCATTTTAAAACATCTTCGTTTGTTACTCTTTCTGTCCATTTTATTTTCTTCATCTTCCTTCAACACAACATTTCGAAGCTCTCTAAATATTTCCTTTCTATCTTCCGTAATGTCCAAATCTCTCTACCATGAAGTCCAATACTCCATATATAGCACTTCACCAATGTCTTCCTTAGTCCAATATTAAAGCTGCTAGTTAAGAGTGATCTTTTCTTGTTAAATGTTTCTTTAGTTATGGCAATTCTCGATCTGATCTTGGTGCAATATGCGTCTTTCGTCAAAATACTTCCCAGATATTTGAAATGATCGACCTCTTCAAGTACTCTTTGTTTCTACTCTGACCCGTAAGGGTGTATTTGTACCTGGTATTCTCATGACTTTCGGGGATCCTAATTTTGATCAATACATTGAACCAATAGACAAAAACAAATAAATAACACGCAATACTTTATTTGTTTTCATTAAGATTGTTTCTGTATTTTAAAATATGTTAATTTTCATTACACAATAATTACATTCCTTTAAAATCATAACTTTTGATAAATAACCAATTACTATCTCTATTATTTAAAATTATCATTTAAATTTTGACACTAATTACAATTTTAAACAATTATCATTGCAGAGTATTGTTAATTGTAATATTTAATTTTAATTTATTAATTTCGAAGTTAATTTTTTTTTTTTTTTACATTAACTTTCTCTACGATCATTTTTTAAAAACATAACCTTAACGTTCTAATTTTACTCTGTTAATATTCAAATGAATTTTTCCAACAGTGAAAAGAAAGAAATTAACACGGCGATGGTGGGATTTGAACCCAAAACGCATAAAGGTCTCGTGATCTTCAGCCAACGCCTCAGACCACTCGACCGTCCCTGACGGGTAGCAACACCGACTTGCTTAGTCGCTCTTACTGTAAGTTCAGCGATTGAAGCATAGGATTTTAAAAAGCGGCGTTGCATGTCAGTGACACCTAGCGAAATACGAATGAAACATCTGTACTGAACAGCTAGTTATTTCACTTTCAGATGGCAGCACAGGACATATATGATATTTTATGTCTGATACTGCAAAAAAGAAGGTGGGCGGATAAGGGCCATTTTCGCCCATCAGACAACGGAAAAATGAAGTGTCCGATTCCGACAAGTTTACAGTGTATTTGTGTAGACGATATGTTGAAAATGTAAAGATAATAGATACGTGGTGCCCAAAAAGTGTTCGTTTCAGCGTTTTGCGACATTTTGGTAATGTTTGCTGTCTTTGATGGAGGCTTATAGGAAGAAGGAGTCGATGAACCAAAATAAATCTGACTCGTCATAATATAACGCTGTGTAATCTTTGATATGAGTACTAATTGATTTTGGTTCAGTGTGTCCTTCTACCAGTCTTGGGAAGTAACGTAACGCAAGTAACGCGTTACTTTTTAAGTAACGTTTCCTAGTAACGCGTTACATTGTTTCCAAAGTAACTGTAACGGTAACGTGTTACAATTTTTTAAGTAACGTACCTAGTTTGCGTTACTTTTTTTGCGTTACATTTCGGACGAGTAACTGCAATATAGGTATATATTTTTTCGGAAACAAATGTTTCTTTCCTGTAAATGAATTTCTCAGAATGAAATAATCGAGCATGAACTACGTATGTCAGTGACCGACAGTCACCGACACACAGAGAAACAGATCAGTTCGTAGTACCACTTGTTGTTTTTGGAAGATGAGGACAGGGAAATCACGTGTACTGACTGCAAGCACCTGGAAGATTTTGTCGTAGATTTTGACAGCTCCAAATCAATACATTCAACTCGGAGTGCAATGATACCGGTAGTCTATTTTACTTTGATTGGTGTTGTTTTTATAAAGATGGAGAACGAAAATATTTTACCGTTCGAACTTTTGAAAGAATACATTTTTTCTTAAGAGCTGAGGATGATGGTGGGCAGAATTTAAAAGTAAAGTGTCTGAAGTGCCCCGGCGGAAAATATTTATCAACAACTAGGGCGCCATAATTAACGATATACTATACAGTAAGGGGTTAATATGAATAAACTGTGTTTTGATGAGCACGTCTACTTTATTACTAGAAAATAGTTTGCTGATGATATGTAATATTGGAGTTCTTTCAGATCAGTTTGCTTCTCCTAAAGTCCCGTTGATTATAGAGTTTGAAACTAGCTTTAAAAAGCATGTATTGATTTAGAGTTACTGGCAAGTTTTGATTCACTCCCAGTTCATGTGTTCTCATTTTATTAGTTGTAGTGTAATGTTTCTCTATATTCTGTATTTTTAATTTTACATAACAACATTGTTATTATTATATAATTAGTTTAGCAGACTAATAATAAGCAACCAGTTTTAGCTTTTCGCGTCGAGTTTCAAGTCCAATCGAGTTTGATAAATGGCTCGTTCGTTTTAACTCGTCTTGAAATCATGGCCTGATTACACTGGAAAGCGAAAGCCATGAGAAATGTAAGCTAAACAGTAATATGGAATACTTTTAGTGTTGCTCACGAGAGGGGACACTGCTCGCATCTCATCTCGTCTTGATAGCGAGACCACAAGAGATTTTTTATAACAAGCTCAGCTCGGCTCGGCTCAACTGAGAAGGTGGCTCGAGCCGGCTCGATTGGGGTGAAACATCGGCTCGAGCTGGCTTGGTAGGGATGTGCCATTTGCTCGGTTCGGCTCAACTGAGCCGAGGGTTGTAGCCGAGTCGGTTGGGTGAGCTGTTGGCTCTGCTCACTTCTCGGTTCGGGGTCGATAGTGAATGAGCTGTGAGCCGAGCTGCTCGAGTCCTTGACAATTCTAAACCCGGGCCGAGCAGTTTTGAAGATATTTGACCAGTGCCCTATAACTTTTAACAGTGTTTGGCTCGAGCCCGAATACTGAACCTAGACCCTCAACCCAAATTCAGAAGCTCGTTAACAATATCCTTGACTTCTAGTTTCAAAGAAAACTCGCTCGTGCCCATCCCTACGAGTAACGCAATATGGCTTTTTATCAATGTTACATTATATGAAAATGTTCATATATCAAGTAAAAATTTGTCCTTGCATTTACATAAAGCGATTCAGAACGTGTAATAATAATAATAATAATAATAATAATAATAATAATAATAATAATAATAATAATAATAATAATAATAATAATAATAATAATAATAATAATAATAGTAATAGTAGTAGTAGTAGTAGTAGTAGCGGTAGTAATAGTAGTACGGTAAATTGAAGTTATAATTTTTTTCACTCATTTAAAGTTTCGGACCTAAAAGTAACGCGTTACTTTCGAAGTAAAGTAGCAGTTACTTTCTTGGGGCAAGTAACGCGTTACTAACGCGTTACATTTTAAGAGAAAGTAAAGTAACTTGTAACGCGTTACATTTTTACAAGTAACTTACCCAACAGTGCCTTCTACCTATTAAAGAACAAAATGTATTGCGTTAGAGTTTAGAGCGATACTACCGTTTATACGCTGTAATGTACAAGTTCAACTGGAGACTCCAGCTCTGATGTTATTTACCGATTGTGACTGAAAATATATGCTCAGCATGTCAATAAAATATATAAAGAAAATGTATTGTTTGCGCGGATGTGTGTGTAGGGCAGCAAAAATAGAGACAGCACCTTATGGAGTTTGAGAAGGCGTGTCATTTCTGAAAGTGGTATGAGTAAAAGTGCGAGCAGGAAAACCAGTCGCAGAATGGCATATATATATATATATATATTGAAGAATCATACATACTACGCGTCAATTAAGTACCTATGGGAATTCATTGATACGTGAGGAAGTACAACCTCGTGTATCATCTTTGCCAAATGACACGGCCAGTGTTGCATTGGGGTGAGTGGTGGCTCGGGAACTCTTAAGCTTCAGTGCTATTATGAAGTTTCAATAATATGGTATTGCTCTACTCCCATTGTTATTTTTGCATCCTGTTTTTATATTAGGGCTTGAGGCAAAACTAAAATTGTTGCAATCTAAACGTGTTTTCTGCCAATTTCAGTCTCGAGGAAATACTTTGTTGAAATATACTCCATAAGATTTTCACGGGATACGAGCAGTTTTAATAATTTATTTTCAACTCCTTATTGTCGTACATATTATTATGGTGAAAAATATAGAGCCCTAAGTGCAATGTGTAGGCTATAGCTCGCCACAAAATATAACCATTTTTTTCCTCGAAGGTCAAGATCTAAGGGTTTACTTGTTCCTACCATAAATCCTTCATTGTAACTAGATTCCGGCGTTGCCGCTCCAACTCAGATAGAACTGTATAAAGCTCTCAGTATGGCTAACCCCATTACGGTTATCATAGTAGCCCGAGCCCGTGCAGACTCTAAACACATTACCGCACAGAAATGAGTGCCATAAGTCCAGGCCTTCTAAAGGCTGTTGCGCCAGGAATTTAGTTATCATTATTATTATTGCTAATAATAATATGTAATATTAGTAATAGGCTTAATAAAGATTCTGCCTGTTTATCTGCTCTGCTTGTAAGTATATTATTTCTAACTTTAAGATATAGTTATACAGGTCAATATATAGGCTAATTGATCAGTTTCTTTCTAATGTGATTCGTCACGTATATAAAAACTGGACAAACTACAAATTAGGATACTGTACAAGGAAATTAATAATGATAGCTTTATTACTCAGATATTAACCTGCATACATTAATACATATGAGGATTTAGGTACTTAATAAAATACTTTTTAATCATTTCTTTTTTAAAAAGAAAGTTTTAAATTGTCATTATAGACAGATGGCCTGTCGAATAATAATAATAATAATAATAATAATAATAATAATAATAATAATAATAATAATAATAATAATAATAATAATAATAATAATAATAATAATAATAATAATAATGTTTTCCCAGTACTGAACAAAATTATGACTTGCAAAATATTTTTGATGGAGACAAAGATCATGTTGTCATCGAGATAGATCAATCGTCCTCAGAAACTGAGGAAAACGAAAACGAGGACATGTTTTGAACTCTTGAAGTGTTAAGTTCCAATTGTTTATTTTATCTATTTATGTGAGAATTTTCAAAATAATGTTCAATCAGGTCTGATATAGTGCTTTATGTGAGACTGATTCTAAGTTACAAGAAGGGCATAAACAAATAATAATAATAATAATAATATTAATAATAATAATAATAATAATAATAATAATAATAATAATAATAATAATAATAATAATAATAATAATAATAATAATAATAATATTTATATTTATAAAAGACTAACATTAGTGCATCACGCTAACTCCTAATAGTAAATCACGTTGATGCTCATTGCAATAATTTAGATTTGAGCATTTATATTTATGTATCCGCAAATTCGTTGGTCGGTTACCTAAAAAAAGAAAGAAAAAAGAAAAAAGTGAATGCAAACAATTAGAGCTCTTAAGTATTGACTTTAACCTATAATTAGTACTTGAACTTTTCGGGTAAACTGTACCCGCCCGATACCCATTGCGTTTACTCGATCCTTAGACCTGATAAACCCGTTTGACCCGTATTTGGCCTGTTTGGACCGTTTGAACCGATAGACTCGTTATGAGTTCGTACATGATAATTAGAACAATTTGTGTTATGATAATAAAGTGAAACAACACATCATTTACAATAATGACAGACTAAGCTTGTTTTCATAAAAACGGGATTATCTGGTCATCCCTATTCATACGGTTCAATCGGGCAAACCCGATTCATAGGGTAAAAATACAATATCGGTGCAACTTGCGGTCCAGTTTCTATTCTATTTTCCGAGCATTACCGCAAATGCACAGTAGCCCGAAATGGCTCGGACGTAAAAACTATCATATTATTATTATTATTATTATTATTATTATTATTATTATTATTATTATTATTATTATTATTATTATTATTATTATATTAATAGGAGAGAAAATTACTTGTTGAATGACCTGTACGTATTTTATCCCTATTTTAAATGGTTATTCTGGTTTTATGTATCTGCTTATTGGTTTGCAACACTCAGAAAGAATAGTTCGAGACTTCATTGTTTACCCTGGCGACAGGGAGAGCGGCTAAGCTTTTGTAATACCGGCATCCAACTGGTTGACGAACCGCACGTGGCAGCTAACAACCATATGACAGTTTTACTGCTGATAAGAAAACTTGGTTTAGCTTTGAAAACCACTATACATTCATGTTTTTGGTTTTAAATACAAAAAGCACTATGCAATTTGAGTCCGTAGTGGCAGGGACGGATCTAGGGGCGGGTCAATTCGGGGCATTTGCCCCGGGGCGCAGCTGATTGAGAGTATGTAGGGGGCGCCATTTCGATACAAAATTGGGAGGAAAGGGAGCAGATATACGCCTTTGCCCCTGGCGAAATATTTTGTAGATCCGGCCCTGCGTAGTGGTATATTCATTCTGGTGCGTATTATTTTCCCAAGTTATGTACTATACACTTTGTAAAGTACACATCAAGTTAATGAATTTCTTTTGTTGTTATAAGTTTTATAGTTTTGCACTATAGGCTAAAGAAGAGGCGGATGATTAATTAAAGTAAATTGTTATCTCGCAATCCATTCCATTCTATCCTGAGGTCACCTTGACTCACTTGTAAAGCTGTTACCTCCGCTGTGAAGGGTTCCTGGTTTGATCCACTGCTAAATAAGTTTGTGGTGTACATCATGATGTCCGTGGGTTTCGTCGGAGTACTCCCGTTTCCTCCCACACTCTCATTCCACCTATTCTTTCAACATGATTTACTTGCCTTAATCATTCGTTTTCCTTAGATTAATGGACATAAACGTGGAATCTTAAACTGCAAGATTTCTATTTTATCCTATTATATTCTAAAATATGTTCTATTTTATTCTTGACTGGCAAAAAATAATGATCTTTTTGAATTCTTTTGAGCTAGAGAAGAAAGGGAGTTAACGCATCAACATATATTAATATTATTGTGATCTTTTTATAAAATTTCCCTCGGGGAGACATTGAGTAAACGCGGAATGAAATGAAATCAAAGTTCTACGTTCCATGGTTATCCTCGTGTAGACTAAAGGGAACGATGATGATGAGAATGAATGAAATGGTGAAATGAAGGAAGTGAGCGAAAACGAGAGAACTCAGAGAAAACCCACACATATGGTGTTTGTCCACCATAAAGCCCATTTGGCGTAAATAGGAGAAAATCAGGGATCCCATCCAGTGAACGCTTTACCACTGAGCCAATACTACTTCAATAAGCAAGGGATGAACATATATTTGCGAAAATACTAGTAACCCCAATTAAACCCAATCTGGGAAATGCCCTAGGTGATAATTCTTAGCCTCGGGGTATTTTCTCCTCGCCTACCCCTGAAATCATCACTGTTCGTCCATATTCTTAAGAGAAAACTATTAGCTAGTTAAATTTGAGTTGAGTTGATTTTGATCTTTACGTCCCATTCAGCAGCGAGGCTACATGAGACGTGGACATACTGATTAACATGGAATCCGAACCATATGAGCTCTTGCCGGGAATCGATCCCGGGTCTCCCACATCTTCTTGTTTATATGGGAGCTCAGGAAACCATTTGTATCTCTACGCCCATTTTAATAGTAGTAAAGCGAAAAATAGGTACCATTAAGCAAGGGCGCCGATTTCTCTGTAAGATTGGGGGTGGGCATTAAGGTGTGTTTGGTTGCAGACAAGGGTCTAAAGGATTTTAAGACTAATTCAAATTATGCCAAATATTGAATATTCATAAAAATACGTTTGAGCACTCAGGGGATCCGGGCCCCCCAGAATCGGCGCCCTTGCCACTAAGCTTTGTTGCATGTGGACCAGCGTTTCTTCTGAAAGATGCAATGCATTATCTTCCCAGAAAGAATCTACGTTCATCTTTCTATACCAGGGGCGGATCCAGGAAAGTCTTCTGGGGGGGGGGGCGGTGGGTTGTTATACTGCTACTTAGAGCTACTTTTAAGAACTTCAAACTGAAATGGGTTATATATATATATATATATATATATATATATATATATATATATATACACAGAGGGTTGATTAATTCGTGTGTCAATTTCGTTTGTTCACTGTGCAAAAGTGGTAGGAGGTAAAGCCGTGCAATTTACTGTAACTTTAGACGAAGAACCTAAGTTTTGTTTCGACATAAAAGCATGTCACTTGTACTCAAAATTGAAGAGATATAGGGTAAAAGGTCAAACTTCGATTTTTTCCTTATGGGACTGCAATGGTAAATTCTGAAAGACCCTGATAAAAACGTAAATCAAAGTGAGAGCAAAGAAAAAGCCATATAGTATGATTCTACGTCGCAAGCCGACAAAATATGCGTCAATCAAATGTTTAGGTCAGAGGTCACGGTCAGATCAAGGACACAGGATTGTTCCTTGATTGTTCAACTGTTTTCTTTCATCCTTCAACATGTCATTTTATAATAACAACTGCTGTTTTCCCAGCGACTATTTGATTTTTTGATTGACCTTTGACCTTATATTTGCCTGTGACCTTTGATCTGATACTACTACTGAGTCTTCCTTGCTTGTTACGCTGCTTCATTTTGATGTTTAACATGATTTGATACGGGGATTGCGTTGTTTTCAGTGTATTCAAATGGGTTCTCACGGTGACCTGTGACCTTGATCTGACCGTGACCTCTGACCTCGACACTTGATTGACGCATATTTCGTCAGCTTGTGACATAGAATCATACGATACAGCTTTTTCTTTGTTATCACTTCGATTTACGTTTTTTTAGGCTCTTTCAGAATTTACCATTGCAGTCCCATAAGGAAAAAAAAAAAAAATCGAAATTTGACCTTTGACCCTATATCTCTCCAATCTTTAGTACAAATGGCATGCTTTTATGGCGAAACAAAACTTATGTCCTTCGTCTAAAGTTACACCAAATTGCACGGCTTTACCTCCTACCACTTCTGCAGAGTGAACAAATGAAATTGACACACGGATTAATCAACCCTCTGTATATATATATATATATATATATATATATATATATATATATATATATATATATATATTGGGGGGCGATTACCCCGATCGCCCCCCTGGATCCGCCACTGTTCTATACATGTATATACATTTGTGAAATCCATTATGTACAGTACAAATAGTTTATAGTGCACTTTTTGAGTAAATATTGTATTTAGAATAATATAGTACTTTGAGCTGATTATGAAACATTAAAATTGACCTTTTTGGCTAGTGCAGTTGAAAGTGATGGTAATAGCTTTATCCAATGTACGTACAGTATCTTGATAAAATAGATAAGTAATCATCAAGAGTATGTTGAAACTAACTATGAAATCGTATTACATCTAATTGAGCACAGGGACGTCATTTAGGGGGGCAGGGAGGGGCATTTGCCCTCCCCCTGAGTTTGAGATGTATATAGATTTTATCAATAGAATAATAGTAAATAAGTGAAAAACGCGAAATTTTAATTATATCAAGGGTCTTGCCCCCCCTGAGTTTGAGATGTATATAGATTTTATCAATATCAAGGGGTCTTGCCCCCCTCCCAAGCAAAATCTGAAATGACGCTCCTGATTGAGCAAGAGTCAGTACTTCACGACGAGAAGCAAGCTTCGCAAGAAGCAACCCTACCACGCAGGAAGAAAAGAAAAGAAAATGCAGGAAGAAAAAGCGCGCGTACGGTTTTCTGTCTTTTACCATTCCCCGTGAACTGCAAGCGCATTTGCAGAAGTAACCCTACCAATTCTCTCACACAAGCTGACACTTTGTGATAGTGATTCTCAATTAATTTGGATCACGGCAAGCAATTCAGTGGAAAGTAGAAATGATTCATTAGAAGAATCTATTCATTTCTGGCAAGAATCATAATTCATTTGATTCACGCCATGATTCGTTCATAATGATCGAATCGTTCAGGATCGACACAACACTAGAAGGGATGTTGGCAGTGGTGCTATTCTATTTTTTTAACAACCGGTTCTCTATCTATCTATCTATCTATCTATCTATCTATCTATCTATCTATCTATCTATCTATCTATCTATCTATCTATCTATCTATCTATCTATCTATCTATCTATCTATATTAGTTAGTTTGTTTATTCAAACAGTAAAATTCAACCTGAAGTTTTACAATTTTAGTTAAACTTCAATGATATCAAGTATATGCAAAAACAAAATAATGATAAAAGGTAGTGCGAAGTGAATATTCAGAAATAATAATATTCTGAAAACTGGTCTTAGGCCTACAAGCCTACAATATATGAAAGTGAGACTTAATAATGTATAGGCTAGTTACAAAAATAATTGAAAATGGTTTTTTCTATAGCTAAACTAAATTCGCTTTGCTGTTCGCTATCTATAGGGATGCGCACGAGTCGAGTCGTGTCGAGATTTAAGCCTGTCTCGATTCGTCTCAAGAAAATGTTGTCTCGACTCGAAAATATGCATCTGTCTCGACTAGACAGTTTCTGTCTCGACTCGACTCGAATTCGAGACAAGACGTGTCGAAATTCGAATCGAGACAAAATATACGAAAATGAAATGAAATCTTTAAGTTTTACGTCCCACAGTTATGCCGGTTAGGCTAAAGGAGACGGTGATGATGAGAGATGAGTGAAATGGTGGAATGAAGAAAGTGGGAGGAAACGGGAGAACCCCGAGAAAACCCACGAGCACGGTGTTTGTCCACCAACAAACAAAATATACGAGTTAAAATATACGCACACATCATCCAGAACATTATGACTACCTACCTAATTGTCAGTATGCCCACCTTTGGCACGGATAACAACGGCGACGCGTCTTGACATGGAAGCAATGATCCTTGGTAGGTCTCTGAAGAGTTGGTACCACATGTGAACACACAGGTCACCTAATTCCCGTACATTCCGGGGAGGGTGGCAATGCGCTCTGACGTCACGTTCAATCACACCCCAGATGTGTTTGATTGGGTTCAGATGCGGCGAGTTCAGAGGCCAGCATATCACCTGGAACTCGCTCCTGTGTTCCTCGAACCACTCCATCACACTCCTGGCCTTGTGGTATGGAGCATTATCTTGTCGAAAATTGCCACTACCATTGCGGAACATGATCGTCATGAAGGGGTGTACGTAGTCTGCAAGCAGTGTGCGATACGCCTCGGCCGTCATGGTGCCTTGCTCGAGCTCCACTAGACACATGGATGCTCACGTGAATGTTCTCCAAGCATAATTAAGCCACCGCCAGTTTGTCTCTGTCTCGCAGTACAGGTGTCAAGGAGCTGTTCCCTTGGCATACGACGGATTCGCACCCTCCCATCGTCATGATGAAGAAGGTTGAAATTCATCAGACAATGAAACGCTCTGCCACTGCGTCAAGCCCAGTGGCGATAGTCACGTGTTCATTTTAGTAGTATTGCCGATGTCATGGTGTTAACATTCGCACATGGATGGGTCGTCGGCTGCGGAGGCCCATCTTTTGGAGTGTTCGGTGCACTGTGTGTTCAGATACACTTGTACTTTTCCCAGCATTAAAGTTTGAGGTTAATTCCGCCACAGTTCGCTGCATGTCCTGTTTTACCAGTCTGCCCATTCTACGACGTCCGACATCTGTAATGAGGTGGGGGAGGGGTAAGTTATGTAACCCTATTGCGTTCATGGGAACGAAAACAATAATTATAGCTATGCTAAATTACTATAGACTGCCAATTGCTCATTCAGAGAACTATATTAAATTTACTTTATCGCAATAGTTTTATACAATCTAGATAATCAATTATTATTATTATTATTATTATTATTATTATTATTATTATTATTATTATTATTATTAGTAGTAGTAGTAGTAGTAGTAGTAGTAGTAGTATAGTAGTAGTAGTAGTAGTAGTAGTAGTAGTAGTAGTAGTAGTATAGTAGTAGTAGTAGTAGTAGTAGTAGTAGTAGTAGTAGTAGTGTTAGTAGTAGTAGTAGTAGTAGTAGTAATAATATATATGAACTACAATCAAATATTACGACATTAATTATTAGTTTTAATTAACTGAATTGAGCTGAAAATTAAATCTTGATCTCTAAAGATTAACTATTAAGTTTATGCATTCTGTACTTTTCTAAAGTAATAAATGCTGGAATTGATTTCAAGCCTGTTTCTGACTGAATACTTTCTTCAAAATAATATTAAAAATTATAGAAAGATTTTCGAGACATTCGAGTCGAGTCGAGATTTTTACGAGCTGTCTCGACTCGACTCGTCTCGAATTTTACAAAGTATGCCTCGACTCGAATCTCGACTCGTATTCAAGTCGAGTCAAGTCGAGATTCGAGACGTCTCGACTCGTGCGCATCCCTAGCTATCTAGACAAAAACAGTTTGTTACTTTACAATTTACTCCCCCTTCACCTTCATAGGGTCAAAAACTGACTTGTCTTTTTTCACAATTGGAAACAAACTTTTGTGCTACATTTTTTCAAATCCACTTTGTCCAACATTGTTTTGTGGACGTAGCAAACTGCTACAAGGCTGAGCCTCTTTTAGGTTATAGTTGACCTAAGATACTTGAAATATTGGGGAGACGAAAACCGTTTTACAAATATTGGGGGGACACGTCCCCGGTGGGATTGACGCCCGTGGCACTGCGAATATCTTGAAAACGAATTATAAAAACTAGGTTGTCAAAAAATATCGGAAAAAATCCAGCAATGGATCGACAGTTGATAATGGTGTGTATGCGTTTCAAATATAAATAACCCTCACCACTACACTCATGTGATCCCATTTCTCATTCTTGATATCTGAACATTTGAGATTAAGGGTCTTCACTACAGCGAAATTAAACTACCGCTAATTTTAGAGTTTTTCTGTGATATCTTCAAAGCAAATAAAAACATTCGTAAAACAGAAACGTAGTGAACTAGATAATACGATTTTCCATGTGATACCGTTATCACAACTCATCTATCTGCTTTCGATTTGCAACTGTAGATAGATTTAGCATTTTTTGCGTGTTCTGTAAATAGTGGCACACCAAAAGCAGATAGGTGAATTGTGGTAAAGGTATCACATGCAAAATCGAATTGTCTAGTTCACTACGTTTCTGCTTTTTGAATATTTTTATTTGCTTTGAAGATATTACAGAAAAACTCTAAAATTAGCGGTAGTTTAATTTCGCTGTAACGAAGACCCTTATACCTTGTTATGAGAGATCATATGTTTAACCCTGTAGGTGTAAGAATTTCCAAAAACAAAGATAGTTAACTGAAATTTACTATTCCTTGGTTTAAACCTTAAAATTTACTGTTATGTCTGGGTATAAGAAACAGTTCTGCGAACTCGAAATATTTTAACAACCGGTTCTGGAGAACCGGTGGAAACCGGCTGAATAGCACACCTGGATGTTGGTGGGTGTTGTAAACCCTCCCATTGAATCTTTCATAAGCTATTGGGGCCGCGGTGGCTCAGTGGTAGAGCGTTCACCTCTGGTGCTTGGGGTCTCTAGTTCGATCCCAGCCCCCGCCAAATGAACTTTGTGGTATACAAACACCGTGTGGGTGGGTTTTCTCGGGGTTCTCCCGTTTCCTCCCACTTTCTTCATTCCACCATTTCATCCATTACTCATCATCACCGTCTCCTTTAGCCTAACCGGGATAACCGTTGGACGTAAAACTCAAAAATTTCATTTCGTTTTTTTTTCATAAGCTATTGAAATGGAAAGGATTTAAGTTTTTTTTTCTTTTTTAAATCTTGAAACTGCAACTATGTTTGTGGGTGGAGGATGGTTTCTTTGTATATACATCACTTTCAAATCTTTAGATGTGAATGAGTCAAGTACAGTGGCGGCGGTTGGACGTTAAAAGTGGGGGGGCAAGACATTATCTTAACAATTGTATGTCAATGTTAGATTTCCTGGTTGTTTCTAACAATGGTTGATGAAAGGTTGCATAACTAACAGGATACTATCTTTTTCACTTAAAATGTCGTATATCGTATTTCTATTTTATTAAGTAAATTCGTAAGAGCAATACAGGTAGGTACCTAGCCCTTTATACTCTTAAACAACGAAAGTACAAGAAAAGATTTGATTCCTTGCTCATGAATATCTTACAATTCTGTCTTGAGAATTGTGTGATCAGATTATTTAATAACAAATAAATAGAAAGGATAATATTAATCATAGTAATGAATAATGATGCTTGTTTTGCAGAAGTTATATTAAAACTAGGAATTAATTAACAACTTATACTTTTAATTCCACACATGCCATTAAATGAATGTTTTTACTCTTAGAAAATGAAATACAGTAAGTACTGCAAGCATATGCTATGACATTTAAGGAAATATGCAATTGCAATATTAACTGCTTTGAATTGCAAGTAAAACGCAATTCCTGTAGCTTTCTTAACTCCACGGGAAGACAAATATCCAATACGTACTCATACAACGGCAAATATCATATGGCACTTTTTTTTTTTTTTTTTTTTGTATGAACCAGTAACACATACAAAACCTTTACCAGGGTGTCCACATTCTTGTAAATATGTGAAAGTCAGTGAAAGGTCAGGGAAGTAAAATGTGTCAGGTGAAGTCAGAGAAATGGCAGATTGGTCAGGGAAAGTCAGGGAAAAATCGATTTAGGTCCGATGTTCAATTACTGAATTTATGAAATAGGGTTGACTTCTTACTGTTACTGGATGCAAAATGTAGTGTTCTCTGCTATAGTTGTTGAAACTAATTTTCTGCGAAAAACACATATCTAACTGCATCCTGGCATATTTGCTCAAAAGAGTAGATGTTGTTCTAGAAGAATTGCGTGGTGCCAAGAGAATATCTGAACAAGTGGCTGAGAACGCGAAGAAATATTATCTCCAGCTCACAGTAAAAGCTCAGAATGAAGAATTTACAGGACACTCGAATGAATTCATAGCCAATGATAGAGATTGTATTGGACTTGATGAGTTTTTTACTTAG
This sequence comes from Thermobia domestica, assembly GCF_964235325.1. Classification (NCBI taxonomy): domain Eukaryota; kingdom Metazoa; phylum Arthropoda; class Insecta; order Zygentoma; family Lepismatidae; genus Thermobia; species Thermobia domestica. Next base: position 119,878,863 of record NC_137469.1, on the reverse strand, counting down.
TCTTAGGAAATGGGAAGAACTTCGTTGACTTATGGTCAGTTATGAAATTGTGTTTTATCTTCTTTCACGGAAACGCATTTTTGAAAGTGGTTTCACAATAAATAAAATTCTCGTTGTTGACAACTTACAAGAAGAATCTCTGGTGGCTCAATGGATCATATATGATTCTGTGATGAGAATAGGTGGATCATCAGGATTAATAATTACAAGAGGTATGATAAATTCAGTGAGAAGTTCAATGAGACAATACCATGTGTATCTGGAAAAGAAAAGAGAAATAAATGCTGGAGACGAGAAGAGGAGAGAGAAACGGAAGATTCAGCAACAACTAAACGAGTTTGAGGAAGAAGAAAAGAAAATTAAACTGCGGAGACAACAAGAAGGATATTCATATCGAATTAGTCCCAGAAGCGACAGTCCTATTAGCGACAGGAACTGTTATCTGTCCTATGAGCGACCGATTCATTTACATTGAGATGATGGAAGATGATATGATTCCATCTCGTAAAATATGTTTGCCTCTGGCGTTATTAGCTCCCGAACAACCTTGGTATGAAATATGTACGTGCCAGTGATACTGTTCGTCAAATATATTTTTCCTCTACTGTGAGTGCAAATAAAACTTTTTTTTTTTAAATTTTGAGTTAGATTTGACATAAAACATATAAAATAACTTAACGAGACAGCAAGGATATTTCCATGAAAAGTATATTCCTATGTAATTACTGAAAATCCAGTTGTAATATCCCCTTTCTTCAAAACCTCTGTTTTCTGTATTTAATTTGATTCAAATCTAATCACACACAGCACAGTAATATATTTTATTTTGAAAAACTTAAACGTGTAACAGTTTCGCCAACTATCTACTTTTTAGATTTCCTAAGACTATGAATAAAATAAAAAAAAATGGCAATGATAAAAGACAGCTTTTGAGATCCCTTACATCTGTTGGCTATTCTCAACCAATCCCACCAATTACAATGCAGTTCACTCAAAACAATCCAAAAGGTAAACAAACTCTTTAAACTACCTTCCCCCCTATTGTAAGCTACTAAAACGTAAACTAATTGCTTAATTTGCCTTTCCCTTCCTTGTTTTGACTTATACATAAAAGCTTGCCGTGTAGCAATCTGAAATAATCCCTTATAACTAGTCCTGCGAGAGATTTGTAACTTGTGTAATAATTTCTTCAAATACACCGTATTTTAGATTTCTTTGATATCCTCAAGTGGTGAACACCTTTTTTCCATGGGCACCCGATGGGAAGAAAGGGGTCGCCCCCCTGGCTCACAAAAATGTATACGTAATATAGCAAACCACGTATATTAAATACCAGATATACCAGACGTGATACAGCAACCATGGAGATGCCCCTCCATAGAAAATTTTCTTCGGGCTCCCGTACCTCTTTCTGATTTCTTTCTTATGCCATAAACATATTCAATCTAAACTTATGCTCCGTATCATTTTAACATGAAATTTTTAATTATATTAGAATCATAGACAAAGGCGGAGCTACTCTAAATGTATTTAGTTAGTTTTCCCCTTGATAGAATCAATGTATTCATAGAAATTAATTCAAAAATATAATATTAGGAAAAACGTATAAAAGATTGTTAATGTAATGAGAGCATTCTCACGTATTAAATTCAGGTAGAGCGAAATTTTTCATAGTACATTTTGTTAGGTTCTGAATCACATTAGCATGAAACAAGTTGAAGAAGGGAGAATCTTTCTTCTTCCATTATCTTAGAATGAACGAATCGGTGACTCATAGAGCAGTTAACAGATCGAAGCGGTCGCTCATAGGACAGTTAACAGTTCCTGTCGCTAATAGGAATGTCGCAAGTGGGAAGACACCATTCATATCAATGAGACGAAAACTATGCGAGAAAGGATGAAAACAAATTTCTAAATGTGTTGCATTTAACAACTGTCCCAGCAAAAGTATGTGTGTCTGTGTGTATTTTTTTTTAATAATCAGTAAAATCATGTATGAACTGTTTATTACTATAGGCAATATTATAATGCTGTGTAATTGGTATTATAATGTGTAAGCATATAATTTTTTTTTTTCATATCTTAAGTACTCTGTATACTGCACACTTCCGTTTGTAACTTTACATTTTGTGTAAAATGTAGGCCTAATCAATATCGGCCTAATGCATATGTTTGTAAATTTACATTCCTTTGGAAAGAAATTGAAAAAAAGAAAGAAACAGAAGCGGAAGAGAACAAGGCCAACTATGGGGAGTGTGGAGGCTTGAGTTTCTTTCTTTTTTTTTCTATATTTTTAAGTTATTCAGGGGTCAGGGAAATCTGGAACTTTCGTCATGGAAAGTCAGGGAAAAGTCAGAGATCCTTTCTCCAAATTGTGTGGACACCCTGTTTACATTTCCAAATGAAATTATATAAATTAGGGCGTCTCTTCAAAAAAGTGGGGGGGCAACTGCCCCCTCTTGCCCCCCTAATCGCCGCCCATGGTCAAGTATATACTTATCCAAGGAGGGCAAGGAGACGAATGATTTTTTAAAAAGTTTAAATAATAGTCGAATTCCATTTCTGGTGATTTGAATAGTCGAATTCCATATATATAAACAATTGCTTGAAGTGAAATCTTTAAGTTGTACGTCCCACGCAGTGGTGTGAGGGACCCACTGCGAAGAAAATGTTAAAAACTATCAGCAATAAAAAAAAGTGAGCTGAATACGGAATATCCATTTCCCCGAATAATATTATTTACTTTAGAAAAGGAAAAATATGCTCTGGATGAAAATTTATCCATTCTAGTAATATCAGTGTAAAAAATGAAACTGAGCACTCGAGGATTAAGGAAAGGTAATTTTGCTGCCGACTGTACAATGTGCTGAAAATGTCTTTTTTTTTTTTTTTTGGCGCAAAAATTTAAGCAAAAGGAATACGTATCCCTGTTACTACATTCAGTTCAGAACCTTTATAAGTTACATTGTTGCAATTTCAAATTGGTATTACACAATGAGATAAAGTTGAAAACAACAATTCGGGAACTAGCATATCTCCTATTAATAGATAACTATACTTCGGCTTCTAGCATTACCGGTGTATGCACAGCATTTTTGTTATTTCTGACCTTACTAATGAGTGTTTCTTCAAGGGAGAGATCTTTGTCAAAATTAAAACTAATAAAGGACTAACGCAGTTCCATGTCTCAAGAACGGTTGACAAGTCTCAGTATTGATTGTGAGAGAATAAAAGCAATAGACGTAAGTAATATAATAGAAATATTTGCAGAAAAAAATGATAGAAGATTACACCCAGTGATGAAAATTTTCCGGAAAATTTTCCAATTCATAAAAACATGTTCCACTTATTCCTACATCGTTGTTTAGCTGTGATGGGAGGTGGAAAATTTTCTTCTATATTTTTCCGGAAAATTTTCCGTTCTAAACAAATTGTTAAAAAGTTAAAGATCGTTTAAAGAATCTGAAACTTTTCATGGCTCAGACAATTTTCAGTACTATGTAGGAACAAGTGAAACAATTTTTCATGAATTGAAATATTTTCTGTCTTCTATGGAAAAACTGAAAAAACTTTTTATCAGTGGTCCCTAATACGATCTCCAGTGGGAAAGCACGAAAAATTAATTTCACAATCATCACTTTCATTAACCATCCGTCTGTTTTATTAGCCTAAAGAGCATAGAGGAAACCGGTGATGGCTGACACAGTGCTCATAAAATGTTTATTACCAGACGCATTTACTGATGAAGTTGCATGGTGAACGGTACACAAACACATGAACAGAGAAAATTAAAGTTTCTCGTGGAGGTAAGTAAATTTTAATCTTGGTTATCGTATTATTTAAGGCAATAATTTTATTTTTAATCCTGTTATTAGATTTCAGGTAAAAGGATATGTAGTGGTTTAATTTTAGAATTTAGGATTTAGATTTCTGGGCTTTCGGCATCTAAGGGTCATTTAGACCTTCATATTTTGAGGGATGACGTCCCTCGGGGAGCAAAAAGGATTGGGGAAGGAAGGAAGCGGTCTGGGACCTTTAAGTTAGGTACCACTCCGTCATTTGCCTGGTGTGAATGAGGAAAACCCAGGAAAACCTCATTCGGGCTGAACTGGCACTTTTTCGACCGAACCCGGCACCGCTCGTATCATTGTTTAATTTTGTAACACTCAAATTGTTAGATAACATTTCATATTTTTACTACACAAACATGGCGATTAAAAAATCAGGAGATGGGGCTAGTTGACACAAAAGCCATGGAGCTCGTTGACACGCGTGTCAATCAGCCCGCACACATTCTTATATTAAATTTTCTGTAACGTTTGAAATACTATTAGACTATTAACTTGAGTACATTTTGCATTGAGTCAAATACTGCAATATAAATATTTTCCTTCCGTTAAGAAGTTTTTTTTTTTTATGTTAAAAATAAAATGGTATTTTCAGAACAAGAAAAGGAGTTAGAAAATTATTTGAAGAAGGCCACCGATATTTACTTTGGTATAACTCCAAAAGAAGTGCTTAAATTTGCTTTCCAGTACGTTAAGTCACTAAATATTCCAATATCTGACAAATGGCGTGAATATGAACAGGCCCAGATTACTTTTCTAATTTTCTAAAGAGATATCAAAGATTTTTCCATAAGAACACCGGAAGCGACAAGCTTAGCACGAACTTCTAAACTAATAGGTATCACTATATGCGCTATCATTTGCCTATGTGGCGCTAATAAATATTACCATCTGCGGGATTGTTGTGTATTGCCTAAAAAATATTGCCATTGAGTAATTGCCTAAAAAATGTTTGAGTAGTCGATGGCGTACCTGAATAAATGCATTTGTTACATGTAAAAATAATTAGACCTTTTGGCTAAGCACGATTTTAACCTGACTTTTATAACAATTATAAACTAAGAAAATTCTCAAAGATACATTATGAAACACGGTGGTATCAGTATAAAATAGAATTGCTTATTTCATGACTGAGTCACTAACTCGTATTCGTATATTCTCGAGTTCGTCTTCAGGTGAAGGTATTTTCCTCGGACACCAACATGAGTAATGATTAGGATCCCACTTTCAGAACTAGGACTCGTCTCATATACACTAATAACAATCTAATATATTGTACGATAACTACATTTTGTAAGAAGGTACAAGGGCGCCTATCAGGGGGCAAGGTGGGGCACTTGTCCTCTCCTAGAGGAATTGTACTTCGTAAGATCGAAAACCCAATAGAATTTTTAGAATAGTTACAGCAAAATTTGAAACTATTTGAAATGTCGCTTATACTTGTCCAATCTGGAGACCACAACATGGGCGCGCTGGACAAGATATATGTTTAATAAGCAATACTACTAAGAAAAAAGTATTTCCATTGTTGCGAATTAAATTGTTATGGTACCTGTACCTAATAAGATCATTTAACCTATACACAGTGGCGTATTTACGATTTTGTTTCGGCGAGGGCTTTGCTAACTTTCGGGGGGGGGGGGACTTTGGAAAAAATGTGAAAATTCTGCAAGATATTTCATATACTTCACTATAGTAAGTAAGATTTCGGGGGGGGGCTTAAGCCCGGAAGCCCCCCTAAATACGCCACTGCCTATACATAAATAATAATTATTTTTGAATTATTTTTACTCATAAATGATCGTATTTAGTTAGTCACATGTTCTATCGCAATTTCGTTGATCGTTCTTTTCTCTTCTGAGATACAGTACACACACAATCAAAGCAAATGTAAAATATTATTCATTAAAGCTACTATTAAGCGAATATATTTACAGTAAAATTATACACAGCAAGTATAAATTCGTAAAACACAGCAAATACAAATTCGAATACTAACTTGTTAATTAATCCGTATTATAATTAGAAAATGAAGTATAAACAAACAAACAAACAAACAAAAAAACCCTTTGAAATCAATGTATACATGATAGTGCGTTCAAAGTATCGATTGATTGTCGCCTCTTATATACACATGCCATCACACTCAGTACAATCCTGATGTTGCCATGAATTTTAGCAACACACGTCAACAGTTTATAAATACAACAAACAACCGTAAAGTAACAAAAAAACATGGAAGATATGTTATAATGTTATAACTAGAGTTAGGATTTTTAGGTGCACGCCTTAAAAGGAAAAACGAGCTTTCAGAAACTACCCAATGTGTAAAATGTTACATTCGGATGGGATTAGAGATCATTTGCTAGTATATTTTCCTCTCTTTTCATCTTTCTTTGCTTCCTTAATCTGCTCCTAATTCTGTTTTTCTCTGCTTTTCATTGGTACTCCCTAAAATTTTATTACAATGATTTTAATTAATAATTGTATTTTATTTTAATTAATTTTGCATAATTCTAAATTTACAATACAAAAATAGAAGCAACGAATCTCTTAGTTACAATTTGTTTATATTACGTATCAATATTATTGGTTCAAACCGAGTTTCTTTCTCTTTCTTTCTTTTGTCTTATTGTAAGGTTATTTATGCCATGTTATTGACATATACATCAATGTTCATAAATTTACAGCTTGACAGTTTTATTTTCAGATATTTTATCTCAAAATAGAAACAGGTTTACATTTAAGAACTTACTGATATGCCTTGTTTCTATTAAGTTGTTTATATTTTTAAAAAAGAGCTTGTCAAAATAATTGTGAGAAACAGGACATGCTTTGCCTTTTTCACCTTATTTTAGCATATTTTCTCTTCTTTTTTTCCTATGAAAACTGCCCTTAAATATCCTAACTCTGTTAAAAGAATCTACGATAGAAGTATTTCAGACTTTACGATTCAGTGGCGGTTCTTCAGGGAAGTCACATACGTAAAAAATACAATTTTATCACTGCAAGCTACGGGAAGAATACTTACCTATTGCCATTTTTCTTGCACATAAGAATTAGATAAGTTTTGTTTAGTAATAATAAACTTGTAACTTTTACTGATGTAACCTTTACTGTAATAAACTTGTAACTTGTAACTTTTACTTGTAACTTTTAGCGTCACTTTTACCTTTCTTTTAAAAACGACCTCTCTTACGATTATAATATTTTGTACCAGGGTTATATGTCAAACTTCTAAACGGATTTTCTCTGTTGAGATTTTTACTGTTATTGCACTAATATATAATAGTGTAATTTGTGCAAAAATAATAATCAGTCCTATACGCTATAACTCACAAATGATCGTTGTCCATTTATTTCTAATTTGTACAACAGTACTGCTCACTTTGCTGAGTCCTTCATTTATTGACGAAAATATATAAATATACTTTCTGTTTGCAAAGACAAAATGAGTTATTTTGGTTTTTAATGAGATCTACATGTACATAAGATAGATACAATTTTAAATTAAGTTTAGCATAAATCTCGTATCTGAAGGTTATTAATACTTACCAAGTATATATTTGATTTGATTTGATTTCAGCTTAGCGCTCCCTTCAGCAGTGAGGCTAAATGAGAAGTGGACCTACAGCTTAACGTGTAATCCAAACTACACGAGCTCCCGCCGGGAATAAAATCTGTCTCTCCCACGCCAAAGGCGCGTACTTCAAGTTTACATAAACGGTTTCATATTTGACATTAATTTTCTTCTTGTTCAATGTAAATAATCAAAACTTCTGCTATTATTTCTCATGCATATAATATTACTACCGGCTACTTGGTTAAATATAGACTGATAAAAGATTTACTTTCAAATTGGTGTAACAGTCTAATTAGCAAAGGAACTTCATGGTTACACTATTTTACTAATGTGTAAAAGAAAATTAAGTTATTAATTTCAATATTTCGAAGCAAGTAATATAGACATTACTAACATCAAATCATTGATTACTTTTGGTAACAAAACCATACAGTGCAAATTTTGAGATAATATTTCAATAATAATAATAATATCAGTATAATATGTCATTGTGATTATTTTAAGACAAAAATCAATGTAAATCATATTTCTCACTAATCACAATTGCCCGGATGGTCTATGCGATTTCGGATACAATCGCCATTGTCAATAAAACAATTGCCTCTATTCGACTTGTACTGCAAAAGAGAGTGTGGTCTACTGTTTGCCGAAATACCCAAATAATATTACAAATATTGATATAGTACTAGAATGTGTGCTAAATGTGTTCAATTTGTAATGGCATGATATTAACTACTCATATACGTACATTTAGCCACATTATTCATTTAGTTACTTTCATAAAAATCCACAATTCTAATAAAACAACTAAAGTGAATATTGCAGAGATTTGTACGCATTATATGATACACCTTCGTGTGTACAATAACCATTTTGATTTTTACTACTTTTATGGTACAGAACTATTGTAGTACACAAATGGAAAGCCAAGTTTTAGGTTAATTGTAACTAGTACTAAAAAATCATAACATGCCCTTTAGTTGAGGTTAAAGGCAAATGCAGTTAACACTTGTTCGCAAGCAAGCTTCGAAGCGTTGGAAAGACGTTTATATTCAAAATGGTTCATGAAACATTAAAAGTGTCAAACCTAAAAATGTATAATCTATAGATTGGGCAATTTCATGTGATTGTGGTCGGCCCTCAATCTCATTGTTAATAATGTTGTTGCGATGTAGAAATGAAACATTAAATATAATTTCCATTAAGGAAGTTTGAGATATCATGAGTTTGAGCACCATACAGGGGCTGAGAGTGGGGCCTGAGCTATCTCTAACTTTGTCTAGTATACTAGACTAGTGTGTTAATAGTGTAATGAAATTTCTCTCTAGTGGGCTGCGGTGGCTCAGTGGTAGAGGATTCATCTCTGGTGCGTGAGGTCCTGGGTTTGATTACAGCTTGCGCCAAGCGAGCTTCGTGATGGACAAACACCGTGCGTGAGGTTTCTCGGGGTTCTTCCTTTTCCTCCCACTTTCTTCATTTCTCATCATCACCGTTTCCTCTGTCCTAACCGGTATAACCGTGTGATGTAAAACTTAAAGATTCAATTTCTCTCTTAATCTTGCAAGAGAACCGTCCTAAAAATGAAATGAAATCTAAGTTTTACGTCCCACGCTTATGCCGGTTAGGCTAAAGGAGACGGTGATGATGAGAAATGAATGAAATGGTGGAATGAAGAAAGTGGGAGGAAACGCGAGAACCCCGAGAAAACCCACGAGCACTGTGTTTGTACACCCACAAAGTCCACACGGCGCGAACTGGGATCGAACCAGGGACCCCAAGCACCGGAGGTGGACGCTCTACCACTGAGCCACCGCGCCTCCATAACCGTCCTAGGTCATGAGGTTGAGAGCATGGGGTAATGTGAATTTTCTCACCCAATTCTTTCACCAACATTCATTTGCCAATCGTCTCCTTTATAGGTAGTAAGGTAAGCTTACCCGTTGCGAAAATGTGTTATCGCCTTCAGGTGCAGAAGACTCCATTTCAACTCCCGAGGAGCTCAACCTTGTTCAGAAACTACGTAAAGCTGTAGGTCCCATGACTCAATATAACTTTAGTCTGAAGAGGAATGCTGAAGTCAAACCACATACAAGTGATAATCGTGTAACTTTAAACTTAATATCTGCTTAGGCTATTTATCTAGTTCTATTTATCCTTATTCGTATGTGTTATATACACTGTTTTCATTTCTACCTGAATTAAGAAAGTAAAAATCTTATGGGTACGAAAAAAAATGTTCTTCTATAGTGTTCTGTCACATCCGTTATAAAATTTATGCATTTGTTATAAGTTGTGCCCTTTCATTTGTTCTTTGATTGATACTGGCTCCAAGAGCTTGTTTAAGACTTCTCCAGAATGTTGGATATTCCTCTTGATCCACAGGCCATTCGAGGCAAGTAACAGTTTCCAATAGGCGTCTTAAATGGCTTGAGAGTTTCGTTCTGTCTAAGCGCTCCAGTTCAATCACTATCAAAAAGTTATCACGATTTTGGAAAAGTCGATGATTAACCATTGTCAGTTCCCATTGGCACCACTGCAAAATTAGAAAAGAGAAATAACACATCAGAAGATTGTTCTTCAACTTGAAACGTACATATATATGTATATGTCTGTATAGTTATTTTTTCCTAATATTTCCAACACCATACCGGTACTCGCTGTGTTTACCAAAATATTCCATTTTCTTTCCGTTATATTGTAGATACTGGGTATGCGAAAGGTATCCTGAGGAAGAAAATCGAAACGTTGGAAGGAGTTATCAGTACCGTAAGACGAGGTTACTTTGCACAAAATATGAAAAGTTTCACAGTCCTCTGTCGGTAAAACCATGAACTGTAAAGAGGAAGTTTCAACTGCCACCGTAAGATAGAACATCTAACTGTATTTTGGCTATATTGTCGGGGTTAACATCCGTTCTAATTACCCGAAGAGTTTGTTGTTGTAGAGGTATGGGAAGCAGTCACTGTAAAGGCCGTCAAAATTTGAAATATATCACCTACAAGAATTTCCGTCGAGGTTAAGTCAGTTTTGTAGAATACTACAGTGTATAATGGGACTTTGATGCAATAGTTGAAATTGAAATGAGAAACGTTTTAAAATCATGAAAATAAAGTAAAACTGGGAGAAGGCGGGAGAAGGCGATACTTTGCACGGTCCAAAATATCGCTTACATAGGAAATTATTACTACTGGAATTCCTGCATTCTAAATTTAGGTAAATTTCCTATTTAGGTAGATGCCACAATGAATTTCTTGTTTGAAAATAAATTATGAATAGTGGCAGATCAAGAAAAATAGTTTGAGAGGGGCTTCACTCACAAGGCTTCGTTTTTATAGAAACCACTACACTTTTGGGGCGGGGCTTGAAGTTTTTACGCATAGGAATGACTAAAATTATTTTTTTAAAAATAATAAATCCTGCAATTTGGTGAGCTTCAGCCTGAAAGTCCCAAACCCCGTAAATCTTCCACTAATTATGGTTGGGATGATATTCTTAGACATAAGGAATAACCCAGGCGAATCAGTTCACGGGGATTTCTTTCTCTGTTCCTGAGTTGGCATTTTTGTGAGACATATGCTAAACTATTAGAATGTGGTTCCTGTGCCGATACCAGAAAATATATAATTTTCTTTACAAACATTGGTAATTCATACTAAGTATCAATACCGGCACCCTCATTGTAATATCAATATTCGTAGACTGCATGCAGTTTTGTGTAGAAGGTGAAATGTACAAATACTAAAGGGAAACATTGCACAGAAACATTATGTTTGTATGTTGAACATACTTTTTTATGTTGTGCAGAGTAACCCTACTTATGGGGTTACTTTGCATCAAAGTTTATATTTCAATAACTATGGCCATACTGAATGTTTACTAATGAATTTGTACCGATGTTTTCCTTATATATCTAGCGATTATGTTTAAAATACAGTGTTCTAAATCATTACATTTGTAAGTTACATGCGATTTTCTTTAAAATCTCTTAAACTATGTGCAAAGTCTTACGGTACACGATTAACATCTGGGCATATCATGGACCGAAAGGAAAAGGAATGAAGACGTACTAAAGGAAGTTAATGAAAAACGACATATCATGAAGATAATAGGGAAAAGAAGAAAGAACATGCTCCGCCATCTTATTCGGCATTCCGATTGGATCACTATGCTGATAGAGGGAAAGGCAGAAGGAAAACCATATCTAAATATCTAAAAGATAGAATATCTAAATGCAGTTACGAAGAAGATGCCTTATCAAAGTATAAAACAGCTCTCCCAAGCGAGAGAAAAGTTTTAAATTTTCAATGTTGCCCACCAACCTATGGTTGAAGTGAACAAGAAGACGATGTTTGAAAGACGACAAGATTGCGAACTAATTATGTTGTTTCCAAATGACGTCAGACATATAAATGTGTTGCCAGAGGTACTGCTTTTACGTGAAATTTCTTGCATGCGCATAAGTTTTCCAAGAAAACAAAGAGGATTATTTGAAGCTAAACAAATTTGTATGGGAGCAGTCATGTACATGCTTTTAAGTAATTTTTGAATGAATACGTAAAACTATTTAACATACAATCACACATTGAACAATTCAGATGGCTAGTAACTTAATTGTCCTGTATGAAAAAATAACTTTAAACATTAAAATATGTTTCTAGAAGTATTAACATTAACCGTCTGCAGTATATTTTTTTCTTCTCTACAGTATTGGACCAAATTACTTTGTGTGACAATGTTTCTGGTGTGGTATTTCTGTTTTTCACTTTAAATCAGAACAATCATTCCAACACTCATATACAAGAACAACAGCAACAAAGACAATACAAGAAATACGGTATGTCTTCTAAGTTTTATTGCTCTTATATTCTGATAACCTTTGTATAGTAATGCAGAAAGCCACTTATTTCTCCCCTCCCAACATCGTTTCATCGAATAACCACAACAGGTAAACACCACAACAAAGACTTTACAAAACAAATGAAATAATTAAATAGATACGTAGTAAATTCTACAATATTGTACAAACAGAGAATGGGGATTTTATAAACTTATCTGCATGTATAGTAGGACTTATACAGAATATACATTCATAATTGTATTTGACGTGTCTGGTGTTAAGAAAAAAAAAAGGGAGGTCTCATGAGTCTGTCATTGATGTTATGATAGAAATGCACGTGCTAAAACCATGTTAAACTGAGAAATACGGCTACAATTTTTGGAAATGTTTCGAGACCTGAAGCTATTCCAAGAGAATGTGGCACATAAATGAAGATACAGAGTGTCTCAGTATATTATAAAAGTTTGAAACTTTCAATTTCAAAAACTCCCTTTTCGCTATACCGTATGATGATCGATGTTAAACCAGAATTGGTTGATTTCTACCACTTTCGGTTTGAATAGGGAGTTAAGGAAGGATATGGAATCCACTGAATCCACATGAAAACAGTTTCTCCTTATCTCTTACCATTTTTTGTTCTATGAAGAATAATATTAAAACCAGAAGTGCTAGTAGATTTCTATCCCTTTCAGTTTGAGTAGTGAGATAAGAGTAGGGATAGAACCTACTTTTGGAGCGCTGAATCAATTTCGAAAACCCGCTTCTCCCTAGCTGTTACCGTATGATGATCAACGTTAAAACCGGAGTTGGTTAATTTCTACCACTTCCGGTTTGAATATCGAGTTAAGGAGGGAGATGAAATCTATTCTTTAGACACTGAATCCATATAAAAATAACTTTCTTGCTATCTCTTACAGTTTGTGTTCTATGGAGATCAATATTTTTTTTTAAAAAAGCGAAATAAAAACAAGTTTCAACCACTTCCGGTTTTAGTAGACAGATAAGAGTGAAGATATTTCCTATTCTTCAGACTCTGACCGTTTTCGCTCTAATATCTGCCGACAGATGTACACAGCTGACAAGTAAAACTTCCCATATTTATGCATAGTATAGTGCGGGAGTCTTAAAGAAAAAAGGGGGAACACTAAAATTGCAGTCTCTAGCTCCAATTCGTAGCCGTTATTGCTGTACTTTTACACTAATGCAACCTTCGTGACAATTCAATAAACTATTTTAAGTCTGTACTTTGCTGTCCAAACAGCAGTTATTCACCTGGATTTTCTGTAATCAAATTTATCTAAAAAAGAAAGAAAGTAAGACCTAAAACTCACCCCACTAGCTAGAAAATTATTGCTGAGCACAAGAATCACTCTTCTGCTCTTATCAATACAATTAATAGCATTTTGAATTATGTAAGTGCCCAGAGCAAAATTCCTGTAATGAAGACATAGTTGATACTGTTCAGGACCTTTTTCCAATTTTGGCATCAGCTCTTGTATCACCCACTCTTGATCTCTGCCACTGGAAGAGATTTTTTTAAAAAAATATGATAGTATGAAAGAACATAATATTGAAACAAAACACAAGAAATTAATTTATCTTCGTAACTGTACCTATTAATAACAATTACATTATTTATACATTTCTAGAGTTCTAGAATCGTTAATGGAAGTCAATAGGAATTCATTCTGATTCTTTTATCATCAACCATCATTTTCATCAATCTTCACATAAAAATGACTATATTATAAAACATTTATTTATAACAAAACTCGTTGATATGGCTAACTGTGACATAGGTTTGCACCTGATGATATAAAACCTTAATTGACGTTGGATTTAACAGAGAAAGGAATATCTAACACGTTACATTGATGCATAATTTCGCATTTTTTCACTGTGTCAAAAGTTTTGATGCCCACTTAAGATAACAAAAAAACTCAATAATATATTCTTCATTGTCTATGATTGTGTGCTACTGCTGGAGCAGTTTTTGATTTCATACCTGAAGAAAAGCTAACCTGGAGTTAAGAAAGGTCAGTTTGAAGCGTGTAATTGTTAACAAAGCAATTCGCTTAAATACAGAGCAGTGGCGGATCCAAGGGGAGGCGATCGGGGCGATCCGTCCCAGAAGAGGAAACTTTTTTATTTTATATATAAATAAAACCCATCCCAGAGTTTGAAGCTCTTAAAAGTAGCTCTAAGTAGCAGTATTACAACCCACCGCCCCCGCCCAAGAAGTCCGTCCTGGATACGCCCCTGATACAGAGTGGCCCAAAAGTAAGTATACACCCCTGGAATGATCAAGTATAGAATTCTAGTTTATAGGTTTATTTGCTTCGGCTTTTCCGAGCTTAAGATGTGAATAAAAAGACATTAAGAACAAATAATAAAGAAACTAAGTTTACCTGATGGATAACAATAAGAAATGATATAAAATGCAGTACGGTACTCTATTCCTACTTTTGGGCCATCCTGTATTATTGGACAGAGAGCAGAAAAATGGCACAATATAAGGGAAGTAAGAGGGATAAGGAAATAACCTTCTAACTATGCTCTCGAAATAGTATCTTCTGTCATATTAGCATAATGTGTGTGTATGCATTATTGTATTGTACTGCAAATGCACTAGATGCAATCTTTCTGGTCGAAATGCGTCGAAGTTATTGACGATGAGTGTCAGCACTGGTAGCAGCTCCTGAGCAAAGTCACTCAATAAAGTTACAATTTTATCAATATATTTTAAGAGAAGAAAACTTATCTAAGTTGTAACGACAAAATTTGTAATTTTCACTAGAAGAAAACCTATCTAAGTTGTAGCGACAAAACTGTAATTTCCACTAATGTGGTTCCCCTCAAGAACCGCCACTGGACAGTAGTGATGCTAATATTCCAGTAAAGCGATTTGTAATACATAAAGCCTTTTTTTTTGTTCCAGCAGAAATATAACATTATCTTCTGTGGATAGATACTAACTTCTGTAACTTCCGGAATTATAATATTTTTAACTTAACATTTATTTATTTATTTATTTATAGCGACATATGGGCACAATATCTCAAAAGTGGTTAAAAATCGTTACTGGCACTAATGATTGATGTTGTTCACAAGCTAACCGAAAACAAGCAAGCAAAGAAACACAAATGGCCACCTGCTAATTTTTGTTGTTTTGCGTTCGGTATCTATACCCCATGTTTGAACCTTGCCCATTGAATGCAAATCTCACATGATGGTTGACTGTTCTCATTTCATCTTCACATTTGTCAGTTCTCAGATTGACTAACGGATAATTGAAGTTCTTCGAACCGCCTTCGCTACTTCGCTCATCAGTTAAATTTCAAACAAAAGTTAGAATTGCCCTGCCACCCTCAACCCTACACACATATTCTTAATAACTGTTCCTTAACCAACAAAATAGAATTGGCCTTCATTCAAATCCACAAAATTCAAGGTATGCACACCAAATGACGAAAGTGAATGATAACCAAACTACTAATATCCGTAGTGTTGCCATGTCAAAATCAAACGCTATGAACCAATGCATAAACTCAATGTGTTAAGAGCCTGTCTTACTAAAAATAATACAAAATTTACCATTTTCCTTTTGATTGTTTATTCATAAGTGAAAGGAGATAATGAAATGCAACTTACCACAATCATAGATAATGCAACTTACCATATGTAATCATAAATACATACAACAGAAAATATGAACCTGGAGAATTTTCAGTGTTGCCATCCATAGAAATTATAGTGTTGCCAGAATAATAATTCCCCCAAAATCTAAGTTAAGGCAGCGACTAGAGGAACGAACTCAACTGTATTTGGTTACGTATCATATTGTTTTGGTATTCTATGAACTACTTTTTAAATAATAGTTGTATTTAGTTTGTAATAAACAAAACAGTTTTAACATACAGTCAGTGGCGTATTTACAATTTTGTTTCGGGGAGGGCTTTGCTAACTTTCGGGGGGGGGGGACTTTGCCTGAAAATGTGAAAATTCTGCAAGATATTTTATATACTTTACTATAGTAAGTAAGATTTCGGAGGGGGGCTTAAGCTCGGAAGCACCCCTAAATACGCCACTGCATACAGTTATAAAATTAAATAATAATGTTATTTAAAAAGTAGTTCACAGGATTCCAAAACAACGTGGTGAGTTGCATTTCATTGTTTCTTTTCACTTATGAATAAACAATCAAAAGAAAAATGGTAAATTTTGTATTATTTTTTAGTAAAATAGGCAGTAAAAATACTTTTCTGATTTGTTTAGATGGTTGGATGGTGGGTTTTGATGGTTTTCTGATTTTAGACTTAACGCCCCTCTATACAATTGAAGATATGTAAGATATGGACCTAAAGCTAAAAGTAGAATATGAACTATATAAGCTCTCACCAGGCATGTGTGTTAAGCACACAGTCACGAAAGAGCACTTTGTTCCATTTAAACTTATTAACTGTTTATTATTTACAAATTTTGAAAACCCATTTTATATAGAGTTCCTAATTCAAGAACATAAAAGGGACTCCGAAAACTGAACCGAACGAGATACAAATACTGTTTTTGTAGAAAATATACCTCTTATACCCTTATATGTTATTAATACCAGAGCAATAATATAAAAAGTGCTGTTATATGGTTCTAACTGAAAGCAAAATAGATTTTACTCCAACATATTCTGTAAATCGACATGCAATAGATAGCGTATAATCTATTAAAGACCTAAGACTCTGGTAATGTGCAGTATGCTACCAATAATTCTCATAAGTAATTAGTATTTACAATAAGGAATTTGTTGAACCTAAATAATGCATACGTCCTGAGATTGTTTTCTAATAACATTGTCAGATCAAGATTATAGTATGGGTCGATTATTTAGTCGTTTGCCAACAAATCGCTTATTGGGAGAATAGAACAAGTTCTGGAAAAAATACTCTCCGCTTTTTATATTTTAAAAACATTTCCTGTATTTGCACTTCTGAACAGAATTTCTTATAAAAGGTTACGGGAAGAGTTCAAATATAACAGTTCATTGGAGAAACGAGTTGGGTGGCTGACCAATGTTTTTATATACATTGCTTATATAAATAACATGATTTACTTAAGGAAACTATGTATAATATAAAAAAAATAGGTTTAGTTTATGATCCCACGACACTTTTGGATTCTTCAAAATTTAAAAACGAGCATTTCAAGAATTCGCCTGTAACAAGCATGTGTTCAACCAACAATAATTTTTTTTATGTCAACGCAAGTATCTAGACTTCAGATATCCGCTTGACAAATATTTACAATTACTTAAGCGAGCTTGTAGAGTTTATACAAATGCCTTGCAATACTCCAAGCTACTTACTCCTTACTACATTTTATGTGCCTTTTAATTTGTGTAGATTTAATATTCATTTTCTTACTTCATCTTCTGAATCTGTACGCTTTTAGTTTTGTATCTTCGATTATAATTCTATGTATATCATATACAACTTGTTGAGATGCAGAAATCACTCTTTCAGTGGAGTGATCTTTCTGTGTTGAAGGTAGAGTGAAATAAATAAACAAATACCATATCTTTAAATGATTTTAAAAAATCGTAAATTGCTGTTAATTATTTGGGAAAAGAAAGAACTACTTTTAAAAAGCAAATGTGGAATTTCTAATCAACTATACCCAGTGGTGCTATTCAGCCGGTTCGCTAGAACCACTTGTTATAATATTTCGAGTTCGCAGAACCGTTTGTTCAGAGTTCCTACTGATCTGCCAGAAATCTATTTCCCTGACTTCTCCCTGACCTTTGGCAGAAATTCCCTGACTTTCATGACAGGTATCGGATGACGTTGGCATATAAATAAGGAATAAATAACGCTGAATATTTATATATTAAAACATTTACTCCATAAAAACAAATAGTAATCAGTTGCTCATACATACATTCCACTTACCCCCCATAAAAATCTGAACAATGTTCCATACGATAGTTGACTAAGCTGAAATTGATGTACAATTAATGTTAGAAAAAATATATTTTATAAAATTTCCCTGACTTTCACTGATTTCCAGTCTTTTTTCTTGATCTTCCGTATCCTGCACAATTTTCCGTGACTTCTCCCACCAGTAGGATCTCTGTTGTTATAATCAGACATAACAGTGTATTTTACCCAGTTATACCCAGGAACATAAATTATAATTTAACTATCTTTGTTTTTAGAATTTTTTACAACTATAGGATTAAACATATGATCTCTCACAACAAGATATAAGCGTTTATTTCTTAATCTCAAATGCTCAAATATCAAGAATGAGAACTGGGATCACATGAGTGTAGTGGTGAGGATTATTTATATTTGAAACGGGTGCATACCATTGTCAATCATTGTTGATTCATTGCTGGATTAAGGTCTTTCCAATGCTTTTTGACAACCATCTATCTTGGATAACTCGTTTCCAAGATATTCGCAATGCTACCGAATTTTGTCACACCACCTTGTATTATTAGGATGCTGTGTTAAGTTTTTACTTGTCACTTGTGGTATTCAGTAAAAACTTTGCTTTTGTCTACTTTCTGTGTTTTGCTTCCTAAGAAAGTTATACCTACTTATCTACCTATCCATATTCATCTACTATCTCTCTGTATATATGCAATATATATAAAACTGGTTGTTAAAAAATAGAATAACACCGCTGACTATACTCGTCTTTAGTGGAAGGTCTTTAGATACAGAGCGAACTACTTACCTTGAAACGCCTATTAAAATAATACATTAAAAACGATGTAGTCTACAATGCAAATATCGATAGGGAACATTGTTTGACAATCTGCAACACCACCAAATGAACATGTTGGAAACCCAACGTAAAGTTCTTTTTTTTTTCTTTTTTTTTTTTTTTTTTACATGGGACCATGTAAATTGATTACAAACTCGCATTTTAAATTTACATGTTCAATGAAAACTTACAATATCATGTCTATTATCGATTGTTACAAACTAAAGACGCTTCGGTATCACAAATCAAAAATTTTGGAAGACTCTACAACTGTCATACCACAAGTGATTCGGACGGGGCAATGTACGTCGAACGCATCCTAGAGTCGAATACTATAATCATATTATGTATTTCGAATAATACGAAACAAAAAGTGATAGAAAATTTAACTTCTTAAAAAAACTTGTGTTAAGAAATGTATACATAGGAATTACAATAAAATTGTGTAGATGATTTTCAATAGGTGTCTACATCATAATGCCGTTTAATACCTTAAACCGTTTCGAAGATCTGAAAAACATTGGTACTGGTTAAAATCGGTATTTGATGGAAAATTTTAAAATGACTGTTTTCTTTTTTGCTTCAATAACTTTACAAACAATAGTTTTCGAAAATGAAATCATTTAGTTTAACGTCCCATGAATATGTCCTTTAGGCTAACGAGATGACGATTAACGGCAAGTAAATGATAACGGAAGAATTGTTGAAACGAAAATGTTAGAGGTAACGGGAGTATCACGAGAAAACTCACGGACGCGATGTTGTCCACCACAAACTTGTTTGGCTGAGGGATCGAACCAGGAACCCCACGCACCAGAGAAAAGGGGTCTATCACTGACCCACCGTGCCTCCCACCTTCACAATAGTTTTTTGGTAGCTGTAATTACAAGTTTTCGCATTAACAAAGTTTTAAGCAGCGTCGAAACTTAACTGATGTCTATCATATCTTTGAAACGGTTTGAGTCATCAAATCGTTGTAAACGACATTATGATCTTTCCGTCTATTAAAAACCATATACGTGATTGAATGTGATACTTACCTCAGTTCTTTTTATCGAACTTAAATCTTTTGTCAAAAGCCAAGTTTTCAATTCCTTCTATTATTTATGTTTGAAATACCTGATATCATGAACATAGTATTTGACACTACGGTACTTTATAGTCCCATCCTTCTTACTTGCGTTATTACTGAAGTAGCCAGATTTTAGGGTTTCTCCGAAAGTTTTACGTTTTCGTGGCATATTTTATGCTATGCGTTATTTCCCCCGTAAAATGATGTTCCGTTTTTTAAATATATAAAAGAAATGATAGTCCTGGACATTTTAAAGATGTTTTTACAATTAGTTCGAAAAAGTATTTAGAGGAACTAATTTTTCATACACTGTTAACAACACAACACAACGGGTAACTTAGTATTCACAAAGAAAGTGCAACATTTTGCATTTGACTCCTATCAGCACCCCAACCTTATATTTAAGAATAATTTGTATTTAGAATCTTAGCCTACGTCTGTGAACCCTGTCTCGATCGTAATATCGCGAAATAATAGAAGCAGAACTCCAAGTGGTTGTGAATTTTGATCAGCCTTAATTAAAATAGGATTAGAAGGCAACACGGCTTTGTGTAATATACTTGGTAAGTTGGATTTGAGTTTAGCGTCCCTTTCAGTACCAAGGCAACATGGGACGAGAATCTACAGTTTGGCGTGAGATCCGAACCACTTGAGCTACCATCAGGAATTGTAATATACTTTTTTGTGTTGTATTTGTTTTTTAACGTCTCTTTCAGCAGCGAGGCTATATGAGCGAATTATGAAAATTCTGAATATCACAAATTTTCCGTTTCCTTCACTTCTAATAATCGTAATATCTTTCTTTCTTCTCTCTGATAAGTCTGGCAACACTAGTCATTACTGATATAGAGGTCTCCAAAAATTTGGATGTTTGTAATAGTGTAACGTCCTTAGTTTGCAACAATCAATAATAAACGTGGTGTAATACGTCGCGTAAGAATCTCACGTAGTCCCATTGGAAAAAGTAGAGCTTTATGTTAGACTCTAGCGATATTTTAGATTATGTCAAAGGATTTCTTCCTTTCGATATTTGTATCGTACAAAATTTGAATGAGTTTTATCAACTAGTTTAAAAGTTACAGGGGCACTTCAAGATAAATAGTGTATTTATCTACGTATTTACGGATCTAACATAAATAGAACGATGCATTCTTTTAGTTCTGGATGTCACTTTTAATTACCCTAATAAAGAGAAGGTTTTGTGCCTACAATTTTGAAACAAAGTGAGGTGATAATAAAGTGATCCTTACCTGTACGAGACGAATGCATCATACACATCGTCTTCTGTGCTCTGGTTTTGTCTTCGTTTGGCCCTGAGTAAATGGACAACGTATCTAGCCTCAAATCTATATACATAAAGGACAATAATGGAAATCAGCAAAACAGACAGTATAACTCCACCAGAAACACCAGCAATCAGGAAATAATTGATTACTTTTGGAACACAAACTTCATTGTAAAAGTTCACTTGTTTCACGGGAACACCTTTCAGTTCAGATGGAACAGCACAGGTTAATGGTTTATTTCTTTCAAGATTCCAAACAGTTATGTTTGTTGTCGACAACCATGACTGAAAGTCTGGCATTTCACAGTTTTTACAATCCAAAGGATTTCCTCCTAGGTCCACAGCTTGAAGTTTGTTCAAATCTTTCCCCATTACAGCGCCAACGTTTTCAATTATATTGTACGACAAGTTCGCTACAAGGATCCTGCTGTCTTGTTTCACAAAGGAGCTTTTAGTGGTCCAGTTTATAATGTTGTTGTAAGAAAGATTCAGGAATTTCACTTCGCCTGATGACAAGATATCACTTGGAGAAGACAAAAAATTTGAGGACATATCTAACGTATCTGCTGATTTAATGATTAATTTCTGTCCGTTGTTAAAACGATTTTGGGCAACAAATAGCTTAATTCCAGGCTGCAAAGTTGCAAAAGTTTCTGGATGAAGTAGTCTTAAGAGATTTCCCGATATGTCCAACACAGTGAGGTTAGGAAACTTAGCAAAAGCGTCTTTGTCTATATTTGACAGTTGACAATGACTAAGATTCAAGTGACGCAACGAAGGCATATTAGGAAGGGATATTGCATTGATTGGTAAATGACTTAAATCAAGTATTTCCATTCTAGTAAATTTCGCAAATTGACTTCCGTTGAGAGTAAAAGTGGCATCAATGTTACCCGAGAAGCTAAACTCTCGTAGATTTTTCAATTTTTCAAGACCTTCAGGAAGTTGCGCGAAGTTATTCTTCGAAAGATGAAGACTTGTAATATTCGAAATCCTTTCAAAATTACCTGAAACCAAGAAAAGGATTTTTTTTTTAAAAAAAAACATGTTATTTATGCAATTATTAAGTACTTAAATATTGTTATTATTAACACGTTGATTCACAAATGGTCGAGATTTTCTATAGTTAAAATAGATCTAATATTTGTAGTAACTAGCAGAAAAACAGAACCTAAAATCCCACAATAGTGCCCCATGAACAGCTGACATTTAGGTTTAATTCATCTATAGACAAACAGTCCCCACAATACACGTATCATTATCCTCACAAATCTAACTTCAATAAATCCACCTAACATACCACAAATTATTCAATTTTCTACACCAAAGAATCTATCCGACATTAACTTACATTACCTCAATTGTCTGTTTGCACAGGTTAACCATCGCAAATACGAACACTACTAATTAAGTGCTCAAAAATCACCTTTTACTCAATATACAGGAATTATCATCAATGAATTTCCGAGAAAATTGTACATGAATGTGATGTATCGCTTGCATCTATTCCCATTTGAAAAACCAAAAGTTGAATCCAATATGGCGGCCGGGATGGATAACATACGTCAGAGAAGCAGTACTTGATCCAATTTGTTTTGCATATGCCCATATTCATGTCCAGTTACATCTCAAGAAACTAAAACCAATTTTGCGTCTCATCGGATCGTTATAGTAGTGTATGATTGAATTCCGGATATATGAAGGCCCATAAATATGAAAATTACCGGTATAGGCCACTAAAATCAGTACAATACACATTAGGCCGCGGAGAACTTTGCATTTGAACCAATTTTACACGAATCCCGAGGGGACACTTCGCAAATGTACCTTGTTAGATATACTCATTTCAGGTAAGTAAATAGAAACAAATAAAAAGGAAGAAAAATGTAGGCTTTGAAAATAAGACGTAGACAAATCTACCAGTGTTCAGAAGGTGCTGTCTACAATGCACTGAGCAGAGTGGGTCGGAGGTCAGAGTGGGTAATGGTGGATCGGTGGGTCAAAGTGGGTGGTGGGTCGCAGTGGGTCACGTCCTGTTGATCCACGACCCACTCACAAATCTTGACCCACGACTCAATCCATCTCTGCAGGTAACGTAATGTAAGAATAAAAATCTTAGGTAAAATAAAAGTAAAGACCTCTCCGTAATTAGACAGTTTCGCTAATTTGGCACTTTTTGTCTGTGCAAGAAATGACTAGGTTAGCAAGAGTATAATATGTAATTATATAGAGCAACGCACAACTTACGTCAATTCCGAGTTTCATAATAACTCTAGAAAATTACAACTACTAGCGTGTATGAACATGTTTGCGACTTTGATATCTATTGCAATATGCAACGACATACGTAGGATTAATATATATTTTTCGGTGTAAAATATTTAAAATAACATCTATACATAACATATATTTTTCATATTTTTAAGTTTATATCCAAGTACATACTGCCACATTATGTTCCATTTATAAAATAATACTGTGTAAAAATAATATAGGTATGTATAAACATACATAATAAATATTGCAATTAAGCAATTGTAAATTCGAATTACATAAAGGTTTACGGATCACATTACTTACGTAAGTTGGATGTTACCGTAGTTATTTGATTGTATGAA
The DNA here is from genome assembly GCF_964235325.1 of Thermobia domestica. Taxonomy (NCBI): domain Eukaryota; kingdom Metazoa; phylum Arthropoda; class Insecta; order Zygentoma; family Lepismatidae; genus Thermobia; species Thermobia domestica. The sequence continues at coordinate 119,854,858 of NC_137469.1, read as the reverse complement.
AGTTGGGTGACGGGAATTAGAATAAAAATAATCGATGAAAGTTGGGTGACGGGAATTAGAATAAAAATAATTAGGTGACAGAAAATATTGCGAAAAATTAGGCGTCAGAAAATTAGGTGACATAAAATGTATCGAAAAACTTGGCGACGGAAAAGTAGATGACGCACAGCAATGAATTGCTGAACATTTGATGACAGACTATATCAAGACACCCGGTAACCAAATTTAATATTCGAGTCCATCCCTAAAACCGTGGAGAAATTTAAAAGAAAACAATTAAAATGAGTCAATTTATTCTCTAACAAAATAGCAAATAAGGGCAGGTACACCAATTTCTTTTTATTATTACCATACGAATATAAATAAGTTAACCTTATCTACATTTTTCTACATTTTAAATAAATACATTGCAACTAAGGTAGCCTTCATACTAGGATCCTGTGAGCCGCTAGCGTGAGCTACAGCTGCTAGCTTTATGTTGTCTTAAATGTACGCCTTCACACACGCGCTTTGGTGCAAGTGAGCCGCGGCTCTGAGCTACTATGAAGATCACCACGCCAGTAGCTGGCTCGAGAGGGCTGCTGGCGGGGAAGAAAATGAAATGCAATCTTATCAGAGCCCTTCACATGTGAACGTGAACTCAGTTGGAATAGAAAAATGTGTACATATATTATTTGATGTTGAAAATTTTATCATTTTGGTGTTACTCTAATGAAATGCACACTTTATACTATTATACAATTCGTCAAACGAAGATACATCCTGAAGTGATTCAAAAATTTTCTTTCATCTTCTCTCAGTTTAGGAAACAGACTGTAAAATGAACATTCTTTCAGTCTTCATCGATTTACATGTATAGGATGAATCCATATTGTTGTATATCTTCTTTTCCTTTTTCTTACAATTTATCGCCAAGATTAAAGCTGAAGTTTCTTCTGACTCTAGCATGGCTGACATTTTGGTACGCGTATCACGATCTTTTGAACGGCTCAGAAGTATTCAATGGCTTTATACTGCAGGTTCATATGAGCGGCTCACAAGATCCTAGTGTGAAGGCAGCCTAACTAAAAACGAGCAAATACAGTACGTATACACAGTTTCTTCTCCCTCTCTCTCTCTCTCTCTCTCTCTCGCTCACACACACACATACACATTCCCACGTCGATGCTTGTATCGCAAGTAGTCAAACCCGATGACCCCGATACAACATAACATTGTCATATACATAGACAGTATGAGGTTATGAATTTAATTCTAATGGACACGTTTTTCTTCTATTTTTCTCTTCTCACTAAATCGATTATTTTCTTTGTTGTGTATGTCAAAAGATTACACTGAAAGATAACTATAAAGTCTACCACAGTATAAAGAGTAAGAATCACATAAAAGAAAAGCTACATTTTTTTTAATGAGAGTTCGTCAAAACTTAATCGAGCGAGTATGTACAACTTGTCGTGCAGAATATAAGATATACCGCTGAGACCAAACGGCGTTATGTTAAATCATTTTGTGCAATCTGTATTGAAAACACTGTACTACTTTTCAATATGAGAAGAATAAACGCGAAATTATACTTGAAATAGTCAAAACATGGTGCCTGGATTAAGAAATGTCATACTGGAATCAAACAGGTGTATATTTGAGCTAACTTAGTGAAAATCATTAATACACTTTAAAATTGAGATTATGTATTTCGGCTGCCTTCGGGTTATCGGGTATATTCGGGTCATTCCAGATCTAAGAACTGAGATCTACATCCGTACAAAAGTGATGACTGAACTGACTCGTGTCTCAACTGACAAATTCACTCACTCAATCATTACCTGGATGAATGTAATCCAATAGACAATTGGACAAATCAAGCGATTCCAGCTCTGGTAATTGAGGGAAGACCATATCCAGTTTATACCACTTATTATTCTGGAGCTCTAGATGTCTAATTTTGGTGTCTTTTATCAAAGGAATAACAGTTACTGGAGCAAGGCGACCAGTAAATATCAGCGTCAACCGCAGCAGATTAACATATCCTTTTAACATTTCGAAATAGAGCTTCTTCATCGCATCGAACAGATCTCCATAGTGTAAACCAGGTATGATTATTGCATCGGCCACATGCACTCTTTGGATGCAAGAGCTGTCGCGTCTGAAAAATAATAATAATAATAATAATAAAAAACTCTATGAGAAAAATATTACAGAATTTATTCAAAGTATTTTAATCCTAGTTTTGATCGCTCTGAACCATACCCATCCAAGAGATCATGAGAGAAATGACTTCAAAACGCTTGGATAAATCTTTTAATTGAGCTTTTTATACTAATTTGATGAGCCTGAATCCAATGGAAATATTTCAAAATATACTCGGTTATGGGGTTGCGAAAAAAGTGATCTCAAAGCTGTGATGCAATATCCCAATTTTGAAGTCGTTTTTCTCGTGAGCCCAAGGATGAATATGTTTTAATATAGTATAGTTTCATTGGATTCAGCACCCTCAAATTAGTGTTTATAAATAAACCTAATTAGAATATATCCATGCGTTAACACTTTTACCAGTAGTATAAGCGTTAGTTCTTCTAATGATCCCTACTGGCAATCGAATTCAGGACTCCATGCATGGAAGGATCGCACACTAATTAGTATCGTGCGGTTAAGTAATGTTGCCGTTTGACAGTTGGAAAGAACACATGGTCTTTGGAGACACAGTAACCAAAGCCTCAGCAACATAAGTAGCTGCTTCTCTGGCTACAAATTTAAATTGTTTAACAAATCATAATTGTGTCACCCTCAAAAAAATGTTTCTGCACTTTCGCATTGTCCAGTTCACTTGCTCCCGACTAGTCATAGCCATGGAAAAGAAAACACGTGAAACGTGACTGAAAACAATGAAATCAAAATTAGAAATGTGTGTATACTTTTCACTCGTGTCAAAGCTCGGAAAAGACTGACGTGAAAATTAACTTTTGAAAAAAAAGTACAGGTGCACTTTTAGTTTACTTCAATTAATTCCAACTAGTCAAAAGTACTTTCAACTAGTAAAAACTGTGAACAATTTAAAACATATTAACTATTTCAGTAATTTCTAGTTTTTCCTAAAACGTATCAGTTAATTCTATTACTACCTACTACCTAGTTAATACGTATTACAGCAGGGAAAACAAGAGATGGTCTCTGAAGTTTCTTACCGCATGCGGAGGGGAAATGCAGCCCCTACTTTGGTGCTAACACCATTAATTAAACTGCCACTATCGATGTACTGAAAATAGCCTCGATAGGTGAATAGTTGCAACACTGCTGCTAGCTGTCAGATACCTTCTCTTGCTGGCTCCTCTATAGTATTAACGAAGGAGCTCTTATAAAATTAGTTCTAACTAGGTAATTTGGTAATAACTCTTAGATGGTATGTCTATATTATCCCTCTGAATAGTGTCTCGGTCTCTCAGACTGCTAATGATATTTTCTTTATTTATATAGCTTAGTAGCCCTAACAGTTTTCGGATGTGATCTTAAATTTTTCTTTGAAGAAAACAATTTTAAGTTATTAATCATATATACAGTATATATTATATATATATATATATATATATATATATATATATATATATATATATATATATATATATCGGGTGTTCTAAAAATGACGCCCACGGACAACAGAACACTATTCTACAAGTCAAAATAAACAATATATATACAGGGCCGGATTTAGGGGGGTGCACCAGAGCACGTGCACCCTCTCCCTCCGTTCTGAATATACACTATCTAAAGTGAGAAACTGGCAGTGGAAATAGCAATACTTTCCTAAAATTTCATGTCATGTTTCCGTTTCGGGCTTAAAAGAAAGCGGTTTTGCTAAACACAATAGTCAGTTCCTCATACACATCACAGATGCTTAAAGGCTTTAAAAAAAAAAAAAAAGATTCAAATATACTGATAGTTATTGGTGCACCCCCCTCAGAAAATCCTAGATCCGGTCCTGTATATATATATATATATATATATATATATATATATATATATATATATATATATATATATATATATATATATATTTGTATACCTCTCGGGTCCTCGTCTGAGACGCAAATTGCACTATGTGGCAACGTCGCAGATAAAGATTAATGGATTAGATTAGCAACCCATCAAATAATTACATCGATTCTTGCCAGATGACAGTTAAAGTCAATAGACGTTGACACTAGCACCACTTAACAACTGATGTAACCGTTTGATGGATTTGTAGAGCACTGCGATGTTGCCACATAGTGAAATTTTAGTTCCCTATAGTGGCTGAAGGAGGCCCTGCAGCACATTTCATCATATAGTATTTTCGCTTTATTTTGACCTGGAGAACGGTGCTCTGTAGTTCTTGAGCGCCATTTTTAGAACACCCAAAATATATATACAGGGTGGTAGGTAACTCCACCGACAAACTTTGGGAGGCGATTCCTTATACGAAATGAAAGAAAAAAGTTCTAATAAACATGGGCCGAAAAATGCCTCCTTTCAGAGTTATGATCCATTGAAAATTCGAAAAATCATTTTTCAAAACTCCCTAACTTAGAAATTATAGGACCTATCCTAAGCGGTTTAAGGAATTACACAGGAACTAGTATGTTTTCTATCTAAATATCCATGTTTTACCATCCTCCGTTATCGGTGAAAGGAACTGTAAAAAGGAAGTTGAAGTATAAGAATACTCATTTAAGTACTAGTAGTGCGTTCGTTTCGCTGGTATCGGTGAATTCTGAAACATCGATATTTAGATAGAACGTATATCAGTTCCTGTGTAATTCCTTAAATCGCTTGGGATAGGTCCTATAGTTTCTAAGTTAGGGAGTTTTGAAAAATGATTTTTCGAATTTTCAATGGATCATAACTCTGAAAGGAGGCATTTTTCGGCCCATGTTTATTAGAACTTTTTTCTTTCATTTCGTATAAGGAATCGCCTCCCAAAGTTTGTCGGTGGAGTTACTTACCACCCTATATATATATATATATATATATATATATATATATATATATATATATATATAAAATACCACTAGCAGTCTCATAGATCAATAATGCCGTTCAAGGTTAACTGATTTCGGTTTTTACCGCTGACACATACACCATAGTGGCGAATACTATGAACTCTAGATGTTACTTACTTGTTATTCTGCCAGCATGTGCGATTTAAAGTCATAATTGCTACTGAAATATCTCCAGTAAACCTGGTGTCCAACGTCAGATCACGTACGATAGCAAGCAATAATGTCAAAGCCCTCGGAAACACAAGACTCAGATATCGCTGGTCAGGTACACCTTCGAATTTAGTGATTAAAGAACTTCTTATTCCCATGCACCATTCGATTGTGTCACTTGTATTATCAGGATCATATTGCTCAATGTAACTGAAAACGTTATTAAACTGAGCGGCTTGTGATACGTTATAAAATACTTCTGATTTCTCTGCTACAGAATACACAAGGCATCGTATATCAGTATCGTTCACAAAATCACAACTTGGTACTTCAATCGTTTGAGAAATGTTTGTTTTCAGGGTTTCACATGTGTAGAAACCCTCCGATCTTGTCGCAGCAATTAACACCGTTCCACACTCAAAAACACAGAATATGTACACAATTTTCACCAAGAATGTTCCTTTAAATATATGCCCCGTTACAGTAGAAAAATCCATTTTCTGTTTACTTCTATTAATAGCCCTTTTCTTCAAATTACCTAGGATTAAAAAAAGAAGAAGTATTAATTTCCAAATCGAAACTTGTCAATAAACGTATAATAATTAATTAAAGAAGAGCATGTTTAAGGGGAAACAGGAGCATTAAAATCTTGAAAACTATGAAAATTACTCTTGGCTTTGAAATATACAGAAAAATATTTTATTAGTATATTCTTTTCGTTTTCAACGACTCTCTATATTAACACCGTCTGAATCTGTTCTTAGTCTCGGTTCAGACGTGCAGAAAAGTATGTTGCGGGCCCGCAACAGAAAACTCTGTTGCGGACCCGCGCGAGCCGGAAATACATTGGTTCTTATCATTCATGCCACACGTGCAGACTTTCCCGCACGACTCTGCTGCGGACCCGCAGCGGGCAAAAATTGAGTTGCGGGGACTGCTGGCTCGCAGCGAGTCCGCACAGGTGTTGCGGGTCGGAAAACCATTGCTGGCAATGAGTCAAGCCACACGTGCAGACTTTCCCGCGCCCGCAGAAATGGAAAACGAAGAACTGAATGAAGAACTATTCATTAACGAAATACAAAAATATCACCAGATATGGAATTTAAAGTGCGAAATGTATAGAGATAGAAATAAAAAACGGGATGCATGGAATAAGGTGCGTGAAACCTTATGTGAGAAATTTAATGAAAAAAACAAAAGAAAAAAAACAGCATTGGTATGTATTATTATTACTTTTCAATGTAAAAATCTAATATTCATGTAGTGTTTACATTTGATTTTCGTTTAGCGTCCCTTTCCAGCAGACAGGCTATGAATACTTTTTTGTGATAACAATAGACAACAAATACGCTTGGAGAAAAAGCCTTTATTGTTAATGCAGTTTCTTTGATGAGATTTTTTGTCACTCACTCCGAAATGAACCGACTGTTTATAACGTACGTTGCATTATACTTTAGGTCGAGGCAAGGACGCCCATCAGGGGGGGCAAGGTGGGGCGTTTGCCCCCCCCCCTAAGAGGAAATTGTACTTGGGAATATCGAAAACCCAATAGAATTTTTACATTAGTTGTAGGAAAAAATGAAACTATATTTGAAAAGTCGCTTATATTTGACCCCTCCCTTGAAAACCACAACATGGGCGCTCTTGGGTCCAGGTCACGTATTATATAGCTTCTGTGTTCAAAAGAGAGGCTGAAGTCCAAAACAACCATCAACATAATAGAACAGAAAAGAAATAAAAAAGCATCGTTTTTCGGCTGACAGTTGTTGTCTTTATTTGTTAATGTACTAAATTTAAAAAAATAGAGTTAACACGAAAATTGTTGAACATCAGGGTACTCATGTGGTTAAAAAATAAAAAAAGCATGCTCGAGATGTAACAAATATTTTTTTTCTCGTGCAATTGATAATATTGTGCACGTCGTTGCTATTCTAGAGATAACAACTGAATGTTTTCTTACATAAAGAACAACTTAAAGTTATCTTGCCATGGAACTCTACCTATGTCGCTTACAAAATAATCAGTCCATCTGTTTCTGCTTCCGTTTGCTGCGTTGCCTCCTTTTGGTGTGCTACACGTATTGGGGATTTCCTCAAAACCTTCTATCGTTAAATGTCACAATTATAAAAAGTTTCCTTTTTCTCACCTTAGAAATGGATTATTCGGAAACACTAAATCCATTATTTTTATTTAAGAGTTTACATTAAGAATTTCACATCTCCAATCTAAGCGAGTCCTATAATTTCTCAGTATATAACGGGAAATGTCACTACTATAGGAATGAAATTAAATCCGTGAGTTTTACGTCGCACGGTTATACCGGGTAGACTAAAGGAAATAATGATGATGATGATAAATGAATGAAATGGTGGAATGAATAAAGTGGGAGGAAACGGGAGAACCCCGAGAAAACTCACGCACACGGTGCTTCTCGTACCACAAAGCCCACTTGACGCAAGCTGGGATCGAACCAGAGGTGAACATACTATCACTGAGCCACCGGATCCCACTACTATAGAAATCTTCCATCTCCCCTTTAAGAGAAAATTTTCAAAATCGAAATCGAAAAAAATCGAAATTAGTGACGCAATTGTTAAACTACGCCAGTGGCCCCTAATAACTTCTGAAAATGTCTATGAATAGGTCTCCGAATGTTTAATTTTCTGTGCTCTTACAAACGATAATTAGTTAACATAATTAACTTACCTTAATGTAACAGCCAGAGCTCCTCCGTGGCTAAGTGGTTAGCGTACCCGCCTTTGGCGTGGGAGGCGCGGGTTCGATTCTCGTCGGGAGCTCATGTGGTTCGGATTCCACGTTAATCAGTAGGTCCACGTCTCATATAGCCTCGCTTCTGAACGGGACGTTAAACTCAAAATCAACTCATTAATGTAACAGCCAACATTTCAATTGGTGGTATCGCAAGTCTCATGAAAGTATCTTCTGCTTTAATTTTTATCACTTATTTTCGATAAGAGTTCATCAAATGAAGTGATGCTCATGCGAAAATAATTAAAGGTTTTTTCTTCGTCATTGCGCAAATCAATAAACATGGAAGAAAATTCACCTTTAAGCAGTCGTGAGCTTACGTACGGATGAACCCAGCAGACTCGTGCGGGCGTCTCAGCCCAACCACTTCACATAGAGATAGAAAACAGCTCATTTTATTTTCAGCTGCAGTTGAATGAAGATGGAAATTGAAAGAAGAAAACGTGCTGTTTTTGTATACTTAGCCAGTAAAATCCTAAGGAAGAAACAGAGACGATACATTTGATGAACTCTTATCGAAAATAAGTGATAAAATTAAAGCAGAAGATACTTTCATGAGACTTGCGATACCACCAATTGAAATGTTGGCTGTTACATTAATGAGTTGATTTTGAGTTTAACGTCCCGTTCAGCAGCAAGGCTAATTTTTATAATTGGAGAAAAAGGAATAATTTTTATAATTGTGACATTTAACGATAGAAGGTTTTGAGGAAATCTCCAATACGTGTAGCACACCAAAAGGAGGCAACGCAGCAAACGGAAGCAGAAACAGATGGGCTTATTATTTTGTAAGCGACATAGGTAGAGTTCCATGGCAAGATAGCGTTGTTCTTTATGTAAGAAAACATTCAGTTGTTATCTCTAGAATAGCAACGACGTGCACAATATTATCAATTGCACGAGAAACAAAAATATTTCTGTTACATCTCAAGCATGCTTTTTTATTTTTTAACCACATGAGTACCCTGATGTTCAACAATTTTCGTGTTAACTCTATTTTTTTAAATTTAGTACATTAACAAATAAAGACAACAACTGTCAGCCGAAAAACGATGCTTTTTTATTTCTTTTCTGTTCTATTATGTTGATGGTTGTTTTGGACTTCAGCCTCTCTTTTGAGCACAGAAGCTATATAATACGTGATCTCGACTCAAGAGCACCCATGTTGTGGTTTTCAAGGGGGGGGGATATAAGCGACTTTTCAAATATAGTTTCATTTTTTCCTACAACTAATGTAAAATTCTATTGGGTTTTCGATATTCCCAAGTACAATTTCCTCTTAGGGGGGCAAACGCCTCACCTTGCCCCCCTGATGAGCGTCCTTGCCTCGTCCTAAAGTATAATGCAACGTACGTTATAAACAGTCGGTTCATTCCGGAGTGAGTGACAAAAAATCTCATCAAAGAAACTGCATTAACAATAAAGGCTTTTTCTCCAAGCGTATTTGTTGTCTATTGTTATCACAAAAAAGTATTCATAGCCTGTCTGCTGGAAAGGGACGCTAAACGAAAATCAAATGTAAACACTACATGAATATTAGATTTTTACATTGAAAAGTAATAATAATACATACCAATGCTGTTTTTTTTCTTCTTTTGTTTTTTCACTAAATTTCTCACATAAGGTTTCACACACTTTATTCCATGCATCCCGTTTTTTATTTCTATCTCTATACATTTCACACTTTAAATTCCATATCTCGTGATATATTTGTAATTCGTTAATGAATAGTTCTTCATTCAGTTCTTCGTTTTCCATTTCTGCGGGCGCGGGAAAGTCTGCACGTGTGGCTTGACTCATTGCCAGCAATGGTTTTCCGACCTGCAACACCTGTGCGGACTCGCTGCGAGCTAGCAGTCCCCGCAACTCAATTTTTGCCCGCTGCGGGTCCGCAGCAGAGTCGTGCGGGAAAGTCTGCACGTGTGGCATGAATGATAAGAACCAATGTATTTCCGGCTCGCGCGGGTCCGCAACATACTTTTCTGCACGTCTGAACCGAGACTTATTGTTCAATTGAAAACAAAATCAACTTTTCTTATCAGCAATAAAAGTGTCAGAAGAGGATTAATGGTTACGCGCGAACTGACAATGGGTTTCGTTATGTCTCCAATACGAGGAAAGAAAATGTGTGCTTTCCATTGTCATAGGAGGCACAAGTAAAACTGATCTGCTCTTTTTCCGAATAAAGTTTCCTTAGATTAGAGATACCATGCGAGCATGTCCTCATTTTGAGATGTGAGAGTAAAAGTTTCCGTCAGCATACATTTTTCAAAATTTCCCGATTTGTCCGCATTTTCCAAATCCAAGTGTATTGTCAATTCATTTTTTAGACATTTCTCATGTCAAAATATGTTTAGATTTATACCTAGGCATGTTCAAAGAATAGTTGAAAAACATCAGATCTACTTATATATATATATATGAAAAATCACAGTCAATATGATGCTGCATAAGTTCCTCAATGATCAACTGACAATAACATGTTGATGATAACATGATCAATTCATTTTTTTTTTTAAATTATCTTTCATTAATTTCAATATATTTTTCATAATGCTTAAAAACAAACTTGAAAAGTAAAATATAAAACTCAGCATTCTTGTATCGAAAGTCAATGTTTATATAACGAGTTAGCCATATGAAAGTTTGTTAGCATTTTGACATTTGAGAATATGGTAACCGTACCTTTAATCTCGATCTTTGACGGGAAGATTGGCTTTGTTTTCATGCAAACTAGTTCTGTGTGTGTGTGTGTGGTGGTGGTGGGGGAACTGTCATTAGTACAAGAAGAATACCCCACCTTGTATATTGGACTTGATGCTCAAATTGCAGGATGTTATAAACTAACAGAACACTGTATTAATAACTATTTACAACGGTTAACTGAAAATTAATCATTTCTAGCTGTTGCCTTCTGCATTTGGCGACGTAACGAATTATTATATTACATTAAACCATAATTCTGAATGACCCAAGCATCAAATTTTCTCGTGCTATATAGAAAAATATGCTTCCATTAAATACCCAGTGTACAGGAAATTGTAAAAAAACACTGCATTATCTCTTCCCCATTTTCCAAGTTGAATCATTAGTTATCCATACTGAAGTATTTATGTACGAAATGAGGGAGGGGGAAGAACATACAGTATTTTTGTGTATGATCTGTCAGGAAAGTAAATGTACACCTATTTTTCGAGTCTGGCATTCCTGCGCTCCATCCGTGGAGAGTATGAGAATTTAATCAATAAAATGTTTACTGAGGGGCAAAAAGAAAAGCTTAATCTGAATAAGACATTGCAGAGGGGCACAAGCTGTGAATACGAATAGTGCATTGTGTAAATAAAGGACGACACCGAAAGAAAAAGCCAGAAACAGCTGTTAAACTTACAAAAAAAGAGTAAAAATTGTCGAAGTGGGAACATAAAACACAAATACAACAAACACGCCGACAACTAAACGGTCACCATGCCATGATCTTGGTGTAGTGGTTAAGGTGCTGGCTTACAAATGCAAAGTACGCAAGTTCGAATCCTCGGCAAGGACATTTTTAAAAATTTTTGTTAATAATACATACAACACATGAGAGATGGGAAAAGAGGTCGTATTTAGTTTTTCGTAGCAATTATTATTGGTAATGTTTAGTACTGATAATACTTTTTGTCTTTGCGTATTGCTTTTATTCTTTAATTCATTTCCAAAGAGAAGAATATCCGAACAGATGCCACCAAAATTCCTCATATTTTGAATGTAAACGCCATTTGCAATTAGTGAAGAATAAAAATTGAACGTTCCGATGTAGCTGCAAAAAGTAAAAAGAAAAACATGGAAGTCGACCATACTCATGGTTATTAAAAATACAATTTCTACATGCCTTACACCTCCCGACCACGTTTCTACGTTAGCAAGTAAGAGGCTTGTGTTTAGGTTAGGTTGGTCAATACGTTTTGCAAAGGGGCCCGGTTTAGCTCTGACGCACCACAGGTACGAGAAGGGAGAAAAACACTTTTTCTCTCTCCCTCTGTGTGTCTACTTATCTATCTATTTGTATATATATAACGCTATTTGTGAATGCCATAACCACCCTAATTTTCAGCGGATTGAGACGAAACTTGGCACAAACATTAATTGTTGAAATATCTTGATGAGTTCGTTAACCAGAATAATCAGATGAAAATGTTCAAAATGGTGGCCCTTCAAACTCTTAAAAAGTTCCAAGGGAACCAAATTTCGCCCATAAATAGGTATTCAGAAAGTTTGAATAAATTTTCCTCTTTTACTGAAATATTTGTGTGCAGAAACTTATTGAAATATTGGACCCGATTAATCGCCTAAAGAAGGTTCACGCCCTTTCGCTACGGTCAGTTTTATTTTATTTTATTTTTTATTTTTATTTTTATTTTTTTTTTTTTGCAGGAGGGGGTTATCTTCCTATTGGAACAAGATGATTGTTACTGATGATATGAAATTACACATTGAAAGTGAAGTAACTTGTGTAACGTGTTATTTGAAAGAATAATATAATAAATGTGCATTTCTCTAACACAGAGAACTCATGTATTTCGAGTTCGGGAGCCTGAATGGCGAAGAGTGTTATTTGATTTGCTTTTTAGTAACACATTTCATTGCAAATAAAGGTAGGCACCATTAGTGGTAAGTAAAATAATAATAATAATAATAATAATAATAATAATAATAATAATAATAATAATAATAATAATAATAATAATAATAATAATAATAGGTGTTGTTTGTGGCAAGGTAATATCTTAATCAATTCTTCTTCAAACGTAATGATTGTAACGCCATATCTCCCTTACAAACAAAATATTAGCAATTTATATCGAGAGAACGAGAAACTGTAGAGCGATGGGAGCAACGCTGGACAGTATGCACTCATAGTACTTAGAAAAGTAAGCGATTTCAATGCAAAAGGAACGAAGAGTCGTTGTCATGGGTAGTCATGGGGCCACGGCATAGCCCTCTTTAGGCAAAGTGTCAATAACTTATATCGAGAGGTGATACTGGGATGGGACCAACTTTGGACACCGTGGACCCATAAAGCGCATCGAAAAAATAGGGGGGGGGGCAGCCAGCCTTACTTATTTCCACATAATAATATAAAATTATGTTGTCGAAATACACACACGAGTTAGCTACTAATATTTCATATTATTATTATTATTATTATCGACAGCGTCTTTTCATTACGTGTGCGTGTTTGACATGAAGCCAAAGAGAAGATCCATCATTCGTAGAAAGAATAATAGTCATATTCTAATACTTAAGCAAATCCAAAGAAATAGGGAAGTGTAAATACTTTGCACAAAAAACTAGTAAATTCTTGTTCCCCTGTCTGTTTAGATTTAAGCAAATTTTAGCACAGGCATTTGATTTTTCACTCGCAATGGCAATACAGCACAAACATTAATTATGGTGAGGATATCAAGTTGCGAGGGCATAGCTTCCCGGCTCTGCACTGGTTTTAGCTTTATCTTCGAAAGGAACATCATTTCTGCTCAATACAATTTTTGCACAAAGCTTGGTTTGATTCGGTGAAGAAGTGTAGCCGATAATATAAGTTAAATACACAATATTTAGGTGGATTAAGTAGACGTAGAAACATCCCTACCCCACCGCCGCCAATTTGGACTATCTTCAAAAGGAACCAAATTTTTAACCCATACTAATCCTCTGTAAATTTGGCTTCATCCTGTTAAGAAATGAAGTCAAAAGAGAAAATTAAATATTAACATGGAATGTTGGGAAGCACAGTCCCCAAGCCCTACATTAATTTGACTCATGAAACGGGGCGTTTTTCTGCCTCATACGAGTATCGCGCAGTTTGGTTTCATTCGGTTAAGAAATGCAAATGCAGCTACTATCGCGAGCCAAAAAACGTTATATATATATATATATATATATATATATATATATATATATATATATATATATATATATATATATATATAAAGCAAAACCCGCCGCAATTTTTTCGAGGAAATGTGAAACACCAATATCGAATATCGATATTGACGATATCGGATATCGATATCGAATATCGACGATATCGGATATCGATATCGAATATCGATCGATATCGGATATCGATATCGAATATCGATCGATATCGGATATCGATATCGAATATCGACGATATCGGATATCGATATCGACAATATCGGATATCGATATCGACGATATCGATATATCGACGTCGATATTTTTGCGATATCGATTATCGATATAAGATGATATCGATATCGACGATATCGATATATCGACATATCGCACAGCCCTACATGTGCTACGTGCTACCAAGGGTGCTCATGTGGAAGTGTACTGATGTGACCAAAACTTTTATAGTTTGTAAACAATTCAACACCAGTTTCATATTTCTATCTTATTTCTAGCCTGAGTTATCAATTTCTGTAATCAGGGAAAGACTTCTCGGACACCCTGTATATACATGTACTACTAAGTCAGAAGTGCTACACACTGTGAAAAACGAAACTCACTTGTCTCATTTCTAAATATGTGTTTTGCTACTTGAAGTTTGCAGTGCCTATTTTGTCTTTGGTATACATTACTTATAAATCATCAAGAAAATAAAAATGTATGTGAACAATTGTGAACAAACGATGACCAAATAGGGTGGCCAGATGGACTGCTTTTGGCCAGATAGTCTGGCTTTGGGAGGTCCTGTCCCGTGTCCGGCTTAGTAGTCGAGCCGGACGGCCATTTGTCCTGCTTTTCAGTTGTCTCATTATAAATATTTCCATTATTTTGATGGCTCGATGGCTCAAGTCTCAGACACTTCACAATTTACAAATTAATATTAGTATACATTTTTGTAAGTTGTAAAGTAAGAAAAGTTTAGTGTTCCAAAATTTGCTAGGAAAGTCATTAGATTGGCGACCCTGGCCAGGCCATATCATTTATAAATATCCGTCTGCTTCATAAGCTTTCAATTGTTTTAGGAAAGAGATATGACCATGTCATATGTACCCTGGACCGCGTGGGAGTTGACAGTGAAAGATCTGCAGAAAGTGAGATGAAGTTCTGCTTTGTGTTGTTAATTATCAATGAGATAAGAATTTTAACATGTAAATGTAGCTATTTGTAAATGTAGCTTTCCCAGCTTGCTTGAGCCAAAGATGCCTAAACGCAATAAATGAATTGAATTCCCATATGTAGGGAAAGGGTTTACAATTTCATAACGTCCGGCTTTTTAATCATTGCCTTCTGGTCACCTTATGACGAAAGATGTGCATGGTTTATTTTCTATTTCACAAATTGGGTTCTGTTACGTGTAGTTGGCACCGCCCAGTTTGTTTTTGGTATAAATTGTTTACAACTGTCAACAAATGAAAATTTTATGTGAACAAACCTGAACGATGAACAAAAGAACTGCGTGGTTTATTTTTGATTTCCGGAAATGGAATCAGGAAGGTTCACGCACATTCAAAGCTACTAGACTCCCAATTTAGTAAGTATAGTCTTTTTTTTTTTTTTTTTTTTTTTTTTTTGGTCCTTGTCCCGGCTTTTTTCCATCTGAAGTCGGGGCGGGAAAATATTCCTTTATTTTCTTGAACAGTTATTTTATTTTAAACGATCATTCTATTTTTTTTCTTACGAAACAAAGTTCAATGTTAACACGTATTTTTAATAATCAGATATGCATATCTATCCAAAACCATAAGTATTTTTAAACAAACAATATACGTAACTACTAGGGATGGCCAAAAATTTCCTCAATCCGCATTCAAGAAAATTTATTATTCGGAATCGGAAATTTCACTTTCCGGATTTCGGAAAAATGCTGGATGTCGGAAAAATTCCGGAATTTTTCCGAATTCCGGATTTTTCCGATTTTACTTTCTGAAATCGCGAAAGTAAATGTTCCGGAATTGGCCATCCCTATTAACTATGCTATGGCGTTCATAAAAAAATAAAGGGAATCTAGAAAGTCATTCTTATATTCATATATCAAAACCACGCTTCTGAGAGTAGAATGAAAACTGTAAGCAAACGTTCGCAGCACATATCGCGGGATCTTTTGTGAGTAAATCTGTGCTAGTGATTGTTGGGAATCAAGAACATCTGATAGTCTGGTACCCT